>NC_088891.1:2158086-2465566 GCF_037157495.1 Lathamus discolor | reverse complement strand
ATTTCTCTGTCTCATTAACTCAGTTTTACCTGGTAATCCCTCTTTGCAAAGGGAGCTCAAGAGCAAGTTGGTGTCACAAATGATACCTTGTACTAGACATGAAACCAGGGAGGAAACACACAAGATCCTTTCTCTAGTGCCTCATGTGATGGACACTTGTCACCCCGCAGGTACCAGTGCAGTGTGCTGTGCGGTGGTTCAGGCAGGTTTGGCTCAGGGATGGGTTGTGCATCAGACCATGCATGTATGTGGGGATGGACCAACCTGATTGAGCTGGAGCACTGCCTCCAGCTCTGTGGCCCCGACACAAGAGGGACGTGGAGCTGTTCGGTGAATCCAGAGGAGGCCACAGAGATGCTGCAAGGGCTGAGAGAGTGGGCTGATTCAGCCTGGAGAAGAGAAGGCTCCTTAAGGGGAGACTTTAGAGCAGCTCCAGTGCCTAAAGGGGCTGCAGGAAACCTGGAGAGGGGCTTTGGACAAGGGCCTGTAAGGACAGGACAAAGGGAACGGCTTTAACCTGCCAGAGGGGAGGCTGACATGAGCTCTTAGGCAGAAGCTCTTCCCTGTGAGGGTGCTGAGACACAGTAGCCCAGCATGGGAAGGATGTTACCGAGCGTGGTGTCTGCACAGGTTGTGCAGGGGGAAAGGGTGGGCACTCATTTCAAGCATCATTTCTGGTTTGTACAGAACAAGGTTTCAGAAAGGAATATTCAGTTAATATATTTTATAGTATAGAGAGGTTTCGTTTAGAGGTTTGTCCAGGATCTGCAATACAGATGCAGAGGTTTGGTAGACACACTTGGCTGACAGAGGCAGTAACGGTGCTCCTTCTACCTAGTTTTGATGGTGCCTGTGACAAACTGGGGCTGTTTTGTTGGGAATAGTATGACAAAATTCCAAGATAGTGTGAAAGAATCGAAAGCTCAACTGTCTGCAAATGAAACCCAATAGAAGCAGTATTGCTTTATGGAGGACTGCAGTCATCTACGTTCATCAAATAGACAAGTTACCATGGTTTGGATCTGTGTGCTGTGAATACCAGCAGGAATGCAAAGGAAGCAGCTCTGTGCCTCTCTGTCACACGCACACAAATACACTCAGTAGTTTGTAAAGATGTTCTTTTGTCCCTCTCTGCATGGGAAAATGTGCTTTCCACCCAAACAGAAATTACTGGGCAAACTGCAGCTTGCAGTTCCAAAGCCTGCGTTTTTAGTGGCACACTAGCAGATCAGTTTGGCGACAGCTCTGAGCAAACACAGCAGAAAAAAGCACTTTGGGTGAGCGGTGAAGGAGCAAACAACCTGAATTCATGGTAATGAACTTCTGTGCGAGTCCTGAAGATCATTGCCATGGCAGGGACTATTTTAAAGTACTTTCTGGGAATAGAGAACTTGGGGAAACAACTCCCCAGCAAACCCAGCCCCAACCCCCTGGACAACAGCAGAAATCCAGAAGCTGCTTGTGCTTGTTTCCACAGCATGAATGGATGCCAGGGAGTAGCAACCCAAAGGAATCATAATCCCCTCACCCAGACGATCCCAGATTTTTCAGGTTCCCTGACGTCTCCTGCTCCACTATAGTCCCTGATTTGTGGCGTTAGGCTTTTTATAGTTTTGCTTATCCTAGCAGTTAAGGTATTTTCAAGCTTTCATACACTTTAATTTGTTACATTTGGAATGAGATGCTGGGTTTAGCACATAAAAAGGGTATTTTTGTTGGAGATGTGATGAACAGTTCAGCGAGGAGGAACTTCTGACCGTGGCGACCTGCCATCCCACAGGTAGAGCAAAGCACAGCAATGCATGTGGTGCAGCATTCCCACCAAATGGCTCACGTGGATAGGGAAAGCCTGGGATCATCAACACAGCTGAGCCTTTCACTACCAAAAAGCCCCAATCTTCCCAGTCCCCAGGAGCCACTGGGATGCAAAGGGTTCCAGCAGGGTTCAAGGGATCTTCTCCATTCCTTGCTGAGCTGCACAGAGTGGAAGAGGAAGCCCCAAGAGCTTTTTGCATGATAAATCAAGCAAAAGATGAAATTCAGATCACATTTTGTGTGGTGAATGGCTGACCTTAGCCAAGGACAGGTTCCAACTGAACCAGCAATGGTTGGGAGCAAGGGAGAGTGCAAAGCAGGGTGGGAATGGTACTCGGTGTCCTGCATCCATCACCAGAAGATCTGGCATCCATGGGCACTGGAACTTAGGGTTTGCAGGAACTTCCCCCTGTTTCTAGTAGATTCCATGATGGATCAGCCCCCATACCAGGAATTGTGTTTGAATTTCAGATTCAATCTGCTATTTCATGTCTATTCCAGAGGGATAAATCCCAAATGAATGCAGAAGGTGCTGTGAAACAGCACCGTTTCACTCACTGCCACGGAGTGTCATAGCTTCTGTGCTACTCCTGCCATAGGAAGTTCAACAGTGGGAAGATCATTCACTGCAGGGAGAGTCCAAACCTGGGCAAGAAACAAAATGCATTGCACAGTTCTGCACCTCTGCGGACTCATCCTGCACTTATTTAGGTGTTGTGTTGCAGGAGATGCCTGAAGTAGAACTTGGCTCCCTCTGCAGTGGAGGAATGCAGGCGAACACCTCCAGGGATTAATTAAGGTCTTAGGGAGTAATTAATGTCTTAGGCAGTGCCCACTGGAGATGCCTACAGTTCTCCACTTACTGGGGAAGGAGCCTAAGGTGACCAGGCTCGTAGGCTTGTGAAATGTCTGTGTAAGGTGGGTTGAATCTTGGCTTGGAATACACATACCCTGAGTTGTGCATCCTCATAAAAAAGAAACTGCAGGTTTGTGGTTTGTGTGTTTCTCCCGCTACTCTGTAATTCTCCTTTTCAAGCAGATCACAGCAAACAAATCACTGCATTAGAGAACAAGACCTTCCAATGCTCTCTCAAGGGTTATATTCTACGAGGATAGCTTTTTTCCCCTACAGTGAAGAAAACTGCAATGTTAAGGTATAGCAGCCAACTTTGAGGAGGCACTTTGCATGTCTCTCATCAGCTCTTGAGGTGATGCCACAGGCATTTGCCACCAGCAGAGAAGACGGCCCAGGGCTTCCTGGGTAGGCTTCTGGATCCTTTGCAAGGTGACAGGGAGGCAACTTCAGCCTGAACTGGAACTGAAGTACGCTGCCTGCAGGATGGGATGGATGAGAGCTCCTAGGTGTCAGGGTGTTCCCGAGCTCCAGGACACCTCCAGCACCTATTCCAAGAAGTCAGCAGAAGTGCGTGAATCCCCTGAAGGAGAATTCCTGCAGATGATCTAGTGCTTGAAACCAACCAGAAGGCAAGCCACATGTTTGTGCAGAGGGCTGAAACTGTAACGCTTAGATGTGCGTTGTCCATTTAGCCCACTTTGCTTGCTCGGAGATGTGAGACTGTGCAAATCAACGAGGCGTGACCACAGGGTCCTAGTCAGTGACAGGTCAAACATAGAATCATAGAATGGTTAGGGTTGGAAAGGACCTCAAGATCATCTAGTTCCAACCCCCTTGCCATGGACAGGGACACCTCTCGCTAAATAATATGAAAGGGGCAATGACCTGGTGGTACCCTTACTGCCTGGAAGGGGTCAGCACCACCAGCATTGTGCCAACCTATTGCTCTTAGGAATTTTTGTTATCTAAAAGTCACTCACATTGCATACCTGGTGCAGTACTCTACAAAGAGATTGCCAGAGTTGCTGTATTTCCCTGTTTGTTGGGTGAAGCATCTTGCAGATACTCGAAGGTGGTTTATCTTCTTGCCTCGTGACTCACCCGAAGTCAATTAAAGCGAGCTCTTTTCAGGAGATATCCTGCCATATCTGCACCTGGAGGACTTGCAGAGGAAGCCATCACACCTCTCAGTAAAGCATCCATTATTAATGCTTGGTGAACACAATGACAGAGATTGCAGAAACAAACGAACAGGAAAAGGAGCTTTTAAAGTGGGACAGGGAGCGGTGGTTCTTGAGGAATGATCTTTCACCAGATTAAGAGGTTGCCCCATAAAAACGCAGCCTTCCCTATAACGCCATTAAAATGCAATGCACCTCAGGCCAACAAACCAATCTGGACAGCTATTTTTAGGAAGCCGGTTGGTTTGGGAAAGTCTCAGAGGAATTCCCTTGCTCTCTGTCCCATCTAAACAAAAAAGAGTAAAATTGTGGGTCCAAATTCCAGTTCTGTTCAAGTATCGGGGGTGAGGTCAAAAGAAGTCATTTCCCATTCCTTGATCTGCATTTTCCAGCTAGGAAAGAACTAAATAAACACAAATGTGTATGAGACAACCAATATCCATGAAATTCCTTCTGACCTGTGGAAGATAAGCCCATAGGTACATAGGTGAGGATCTGGCTGAGGATCTTGCTGAATGAGCACAGAGTGAAAGTTTTACCGTAGGTTAGATGTGATGTTGAGTTTGGTCTTCGAAAATGTTTCTCACTCGAGGAAGAGCTGGCTCCCAAATAGTACCAGGGGCCATATCTTTTATCCAAGTTCTCCAGGACAATCCCATCCTGGATCCCTTTGGCAAGAGTAAGGACAGGAAATGCTACACACAGTGAACTTCCACGCCCTTTGTTCCGTCTATCTGCCAAGTGTTAGCTGGTGCTTCTGGTATCATGTTGGATGAAAAGTTCTCCTTGACTTTTCATTACTATCAGAACCAGTCATTAGTACTGTCGTCATCACAAGGAGTTTTGCCACTGACATAGTAGGACCAGACCTTGGGGCCAGACTCGGGTCAGCACTTTGCATATGTGTGGAAGAAGGTGGTTGTGTTTGGGGTGTAGCATGTGAAAAATAGTGGGTGGGGAACAGCTTTAGCAGCTTTATCAATCCCCAAACTTCTTTTAGGTTCCTTTCATAGAGCTTCTTGACCTTAAAGGAGTGCCCAAGGGCCCAATTTGCTGACAGACTCCAGATGCTAAACCCAGGAGCCAGTCATGCTTGCTGAGCTATTAGAATGGGAATTTGTTGCCCAATTCTTGGTTGAAAAAGCATTCACCTTCAAGGGAATGCTGAAAAAAACCTATTTTTCCCCACATCCCCCATATTTCCACAGGTGCTTACTCAGACGTGATTTCTCCCACATGAATTTAGGTGTGTTATCATGTTGGTAACACACACAGGAGCATCTTAGCCCGTGGCTGTGCTCAGCCGGCTGGTTGCAGCAGTGTCTTGTGCTGGTGGGTTTGATGCTGAGCACTGCTGCACAGACGGTGGCTCTTGCTCAGCTTGTGGAGGGCTCATGCAGGGGAATGATGCTTTGCCCATGCAATCAGACCTCTTCCATGCTGGGTGGACCCAGGAGCTCCTCCAGCAGACGATGCCCCAGGCCAAGGCAAGCATGCTGCGTGTCCCTATGGGAATTAGGTGCTCCTGGCTCCCCCTTAGACCCCCTTCCCCTGCCCCAGGCACTGACTTTCCCGACTGAGATACCAGAGATTGGATGGATTATCTACTGGCTGTTTCCAGACTGCTGTTTGTTTGGAGAAATCATATTGGAGATAAGATGTTAAAATACAGATAATTAAGTTTCCTTGATACGAGTGTAATTCTGAATTGAGATTTAAATAGACTGCTTTGAATTATGGCTTATGCCTCTCTCCATGGCTTTGCTTTGGGTCTGTGCTGAAGGAGACGAGGGGGAGAGTCCTCCATTGTTGACATTTGCTCTACAAAAACATTTCCAGCTCTTCTTAGGGCCTTTTTCAGAGAAAGAAACCAGTTCAACCACTTCCCTATGAACATTACGTTCTTTACACAGCTCAAGAGCAGCCCGTACTGCTGGGCTGGCTGTGATTCATTCCTTTTCTCTCATTAACACCTCTCCGTCTCACACAAGGGGAAATTTGGGAAGTTTCATCCTGAACAGAGGGCAAATTGAGCTGCAAGAGACCCTCCTTAACAATGTGCAAAGCCTTTACACAGGGACGTAAAAGAAAATAGAGAAGCCTTCCAAACCTGAGGGCCCTGCTGTCAATTATGGCAGCCGTGAAATGTAATAAACTCTTTAAACAGCACTGATTGATGTGGGATTCTGTTTACCCTGTTGCTCCAGCAATAAACGCCCTGTCACGCCAGCCCCTCCATCCCGTGGTCCGGGATAAGTGTGGAGATGCAGTCCATGAGCAGAGGGAGGTGCTGGCAATTCAGGACTTGCTCCTTCCCTGTCCAAACTGCGCCAGGGTGTAAGCAGGAGACACAGTTTTGGGGGAAATGAATAAGCAACTGAAAAGCGAGTTCAAAGCAGAAAGGTTTGGGCGATCAACCAGTAGCAATTATCCCCAATCTGCTGGAAACCAAACTGTCCCAGACTAATGGGAGCTTGCTGGAGATGTTAGCCTTCTAGTTTGAATCATGTTTCTGGAGCTGGGTAAGAGGCAGCTGAATCACAGAATCATAGAATAGTTCTGGTTGGAAGGGATCTTCAGAGGTCATCCACCCCCCTGCAATGAGCAGGGAAAATACTGGGTAACTTTTAAACCCAGGTCACTGACACTGCAGCCTCCCATAGTCTCTGCTGAGCAGCTCTGCATGGTTATGGCCTGACCTTCATTTGCAACAGCCAGAGACAGTGGCAAAGGATTTGCCATCTTCCCAACCTTGATTGGCGTCAGTGCAGAGATCTGGGGCTGCCTGGAGCCTCTGAACGCACCAGGGCTGGTGCTGGCTGTCAGCAAACGTCTCCGCTGCTCAGGAGGGCACCAGGTCATGGAAGTGTTTCGTAGGGGAAGACGTCTCCCCATGCTCTGTTTTCTGCCTCTGTTTCAGGCTGTCCGGCTGATTGCAGAGGGATTGTTTGGAGAAGAGGCAGAGCAGAGTTTATCAACTCCGGTTTATTGTGAGGCAGCAGCTTTCTTTTCATTGTCCTGAAAAAAGTGTGTGTCTGTGTGTGTGCAAAACCCTGGGTGAGGCTGATGGACTGTGCCGCGCGGCTTTGAAATCCGAGTGGGCTCCTCTAGGCTATGTTTACGCTACAGCATAATTTGTGTGTGTGAAAGAGCCTCTACTTCTGTTTCAGCAACATTACAAGGATGGAAGTAATACCCTGTGACAGCCTCTCCCCCCGCTCTGCAGACACGTTCCTGGAGTGTTTGTTCAACACAGAGCCTGGCTAAGCAACATGGACCAAGCGTGTCCTGAGCGATGGGGAACCCATCTGAAAAAGCAGCTCCTGCCCCAAACTCACACAAAGCCCCCTTTTGTTGCATCACCCTGCCACAGCCTTAGGCTGCTGAAGGATCCGGATCCCTTCCTGCTTATTTCCCTCCAAAAGGTGTCATTGTGTCACTTGAGAGCTCAAACACTTGTCACACCAAGCCATCACAGACATTAGGGGTCTTGGGGCAGGACCATCACAGCAATTGCAGGCTCCTGCCTGCTTCCCTGAAATATCTTACTAGGGGGAAGAGTTTACTCGATAAAAATAACCTATTATCTCAAGCGGAGCTTTATAGTGCTATAAAGCAATTTCTGCACTTTCCAAACTGACGCGCCAGTTGTGAAATGGAAGTGCTGTAATAGGAGAGAGACCTGAAAATGCAGGTAGAACATCCTGACGCCACCAACAATTTGGTTAATGGTCAGTTGTGCAAGCTTCTGCAGAGAGACAAAATTGCCTCTGTCTCCAAATTGGAGCTATCTGAAGATCTCGGCCTCCCCCACCCCGAAAGAGCAGGGTTAAATGTGTGTTTAAATAAATAGGAGCTCATTTGAAAAGATCATCATGTGAGAGCTCCAAATCCCATTGAAATTTTATCCTAAGAACAGAAATTCCATGAATACCATTAAAGGTTTGGGCACTGCAAACTATTTGATATGGGGAAGGGATCTGGGCAGCACAGTGATGGGAACAATGTAAAAAGTAAGATGGATGGACAGCTTGAAATCCTTTTAAATTTGGGAGCAGGCATGGAAGTCGGTTCACATTCAACAGTGATTGTCTTCCCATTCTTCTGACATTTACAGTAATGGATTTGAGGGCTTCCAAGTGTCCTGCACTATTGATTGGAGATTTTAATGAGCTTTAAATTACCAAAGGGGTTGATGGGTCAGGTGCCTTCGGTACAGGAATTGTTCATAGACACTGGAACTGGGGTTCAGAAGCTGCTCCTGAAGCCACACAAGCAGGACGCCGGAGTCTCTGTCTGCCAAGCGCCCGAGTGCCCTTGCCTTGCCCTACTTATCTGAAGAGCCTGTCAGCATGTTCTATAACTAGTGGAAACCACTTTAGAGCTGGAGCCAGACACCGAGGTGCCGGGGTCCACATTTCATTTCTGTGCATGGGAAAGTTTGGAAGCAGATACGGCCAGAGCCTTCTCCCAGCAACATTTTTCTGCCTATCTAGTTCTCAGCCCTCAGCTGGCATGTCTGAAGACTGACACAGGCCCTGCTGTTTGTAGATATTATTCTTTTGGTAGGAAAGAGAAACCGGTGGCTATCACAAATCGCTGCAAAAGGTGAAGCTATAGCAGTTTGCAGTGCAATCGGAGAGTTCTGATTGTATATTTGCAGAGAATTTAAGCTCCACTGTGGAAAAAGTGTCCTAGCACACTCTATAACCCAAAATCTAGCTACACTTTGCAGGGTGTTTCAAATTCATCCCATTAGCAGACCTATTTGGGTGTAATGATGTCCAAGAAGCCTATTGGAAAGTGTTTGAAACTGCTTCCTTTTCAGACGTATAATTAAACCAGTTGCTCATTAAGAAGTGGCACTAACAAAGCTTGGTTTTGTTGGGATTTGTAGTCTCTGTCCCTTGCATACTTGTCTATAATAATCCTATCTGGGATGGGTGACTTCCCATGTTCTGCCCATGCAAACAGGCATTGGAAGGCGCTGGTCACTGCCTGCGTGGGGGAACAAACCTGCCTCTTGTCCTATACTTCAGGGCAGCTGTGAAAGGTCTCAAGGTCTCTCTTCCTCTCAGTTGCTGGAAACTGGGCTCAGAAGGTGTGTGGGGAGTGACCAAGAGCCTTGCAAATGGACTTGCAGGGTGATGATTTCTTTAGCAGGCAAGGTGAAAGCTTGCTCATTCATAGCTAAGTCCAGTGGGGAAAGCTTTCCCTTGCCTCTCTGTGCTAAACTGAGAGCCAGGCAAAGCCAGCCTCCGCCTGCTGCCCCAGGCAGACAGGTGAAGGTGCCAGTTTTATGGCAGGGACACATTCCCAGACTGAGTGCTGCGTAATTTCGCACATCCTCTGAGCCCTCTCGTCTGGGTTCCCCGAGGTTCCCATGGAAGCCAAGGGCAGTTTGTCATTGACAACACAACAAACAAGCCTTGGGCCTTGGGCTCAACGCGACAGGTTATGCTGTCACTTGAAGTAACCAAGATGTGTGCTCAAAATCGGAAGAGCAGCAGAGTCAGCATCCTAACTTCTCTTTCTGGATGCCGAAACCCATCCCTGGGTCTTACTCCCAGGACCCTGATGCTCAGTTTCTTCCTCCATTTCCTTAAAGCTTCTCTTTCATCACCAACTTGAGCTAATAGGTGATTTTTGCTTTATTTTCCCATGTGCAAGACCAGCAGCACTTTCCCCCCTACTTCAGAAGGGTGCTGTGGAGGTGGGTTGGTAGCAGGAGCCCATCAGGAATGTTGTGAGCAATTGGTCCCGTGCACAAGTGATCACAAGGTCTCACCTAAAGATGGAATAAAAGAGCTTTGAGTCATGAATGCTCTGCAAGTGCAGACATTCGGAGTTTCTTTGTCAGGCAAAGCGATATTATTTTAAGGGCAGGAGAATGTTTTCCTAGGACAGGTTATGCTCCTTAAGAAACACTTCAGATATTATTACTTTACACAGATTCCTGGTTGGGGAAAAACAGGTTTAAAACCAGCCAGAACTGTTAAAATTTATGGTATCAAAATATATTCTGTCAAAATATTTATCCCATAAACTACCATCGTTAACTGTCCCCTCATACTGCTCTTGGGAAAGGAGGGAGGGGAATCTGAGATGTCTGATGTGTAAATTCCTCCATTTATCGCTGGTTTATTGCCTCGCATAGCAACAAAAAGTGGCTTTAGAGTTTGAATGAATATAGATCTGAAGGAATTCCTGTTGTTGAACAGTGCTTTTGTGGGCTAAAGGGGTGTTTTCTAAGTGACATATTTCCAGAGGCACCTACACACATACTTAACGTCCCAACCCACATGCCAGCACATGTTATTAGCCTACAATTACTCTCCAGGAGTTGAGCAAGCAGATTCTGCTCTCATGGAATTGTGTGGCAGCAGAAAGGGACTTGGGGGCGCTTGTGTGAGAAAATATGAGGCTGAAATATGTATGGACCAAGCCCCTGATGCTCTTATCTTCGTGGCTTTGTCTTTGATGTAAAGCTGTGCAAGGTTTGTTAAACCCCTTGATACCAGCTTCCAGCACACCACTGTGACATCTTCTCTCTGCCTCTTTTGTTTCATTAGGTCACAGGGATGTGCCCATTCTTTTAGAGCCCCCCACAGTGCGATGCTTGTCTGGCCAACCTGAATGGAGCTGAACTGATGGAGGGACAGGCACCCTCCATCCTGCATCCCGCATCCTTCACCCTTCCTGTGGGCTGCAACAGGTCTGCAGCAGAGTGACCACTGATCTCTAATTCCCACCACCATCCACTCCCTGCTCCAGCATCAGCAGTGAATTTCTTGCTCCCAGATCACTCCAGGGAAAGCAAACAGTAACAGAGTCTTTCATAAAAAGGAATTGTTCTGCTTCCTGGAATTATTACTTTCTGCCTTATCACTTATCTATTAATTACCAGAGCTTTTGGATGGAAAGCAGCAGATAGACAGGGGTGCATTACACACATGATTTAAGACACAGGGTTGCAGTGTCACCTTCTTTTATTATTTCACTGAAGTTTGGGTCTACTGTAGTGATTGTTCATAGTTGCCTTCATTTGACTGCGAATGACTGGTAAAAGGCATCTAGGAGTTTATTTGTCTTGGCAAAGGCGTTCCAATGCATACAATGCATCTTTAGTTTTTGTAACAAGTTGAAAAACAGCCTGGAAAAGGGGATGTCTGGAGACATGGTGAAGTACTTCCCAGGATAAGAGCCCCCAGCGGGGAGGTGGTGTTGTGCTGGACCCTGTTTCCAAAGGAGGTGCTGGAGCAGGGTCCTGGGCTGGGTTCCCAAGCCTCTGCCAACCCCAACGAGATTCCCTTAAAAAGCCATCAAATGCACATTCCCTTAAATCATAACAAGGGAGTTCTTTTTCTCTGCCTTCTACCTTTTGTGTTATTGGGGTTCATGCTTTTCTCTGTAACTGTGGAGGCTAGAAAATGACTTCTAAGAAAGAAAGGAAGCCGAGATCCTGGTGTATTCACAGGCCTCCCAGGACCAAGGCCTTACAAAACCCATCAGCTATGAGGATACGTTTGTCAGAGTTGGCAATGGCAAGGTTTTTATGGCCAAGGGTTTATGCAAGTGCAAGCCCAGATTTTCATTCGTCTGCAAATTATATGGTGTGATAAGGAAACAAAGTGCAGGAAAGGTATGGGCAAGCAAAAGCAGCCTGAAGCTTGAGATGGGGTGAAGGCCCTGTAAAAATGTGTTCCATTAAGTAAATGGAACAATGGTCCTCGTGTAATGCAGGGGGTGATTCAGCCCTTCCTATTTTCTGGAACATAAGCACATGGGGAGAGGGGCTTTGGACAAGAGCCTGTAGGAACAGGACAAGGGGAACGGCTTTAACCTGACAGAGGGGAGATTGAGATGAGACATCAGAAAGTTCTTCCCTGTGAAGATTCTGAGTATCTCAGAAATACTTGGAGATGAGCTTTCTGTCACAAGGCAAAGGTGGCTCCTATGAGAGACAACTCATAAATAGAGCTGATGGAAAAACACTGGTTGTTGCTCTGCAGGCTTCAGGCCAAGAGGTGGTGGGCCTGGCTCTCTGCTATCTTGTTTGACCATTTACACCAGTCCTGTGGGGATAAATGAAGCCACCGAGGTTTGCTAGTGTGCTGTGAACATTTTGTTCCTGTTTTGCTACATGTCAGCCTTTAAAAACACCAGTGTGCAGGGTGCAGGGGTGTGGAAATACATCCTCACAAGACGGGGAGCCTTGGCTCCCAAATGGCAGCTGCTGGTGACCCTGGAGGCCATGGGAAGGAGCCTGCAGCTTGTCTGCAAGCTGTCATCAACCACAGAAGTTACCTCTCCATCCCACTGCTCTCCTTTATGGCTTGTGGTGGTCTGCAAGAGGCTCCTGATGCTCCACAGCACAGGAGGTTTGGAAGCCATCAGGCAAAGCACTGGGAAGAGGGGTTGGGAACCATCAGGAGCAAACTGTTCCCTTAGGGTGGCAGTGTCCCTGCCATGACAAGTGCAAGACCCCAGTGCAAGATTGGGTGAGATGTTTGAAGGAGTCTCTTCCAACTCTGCCTCTCTTTTGCAGCACACTTACTCATCCTGTGGGCATCTCCTTCATGCTGTGATGGCCCTGCCTAGTCCTTTACGATTGGAATAACTGGGACATGTTAGAGACAAGCCTAGGGGTGAGCTTTTGCCATGACAGGATGTGAAGATGGGGGCTCACCACACTGCTGCCTGTAGTGCCTGTGCTTGCCTCTGCCTTCACGCTGTGCTCCCATTGCTCCATCTCCTTCTATATCAGGAGAGGAAATCCTGATGCTTGCTGGGACAGGAGTCCGAGACAGGCTCCAAAACCCAGCTCAGGAGCTCACACCAAGCCTGGCCCTGTGTCACCCAAATATAACCATCATTGCTGCCAGATCCCACAGCCCCTTTGCAGAGCTGAGGGAGCAGGCTTGGCTGGCATGGAAGAAAGGAGCAGCACGTTGGGTTTCACTGTTCCTGATGTGCGAGGTCAAACTCTCTTTTCTATTTGCTCAAAAGCACATACAATGGTTTCCACAGACGGGGTTTGGGTGTCCTGGGGCAGCAGATGTGTCAGGAGTTAGCGATCGCTTGTTACTCGCTGGCACCGTAACAGGAGCGGTGCCAATGCTTTGGTTGTGAAATCTCAACCCACGTGAGCCCAGTGTCACCGCCATAAGGGAGAGGTCAGGCTCAGGAAGCCTGCAGAGCACAGAGGCTTGAACCCAAGGACATCTATAAGGAATCTATAAGGAGGAAATTCTTTCCTGTTAGGGTGCTGAGGCACTGGAATCGGTTGCCCAGGGAGGTTGTGAGTGCTCCATCCCTGGCAGTGTTCAAGGCCAGGTTGGATGAAGCCTTGTGTGGGATGGTTTAGTGTGAGGTGTCCCTGCCCATGGCAGGGGGGTTGGAACTGGATGATCTTGAGGTCCTTTCCAACCCTAACTATTCTATGATTCTATGATTCTATGATTCTATGATCTTGGCCAGCCCCAAGCTGTTCAAGACCAGGTTTTAACTTGGCCACGCTTCCAAACTGTCTCTGCTCTCAGCAATTGATATGAACCTGGGCTGTGACCTAAGACTGTGCCTGCGTTGTAAGAGGAACCCTAAGAAATGGCAAGCGTGTGTAAAACAGGGGATCCCAGGGAAGCTGTCTTGGATAACAGGAGCCTCTAGGCAGGAGATAACCTGACTTTGGGGTGCATGGCTGGGGGTGCAGCATCACCTCGCTGTGACCAACCCTCAGAGACAACCTGAGGACCCCCCTAAAATGTGTGGGCAGGTTCCTTTAGGGGTGGACACAGGCTATAAAAGGCTTCTCCTGCAACTAGGACATTTGCCCCTGTGTGCTATGGGGTGTTGGTGTTAAGAGGAAAGCAAATCTCCCTGGAAAGCTCCGGTTGTGCGCTGAGCTCCCATTTTTCTCATGAAGAGGTCCAGCGGTACCAAGACAGCCCTTTTCAGGCTGATGTATTTTCTGAAGGGACATTTGAGCCCAGATAAGAGTGTTTCCAAAGCTATTTGTGTCCCAGCCAAAGGGCCCTGGAATGGGAGCAGACCTGCATTTTATCTCCCAGTGGGAAATGAGTAAAATTAGTTTTCTGGAGGGACAGGGTGAGACTGGATGTTTAATAGCCCAACCCCCTGGGTTACAGATCAAGCCAGATGAAAGCTGGACTTCCCTGGCCAGACTTTGTGTTCTCCCCTCCTAAACTGTCCCAAAGATGAAACAGTAAAGCAAGTTTCAAATCCAATTGAGGTGAGCAGAGATCAGACATTGGAACAACTCAGCGTGGTGCTGGGATGCAGCAAGCGAGAGCTGAGTCACTGTAATATAAAATCTGGTGGAGGATTTGTCTCCTTTTTCTGTTAGTATTTCCCCTTCTCATCACAAGAGGAACTGGGAAATCAGGTGGCAGTGCAGGACACTGGTTTCTAGCTCATACTCAAAGGGAGACGGGTGCAGGGAAGACAAAAGCCTTTATATATACATGTAGGATGAGCCAACCAACCTCCAAAGGAACTTCTCTTTTCAGAAGCACTGAAAGCGATTGTGTGTCCAGATCTCCAGTCAGGGGGGGTTGAGCTTCTCATCTCAGCTTGGAGAGCTGAGTCATGTGAAGGCTGCAAATCTGATTCTCCATCTGTGACCAGACTTCGAGGCTTCAGTAGCGGGCAGGATTCGGCCTTATCCAGACATCCCAAATACATCTGCTTGTCTCAAGTGAAATCTAATTTGGCTCTTTTTTTTGAGATTTGGCCACCATTAATTATGCCTGCAATTAATGGCATAATGTAGGCTCCAAGAGCTGATGAACTTGAGTCTGCTGCGGAGTCAGAGCTTGGCTTTGAGATGCCATCCTTATGGAAGATGTTTTACTGGGCTTTTTATTTAGGACAAGTCCTAATGGGCATTTGGCTCAAGAAAGAGCTAATGGTTACACAGGTATTTAAACACAACCCGAGTGATTATAGGTTGGCAATGTGTGTTAAACAAAACTATAGACTTCTGTAAAATGGAAATGAAATGTAAGCACGCAGCTAAACCAACACGCAGAGAAGCAGTGAAACATCAAGCTAGCAGAAAGCTGGTAGCAGTTCTTTCATGTCCTGTTATTAACTCTGGTTTGTTACTTTAAAAAGCTGCCTCTTACTTGATTTTCCTAGTGTGATCTTACAAAGCATGGCCCTCCTTCTCCTCTTGGAAAAGCAGGAAAGCGTATTAAGAGCACTGATAAAAGGTAAACAAACCAGGAGACACAAAGTTTCTTGATATGCTCTAATTGAGCTAGTTTCCTTACTTCGGCTTTGAAAAGGAACAGCCATAAGGCATTCTTGAGAGAGCCAAGTGAACTGTTGTTATCTCAAAAAGGTCTCCTTAATGTCTCGCTCGTGGGGGCTCCAAGTCTGCTCCGGCCATTGCCTGGAAGTCTAAGAAAAGAAGTCTACTGGCCTCTGTGATAAAGCTCCCATTTTTAGGCCTTGGGAAGGATGGGGTTGTTGACAGTTCATTCCTGTGAAAATTCAGTGCGGTCCAGTCTCCTGATTGTAAATGGAAGGAATATATGGCAGCACTAATGCAAAAGGTATGTGATTAGATAGTCCCGTCTGCTATCTGCCCCAGCTTTCTGCTGATAGGCAGCTCTCGCTGGTGCTAACTGGGAGCCATCAGAGTTGCCAGACTGACGCCAGGCCCTTCATCAACTGCCTCTCAGATAAGGGGAGAAGGCTGCAATCTTCACGTAACACAATGTTTCCCCAGTGGGTGAACTTGAGTATTCCTGGCTGCATCTTTCACAGACATCTTGTGGAGCCAGTGAAGGGATAATATATAGTTTCGTACTGTAAAGAATCCAAAAGTTCAGTGTAAGAGATCCTGTCACAGTCACACGCACCTCACTGTTGTCTGCCCAGGCTTTAACCTTCTCTTGAAGAAGACTAGATACAATGCAGCAGAAGACATCTCCCCTTGGATGGTGCTGGTGCTGCAGGTTCTGGGCTGCCCCGCATTCCTCAGCTGCAGCAATAACTCACCTCAAACCCTGTGCTCCTGGTAGAGGCAGAAGTAGAAATAAAAGGTAAAGGACCCACTTAGGCTCCGTCTGGTTGCTTCCAGAAATCACTGACATGGTCCCCATCAGCAGACTGGTGTTGGCTTTACCCTTGCAGGAAGGCAGCCTCCAGCCACTACTGGTCTGAGCCCTGAAAGGCCTCTGCAGGGCAGAGTGAAGATGGCTTCAGCACCTATGTGATGGAGCCTCCAGGCTGAATGTTGCTCCAGTTTGTTCTCTGACCTCTGAGTATCAGTGTATGGTTGGAGTGGGGCAGTTTCTTGCTTCCCTGAGGCTTTGTGTAGTAGTGGTAGGTTTGGTCCACAAAGCAGTCTCTGCACTTCACTCGGGGCATGGAGCAAGTGGAGGTAGACGCTCCTGGTGTCTCTGCAGACTTCTAGGGATCCAGGTAGGCACAGCAAAGTTTCTGCCACCATTCACTTCACTGCATGCAGCCAGCTCCAGTAAAGAATCCTTCTTAAGGCTTTTCCATGTGGCCATTCGGACTTGGGCAGCACATGAAGACCTTCATAAAAGCTGTAAACCCTCCACAATGACATGTATTGCAGTTAGGATCTCAGGTATACTAGTAGCAGTTAGTCCAGAAAATGATCAATGATCTAATGCCAGCTGCTTCTAGGAATGTGCTGGAAGCGCTAGGTAGACCTGAAAGCTACACAGACAATTGCATTTCCTCCTTAAGCCTTATCTTTTTCCACACCCTAGAAAAATCTTAGAGCTTATTCATTCATTAAAACAGGAGGGAACTTTCCTCTACTCTTTTCCCTGTGACTCATGCACGCTGTCGGAGCTGCCATCAGAGGCGTGACCAGAGCATGCGTACGTTGACCCAAGCTTTCTCTGGTCTCTGCAGCTTGGATGCCCTGAACGGTGTTTCCATGGCAGAGTGGATTTCCATACTGGCCCTGTGCATGCCAAGCTTGCAGCCAGTCCTCGGGCTAGAATAAGAGTTACTTAGGTTTAAAGCAAGCACGTGCTTGTACCCTTTGGTACAAATCATCTCTCGACCAGAAGGCAACCATCCCCATGGCCTAACGTGGTGTGACACAGCCAGGCAGCTTGCGACGGATGGTGAGCAGTGGTGTGCTTGAGCAGAGCTATGTGTGGGCTCGTGTTAGTCATTGTTTGCAAGCAACTGAGTGATAGCCAGGACTGATATAAATGTCTGCAGAGCCTTGAAGATTCGTAACTGTCGACACAGAAGAGCCTCCTACTGAAAATCCTTAACCTTAAATCCTGACATCCAGGAGTCAGGCATTTACTGGCAGCTCTGTGCTGCAGGCACCTGGGGCAAGGCTGTGAGTGGTTCACCTTGTTCAGCTGGAGGTCCTGGCACAGCACAGCCTCTCACTGGAAGTTCAGGCCATCATGTAGTCATAGGTTACTCGTAGTAGGTATGAAACTCCGTTTGACTGACCTGATTTGCAAACAGAAGGAAAAAAGAGGGGTGACAGTTGCAGCAAACATTGCACTTGGTATATAACACACTTCATCTCACTGCACTGCATTTATGTGGTGCTCCTTTTGTTCTTCTCTTGCTATGTGCTTTTCCTCCTCTGCCTCTCTTTAAAACTCTGGTGCTTGTTTTTATTGTATTTTCCATGGAGTAACCGTACACCAGTGATCCTGCAGCGCGATAACTGTGAGATTTAACATTAAGTTTGTTTCTCATTTCTTTTAGCTTGCAAATTGAACCAGCTCTGTGAAACTGGAGATCAGCTTGAGCCGTTCCTTAAAACATACAACTCGGGTGCAGTGCATTGCTTAATATGAAATAGAAAAGAGCATCATCTGTGGGGACTGATGGGTGGCACTACTTCTAACATCCAATGCGTGGCTGTCAGGTGTGGGGCATCATCTCCTCTATCTAGAGGAGAGGAGCCAAAAGAGTGCCCAGAAGGGAAGAAGAAATGAAAATGCACTTCCCATGGAACAGACAAGGGGTGCTGGGCACAGGTGGCTCCTGGGGAGATACTGAGTGGACACAAGAGGGAAGTTTCACAATGAGAACTACCAGCCACTGGAATAATCTCCTCAGGGAAACGGTGGGCTCCCCAGCATTGGACATTTTTAAGATCTGGCTCGACACAATGCTGGGGCATCAAGTCTAGGTCGTGCTTTGCCTAGAAAGGTTGGACCAGATGATCTTTGAGGTCCCTTCCAATATGGGCTTCTAGGATCCTTGCATGCCTGCTGGGAGCCTGTATTTCTGTATGCGTTAGGCCAGGTTTTAGAAGCATCTTCAGAATTTCAGCTCTTCATTTTCACACCTGAATGAAACAGGGTAACACATCCTTACCAGAGAAGGCTGTCTCATCAGACGTTACAACCACCTCTGTGTTATGGACATCCTCCTGTCTGATGCTGATGCTGTGGAGTGTGGGCCATTCATTTCCGGCAGTAATTTTGAAAGCCAAGTTTAAACACGCAGACCACTGTTTATTTCAGTGAATCATGCATGCTTAGGACCCGATCCTGCTAACTCCAGAACATCTCCTGAGAGATCGTGAGAGCTCTCACTGATAATGCAATTATCCTCGTTGGAAGACTAAGGCGGCATCTCTTTTACTTAGAGAACTGCAGGAGAGGGCTCAGTGGTTTGGGTTCTGCTGATGAAAACCCATTAGGGGCTAGCTCACCCCTTTAATTGCCCAAGTAGCATCTTGCAACGTGCATAGATGTGTACAAACAAGTGGTTACATGAGCAGCGGATGCAGCTGAACACATACTTAGGTGTGCAGCCATAGGTTGTTTCTGCTTGTTTGTTGCTTATCTCATAGGAAGAGCTGAAGGAGCTGACTTCACAACCATCACCATTTGCAGCAGCAGAACCCATCCGTGTGGGACATGATCACAGTTTTCCATTTTCTCCTACCCTGTTGCCCGTTTCCAACCTGGTAGAAAGCTCAGAGATGCCAGTGGCAGGACTTCAGGGATTTCTATGGGTTTGAATCCAGCCCTGATTTATTGCAAATAATTCATCACCTTTCTCTTTGTATTGAGCCAGAGCAGATCTTGGTGCTAACCACTGGGCAAGATGTCCTAAACCCTGCGTGAGCCAGTGGGTCCCTTTATGAAGCCAATGAAGTGCATACCCATATTCAGGAGGTTTTATCTCTTTCTTTCACTGTTAGTTGCTTGGCAACTAGGATAATATTATTGCACACACACATGTTATATTAGGTATCACCTGCAGTTAGAATTTATTTATCATTTTCATGTAGCAGACTCAAATCCTGCCATTTTCAATGCTGCACTGGTTGCCATATGGAACCGCTGCCAAAAAGGAGGCAGTTCACAGCGTTAAAGGAATGAGTCACATTCTTACACACTCGACAGGATTAGACATTTCACTCCTTAATGCTTAAATGGAAGGTCATTAAAACAGCCCTGTGGTTTGGGGAGGATAGCAATTCCATAATATGCTTATTTTGGTGGCAAGTGAGAAGCTTGGTTTGGTTCTAAATGGGTTCGCTCCATACCATGGCAGAGCAGCACTGCCTCTGTTTTGCATCTGAAGGTGCAGTCAGTCTTTGCTGACTCTGTTCTTGCTCCACTGTGGCCAGCCATGTCTCAGAAAAGCAGGGACTTCACTGCAGAGACTATGGCCTGGCAGGGTCCTCCTGGAGCTCTGAAACTGGCAGTGCCACAGGCAGGCACATGAGAGCCCCTGCTCCAAGATCTGGTAACAAAGAAAGTGCAGCCTCCAACTCATGCTCTTTCTGACACACTATTTCCATCCTGCCAGTGGATGCTTTGGTGTCTGGTTTTGGTTTGGAGCTGGTAGTTTGGTCTTTGTCCAGCAGCAGCACTCAGACGCAGTGTTCACAGAGCCCCTAATGTGTGGTACAGCTGAGCCTGCCACGCTGCTGCTAAATTAGATGGTGACTGACCCATGGCTTTACACATCCCTGCCCTGTTTTGGGGAATGTGTCCCACAGGCACACATCCACTGAGAACAAATACATAAGCCTTTGTTTAGGGACCAGGTTAAAACATGGGAAGTGATATATGCTGGAAAAGGCCATGTAAAGTATCATCTCCCAGTCTCCCAAATAGAGCCTGGAGCAAGGCTTGGGAGGAGGATGGGGCTGCAGCGATGGGGCTGCTGACCCTCACATGGAAACCACGTGCTGGAAGCAGCAGCCACTCAGATCTGGTGCTGTTCCAGGGTACAAAGCATCCACAGCAGTTTGAGGAAAAGCACCGTGCAAATCACTTTCACAGCTAAACATCCCCATAGGTCTGAAATGTGTCAGTCTGTGTCTCTATCCCGGCCACCGACTGTTGCTTCAGCCTGCTGCAGCTATGAGCAATTCATAAACCCAAATGCCTTTTTCCTTCTCATGGAGTGGTTGAAGCCGAGGGAGAGATGATGAAACGTGTTTCTCTTTAATCTGCCTGGATTAGGCATGTTTCATTGCTTACTGGGAAGAAACTTCAACAGGATAAATGATGTTAACAGCAAGTAATCTGATGGTGCCAAAGCAAGTTCCTACAGATCAGTCACATGAAGCTGGTTGAAGAGGCAAAGCTTTGCCTTGCTCTGCGGTGAGCACGGGGGACACTTTCCCACTCCATCAGCTGAAGTACATGAACAATATGTACCATTATCATGATGCAGGTACCAGCCTTGATCCGTGGGCAAACCATGGTTTCATTTAATAGGGAAGAGAATAGAGGTGACCTACCACAGTGTCAGCTGGGGGAGGAGGGATGTTAATGCTAAGGAAAGGCAGTTATTATATCGAAATGAAGCTGCTGTGCTTTCTTGGTGGTGGAGGTGCTAGAAGAAAGTGAAACCTGTCATTATTTGGGGATTTTGAGCGATAGATGTGTTGTTTTAAAAACTGCTCATTTTTAGGCTCAGCTCTGTCTTGGGAGGGGGCAGGTGCTGTTTTATGGTTTGAGTGCTTGGAGTTGAGCGCTTGGCTTGTGCCGTTTCTGGTTTCACCAAGATGTCTATTAATACTGTATGGGATGCATTTGGGATGACCATGGACATCCTTGGTCATATCAGAGGTGGCCCTCAGAGTCTGATCCTGTGCCTGGAGTAGGATTTAAAGGTGAATGGGCAGCACAGGGTACAACTGTGCTTTCATCCATGTTGGTTGCTTGACTTGGACCTTAGACTCCCAAACTGAGCTGGTTTTCTCTTTAAAACCTAAAGCTTATGTTCTGCAGAATGCGATGAGGCCAGCAGAGAAAATGTTGATACCAAAGGACTCTCTCAGCCTCCTGCTGAGTCTCCTGACTTCCAGCTCTGTGCCTTAACCACAGGGCCACCTCTTACCCCCTTTGATATGACCATTTCTTTGTAGACTAAAAGCAAGCTGATGAAAGCCACCAAACAGCATCCAACCTGGAGGAAGCATCCTTAAGCTGTGCTTAAGGACTTCCATGAAACCATGGCAGACTGGGCTGTGGTGTTAAACAGCTCCTCCATGCCACTGTAGAGGCGGTGGCATTTCAGTGGTGGATAATCACTACATGGGCTTTGGAAGGCTCTCAGGGATGAAAAGGCTCTATGCAATTGTACACTTTTTCCCCCCTCTAAGGCCAGCATTTGACTTGGGCTATTCAAAGCAGTTCAGTTTATTAATAGTCTGTTTCTGGAGCCGAAGTGGCTCCACGGAGGGGAGTTATTCCGTGCAAAACAAAACAGGAAAAGCAAACAATGCCCAACTCCTCCGTTCTGAGGGCCTCTCAGAAAGCGGCATTGTTCCACCTTCTCACGTGCAGCAGAGGAGCCCCAGGACAGAGCAGCCATTGCAGGAGTGTGATGTGGTCCAGCACAGAGACACTCTGCAGCGGAAGGGACATAGAGAGAGCATTCAGGAATGAAATGTGACTGCCTCTGTTGAAAATGAGCCTGCTCCTGGCCAAGTCACTGGCTTAAGCGTTCAGCAAGAGAATCAAAGGGGGGAACTTCACAGGCAGCAGCGCAGTCTGTAACTTGATGGGATCCAAGTGCTTGTCCCCTTAGAAAGCAGCAGGATCCATGAATTCCCATCACTGCTCATGAGGTGTATGCTGGATGATCCACAAAAGCACAGTTTTTAAGTGTTCCTTAAACCTGAGGATTTGTGTGGCTCCTCAATTTGGGAACCGGTTCACTCTTTTGAGTGAGGATGATGATGATGATGATGTGTCTTTTTGCAACTGATGTTATGGTTTCCCGATTATGCCTTCCAAGTCTTCTTCCCATCCCAGCTAATCATGGAATCATGGAATAATTTGGGTTGGAAGAGACTTTAAAGCTCATCCAATTCCAACCCCCTGCCATGGGCAGGGACACCTTCCATTAGACAAGGTTGCTCCAAGCCCTGTCCAACCTGACCTTGAAAACTCCCAGGCATGGGGCTAATAAAGCTGTGTGGGCTGAAAAGGACCTGGAGAGAGAAAGCAGCTTTGCTCCAGCTCTCCATGGTAAGCAACCTGGTGTTGTGAAACACTGCAGAGAGTTGTTCATTAGAAAACTCAAGTGTGGAACTCTTCCCATGGCAGGGAGCTCTCCCTGGAAATATTCATCATCACAAAAAACCCAGCATCATCCGGCTCCTGCCTTTCCCCTCCTCTGGCTAAATATAAAATATCCTTCACATGCCTCGTTCCACTGGGATTCTGCAGTGGTTTGAGCACTACTGGCTTTTTTCACCCCATATTTCAACATACACCCCTTATGACAGACAGCAATGTGCCTTTCATCAGGTTTAGCTCTCGGGTTAATTTTGCCTACAGAGGAAGAATAAGCTGTAAACATCCCTGCGAGAGGGGCTCTGAAGCCTGAGATGAGTTTGGGGAGTTCCAGGATTACAAAATGGCATGAATTTTAGTGACAGTGCAAGGTATCCACTTAATGACAACGTCAAGTTCCAGCAGTTCCAGTAAGGAAGTTTTATAACAACATTAAATCTGGGATAAAAAAGGATTATTGGCAGGCGCGAAGGTTTGGGGAGAAGGTTTGTTCTAGTTCAGAATACAACAAACGGCTGACAACTTTTCTGGGAAACGAGGATTTGAACAAGAATGCTGGTTTGGTTGAAGGCACGGTTGGGTTTGCTCTCAAAACTGCAGCATTTTAAAACCAGACCAAAATGTCACTTAGAAACGGCGATGATTTCAACACAAAGTGCTTCATTTTGAAACACATTGCATTTTCTTCTCATAGAAATCCAGCATCCACCTCATGAGGAAGTGACCATCCTTGGGCTGCGGCACGTCTCAGACAGCTAATTTTGAATCTTTAACTGAAAATCACTCACCTGGGTGGAGAAGCACATGACCCATCACCAGGGCGAGCTGGCACTGGGCACCAGGTAGGCTGCAAGGCAAATGAACTCATTATACCACAGGCTTGACAACTTCTTTTGCTCCCTTTGAACACCACAGAATTCCTACTTAGTCACTATTTATACAGTTGCACACAGATTCTTTCTTAGGCATTCACATATTTTATGAACTTAGAAAAGACTTTTAAGATGCAAAAACCCTGATGTTTTTAATGAGTTTAACAATAAACAGGCAGCGACTGAAGCGTGCGTAGTCCTCAGGTCAAACCCATGCTGAATTTCCACTGGCCTCAGCACAGGGTAGCTTCAAACCCACACTTTCACTTCCAAATCATGCTGGGCTGGTGAAAACAGAGTTTTTTACTGATGCTTCACACATGAATAAAGAATTTGGGAGTGCTGGGGGTCACTTGGAGCTTGCGCACAGCTCATCAGTGTGTGCTGGGCGCTGCTTTGGTTTATTCGATGCAGAGGAACACTTCGGTTTGATGTGTCCTGCTAGCATCCAGCGCAGTGCGATGCGGAACTGGCAGCAGAGAACTTTCTTCACATGCCTTTATGTTGAACTGGGGCAGCTTAATTGTTACTCAATGAAAGCACAAATCTGCAGCAGAGCCATCGCACCCACTCCAGGGAGAGGAGCTGGCAGGGAAAGACCCTTACGCAAGGGCAGGAAGATCATTCAGAAATAGTCATAAAACACAAGCTGAATCTTTAAATATTTATTAAAAACAACGTTTGAATGTTAATTCCCCCTCACACATCACCCGTGAAGGAGATTCTAGAGATGAGGAAATGAAACCACAAAGCCAGTAAGTGATTTGCCTGAGGCCTCGGCCGTAAATCAGGCTCTGAACTTGAGATTAGCTCTTTCTGCTCCCTCCATCCCCCTCACTGTGATAAGGCAAAGGGCTGAACTTGTGCCCGCATTCCCCGGAATGCCATGCAGGACTGATGCTCATCGAGGGTTCAGACTGCGGTTGTGCGGTGAGATGGACCCTGCAGCTTCACGGGGAGCACCAGGGAGTGGCTGTGATCACGTTACTTCTCCCGAATGCTATCACTCTGAGATGAAACTTGTCTTCTCCAGCCTTGAGTGTTTTCATGGCCTTATCAATGAACACACCCCCTAATTTAATTAGGTAGGTTATTCTGTGTAATTATCAAAGAACCCTAGGATGCTTTGGGTTCAAAGGGATCTTAAGGCTCATCTAGTTCCAACCCCATGCCATGGTCAGGGACACCTTCCACTAGACCAGGTTGCTCCAGGCCCCATCCAACCTTGCTTGAAATTAGTGGGGAAAAGTGATTGGTATTGTCAGTTTTGTGCTGAAAAAGAGTTTTTAAGTCTTTCTGATTTCACCTGTTTGGTGATTTCTCACTTGGGTGACCCAAGCCCTACATGGGCCACCATGAGGCCACCAACAGATCAGGAGCCTCCCTCCCCTCATGGAGACAAACCCAACTATCTCAATTGCCTTTTGCAAGTTGGTGGAGCCTCACGTGGCCCTGGTGAGCATCCATGAGCATGGATTTGGATACCCAAATCTACCTGAGTGCCCGGGCTGGGCGACCATCCCTGCACAGTGCCGTGCCACACAGCCACAGATGTGCCTGCAGAGCCTCACGCCAGACACGCTTCCTCCAGTGGAATTCTCCAGATAATTCCCTTGCGTATTAAAAGTTGTTTACCCTGTGCTTAAAGCAGGATGCTTCCCTTATCTGCAAGCAGAGCAAATTCCCCCCAGTGCCTCCGTGCCGTCATTCCTGGCCTGCTCCTGACTCCTGAGCTCGCTCAGTGCTGGTGGTGGCTCTGCGTTATCTCCCGTCTGCAGCGCAGACAGACCCTGCCTGGAGCAGCCTCCAGGCTCTGCAATACCAAGACCAATGTCTTCAAAGCCTGAAAATTGCTCTGTAATTTGAATCTTTAACAACACATGGAAAAATCTTCAGGAACTGGCCTGTATCATGTCTCCGAATGGCTTCATAAATACAACACTGAGGAATTTGGATACTCTCGTTTGTGTCCATGATGGATGTTTGTATTCTAAGAAAGAAATGCATTTGCTGCTTTTCCTTACCTCTGCAAAGCAGCTCAAATCCACTGTGCAGCTCCTTTTCCTGTCCCTTCCTTACCTTTAACCCCTGTCCCATGTCACTGGTGATTGCACCCAAACCAAAGGGCTGGGTTAGTCCCTGTCACTAGTTTCTGAGCCATTGGGCTTCGGTGGCTCCTCCTGGGCCACCATGAGGAGGAGGTTGTTAATCCCCCATTCCTTTCAATCTGAGACACAGAAAAGCCACATGCAGAAAGTTCAGATACGAGAAAAAAAAGCTTGATGGAATGTATTTATCTGAAAACAATAGAGTCTGGATGGAAAATCAGTGTTTTACACCAATCATGTGGTTGTTGTTAATGTTTTCCAAAACACCCAGAGGTACCTTGTGTGTTAATAAGAGCAGCCTGTACTATTTCGCTTAAAAAGCAAAATGTGCATCTCTGCACCTAAAACTGCTCTTGTATTTCAGCCTTGTATTGACGCCCAGATGGCTGCCAGAGGAATTTCCCGTTCCCCCAAATCTGCAGTCACGGGGCTTGATTTCAGCCCAAGATGCAGCAGCAAATATTTATGGTTGCGTTTCAATGCTTCTTTTCCATTCCCTTCCTTAAAGCAGGAGAACGTCCTGGAAGTGTGGATTGAGCCTGAACTGTGGCCCTTGCCACCCTCCTCTGCTTTCTGCTGCCCTGCATGGGCTGAGGTGCCATCCCTGGAGCCAGGCGCAGTGCCGGTGGTACACCGGTGGGACGATGCTGGATGCTCGCAGGCAGCACAGGGTGGTACCGTGGGCTCCAGCCGGGTTTAACCAGGCAAAGGAGCAAACCCAGAAGAGAGCTGCTGCAAGGAGGAATTGTTTAAAGCTGCTCCAGCAGAAAAGGCCAAGCTGGAGGGTTCACTTCCTCGGCCGTAGCACTGCTGCAGCCCCAGAATCCCAAGATCCAC
This sequence comes from Lathamus discolor, assembly GCF_037157495.1. Lineage (NCBI taxonomy): Eukaryota > Metazoa > Chordata > Aves > Psittaciformes > Psittacidae > Lathamus > Lathamus discolor. The sequence continues at coordinate 2,439,355 of NC_088891.1, read as the reverse complement.
TGATAGCCATTGAGCAAGGATTTCCATTTTTGGTGCGAGCTCAGACTTAAAATAGACAGTCTTGAGCGAGGAAGAAACTCTGTTGACAGAACATAGGGAACATTCCTCCAGTGTACTTTTGCAAAGGACTATCTCTGTCTTTAATCTCCGCGCCGTTTCCTGCAGGTCTCCCGGGCCCAGCTTCCCTCTCATTGTTAGTGGCGCTTTTGGAAATGACCTCAGGCAGTTTGCAGTGACTGGCGACCCACGGTCAGAATGACTAACCCAGTCTGTCTCCATCCCTTGGACATGTCCCATTGACTAAATAAATGACAGGCACTGACATGTGAATAGAAACAAAAACAGCCTGACAAGTGAAATCTTAACTCTTTGGAGCAAAGAGTCTGGATGCGCGCGTTCAGCCTGAGAGCAGAGCGGAGAGCAATCACTGCAAACAGTCCTGTGATGGCAAAAGTACATCGAGCCTCCCCAGCTGCTCAGGACACATGCAGATGGGGCAGACAAACACCTCTAATATTATTTTTAATTGTTGAAAATTGTTTTCTGAAGCTTTTTATCTCAGCCCATCTTTAATTAAAAGTGTGGCTGTGTGTTTACGCGGCCCTTCTGTGTCTGGGTTCAGCATGAGTAATTCCATTGAATGCTATAAGCAAGGGTTAATGATGAGGGAGCCTGTCACAGGATCCTGGACTTATATTGTATATCGTCAGCTCTATAACTCGACACAGGTGAGCTTATAACTGCTTCCAACCTACTCCACAGAAACACCCATGGGACAGATGATCCTGGTTCCCCCATGCCTTCATGGAGCCTGCCGGCATCCACTGATATCAGCTTTAGGAGGGATATAAGGGGACTGTAAGCTCTAAGGCAGATGTATGTATTTCTAGGGCTCCTAAAGGCCACCAGCGCTGGGTGCTGTCATGCTTCAAGGCCTCAATTCCTCCTCTGAATCCCCACTAACACGTTTTGCTGAGCTCCCTTCAGCCCCAACCCCAGCTACGCGACACCAGTCTGAGAACACGCCACGCCATCCCAGCGTGACGTGGTTTTTGTAGGGCCCAGACAAGCTGCCTTTGTAATCTAACAATAGTTTTACCAATAAGAATAGAATTGCTGTTAATAAGCTACATTTGCGGATTTTTTTGGTTGGAAAAGTAGGAAAGTATTCTCTTTAATATAATCAAAATCTATTTGCAATGCTGTAATGACAATAATTAATAATGCTGCTTAGCAGTTATTAGTACTTGGTGCATTGTTAGGATGTCTGCACTAGCTAAGGTTTAATAACGAGGTTCATATAAATCCAAAAGAAAATAATGATATGGGGAGTGGTTGTGGAGCTGTGGTCTGATGGCTTCTTGCTTTAATGTAAGTAACAAATAATTCCCTCTGGCTCTCAGCATTTGTGGATAAGGCCATAAAAAAGGAAGGGGAAAAAAAAAAGAAGGAAGGAGGAAACCTCAGCTAATAAAAATGCCACCCCTGCTTTACGACTCGGGGAGGAACATTTGTCGTTTGGTTAATGGCGAGATTAATAACTTGTGTTGGGATGGTTGATGTCATTCTCTCATCCTGCGTGTTGAACATTTGCATTGAGAGTATGGGGACTGTACTGGCAGCGTGCTGGTCCTCAGTAGAAGGCATGGGTGAGCCAGTGGGTCATTGGCACAAATGGTGACCACTGCCACAGCAAAGGGGTGTGGAAGCAGGAGCAGGCTGCAGCTCTCAGTTGGAGGTGTTGGCAGCTCTATCAGCTGAGACAAAAATGATGTCCTCACTTGGGGGTTATTCTTTTAATGCAACACAATTTGTTAGAATCATGGAACAGTTTGGATTGGAAGGGATCTTAAAGCTCATCCAGTTCCAACCCCTGCCACGGACAAGGACCCCTTCCACTGGAGCAGCTTGCTCCAAGCCCCTGTGTCCAACCTGGCCTTGAGCACTGCCAGGGATGGGGCAGCCACAGCTTCTCTGGGCACCCTGTGCCAGCGCCTCAGCACCCTCACAGGGAAGAGCTTCTGCCTAAGAGCTCAACTCAATCCCCCCTCTGGCAGGTTAAAGCCACCACCCTTTTGCCTTTTTGGTCTCATTTCATCCACAGCTGATAATCGTGCATTAATCATCATTTACTCAATAGCCAAATAAAAAGAGGCTGAGAGGTAAAAACCACTCACTTCATGCAAAAAAAATTTCATTTGTTACCAGGTATCTGCTCCAGTCAGTGCTCCATCCTCTCGTTCTCATCCCACATTATGCCTGGATAGCCTGACGGGCCATGGGAAGCCTTCTGCTGTTTCCAGACATCGGGACAGCTTTGCATCCCTGTGCCAGGTCAGTTGTAGCATGGGCTGGACTTTGGGTAGAGTGGGTAAGAGCCAGCGTGTGGGGTCAGGCTGTGGAGTCAGGCATGGTCCCAGGTAATCATCTGCGTAAGAAGGTAAATAAGAGGTCAGATTTTGGCTGGGTCCTCTCCAGGGAAGGTGATAGTGCTACACCAGTTACACCCTCCGAGGGCTTGGCTGCTAGAGACACCTGGCACCAAAATAGCAGTGAGAAGGTTTAGTGCTGAACTATGGAAACCCCCCGTTGTGGATCCAAAAGGATGTCAGGGGGCCTGCAGGGGAGACCTGCACCTTCAGGGCTGCCTGACTCAGTGTTTCATCCACAGTTCTGTGTCCATGTACTGGTGGCTGGGATGGCTGCCCAGCAGGGAGACATCCTGCTGGCACCCAGGCTGCCTTAGGGAAGAAACTGCTGCTTCTGATCATCTCTGAGATGTTGGAGCCAGCAGTTTCCTGGACAGAGATGTCTTCTCAGCACTATTTAAGGTACAGCAGGACCAACCCTGCAGGGTGCCTGCTCAGAGAGGGGTTTTCTCATTCCATGGTGTGGCAATGGGATGGAGAACATCCCCTGGAGACCTGACTGGCTTCCAGCCACCATCTCCTTTCTCAGCAAAGCCTGCTCCATGTGCTGGGTGTCTAAGAAGCAACTGTGCTACTGCTGGGTCAAACTGCATACTTCTGCATCCTATTTAAGGATGATTTGCTCGCAGTAACACCCAGCAGTGCCAATGACTTTAGGGTCAGCTCCTTTCCTTCCTAATCCTGCTTTCTATTTTCACATTCTTCTGTATGAGCAAGCCCTGGAGATCCTACAGCCAGCTGCCAGCAGAGATACCCAAAACACAGTTTCAGAGCAAAAAGAGATGTCATTTTGGTACTTTAGCAGTGATTGCCTCTGGCTACCTTCAGTCCAGGCTCAAACCAGAGAAGACAATATTCTCTTTCTCCCATAATGATTTTCATATCCCCATTTTGAGGTTGCAAGCACTTTGGGGAAGCTGGTGTCCTGGGACCAGCTTTTGAAGCCTGCCTTTTTTTCCCCTCTCCCTTGCTGCTTTCAGCCTCTCCAGCCAATGACTCAGTCACTATTTCTATTCTCTTCCCACTTCTGTTCCTGCTTCTCTAAAGTTTTGGTCAGTGGCAGCAGCTTTTGCTAATGTTTTGTGGCTGCTTCTCTCTGCGTTATTATTGGAGATGCCTATGAAATAACAGAGCTGCTCTTTAAGACACTGCTGCACCACTGCAGAAAATATTTACCAAAGCTGTGGTAAGCAGCTCTTTACTGGAGTGACTGGCGTCTGCTCTGAAGCGCACCAGACGCCAGTCACTTCAGCAAAAAGCTGCTGCAACAGAACAAATTGCCCAGGGCAGCAGATCTTGGGAAAGGAGGAAAGCCAGCAGCCCCGTCTGTCTGCCTTTGTGTTTTCTAAGGCAGAAAAATTATCTTTTTACAAGCCTGCCCTAGTTGGCTCTGACCAGCTCTTCCCAGAAAATACCATCATAAATAGAAGAGCAAACTATTGCATAAACGGACAGGTTGCCATTTATATCTGACCTTTCTCAGCTCTTCTTTGATGGCTTCGTCAACCGATGCTTCCTTCTCGTCCAGCCCCACTGTGTTTTTAGCTCCTGCTTCTAGGAGAGCACCACTGGACACCACAAACCTCAATTAAAATCCATTTTGGACATAGGTGTAGACTCCCTCAGCTCTCTGGACCAGCTCCAAACAGAGTAATCCTTTTCTTAATCCTGCCCTCCCAGGGAACTTCCAGGTTTGTGTTTGCAAATTGTATGGGTAAATATGGATAGCGGGAGATGGATTTACTTTTAAAGACTGGGCTTGGCATGTTACACACAGTTTGTTGCTAGATCAGCCTGGTGGCAGCAATACAGCACCACACTGGTTTCCTTCCTCGGATAGACCCTTTCCAGCTCCAAAATGACAAGTCACCAAAGCCAACCCAAAAAACAGTAAAGGGCAGTTTCATAACTGGGTGTTATCTGCCTGGAAAGGGCTCCAGAGAAGCAGACTGTCTCCACAGGCTGCTGAATAAATGCTGATAAAAAGGACAAACTCTTGTGTGTTTGTTATGGGTGGTGTGGGTTTGAGATGTATCCTCTGGTGGATGCAGGCAGTTGGAATTCCCTTCCTATTTGAACACAACATCTGGTTTATGTGATATTACTTGACTCCTATAGCCAGACCAGGGCAGGAAGAGTTTAATGGCTAAGCCCTGCCATGCTGCCTGCAACTGGGGAAGGAAAGAATGAGGCTGAGGTAGATGCTAGGAGTTGTTGTGGGCCTAGAATCCCCTCTTCTCTCATGCAGATGGATGCCTGGACTGAGCATGTACATCTCTCTCCTGCAGGAGTCTCAGAGGCTGTACCATCCTTGGACTGGCTGAATGTGACTTCTCCTCCCCATCCACTTCATCTTGCACCAGTACCTGCTTGTGAGAACCCTGGGAGCCAACCACTGTGCTCACATTGGATCATAATAGACCACAAGGTAGGATGTCTTCCTGGATAATGCACCAGATTAAGGCTCAGGAGTCAATGTCTTCATCCTGTCCACCCCCATGCCTCATTTTATTTCAAAATGACATGGAAAATCACAGTCAATGCCATTGGGAAAGACACTGAAAGGTTTGGTGGCAGGCAGACCTTCCCCTGCATCAGCAGCTTCGTTCCAGAGCACAGAGGAGTAATGATGCCTGGCAGTCACTCCTGTGCCACACTGGTGGTCAGGAGATCCACATCCTGCAGCTGTCAAATGATTCTGTAAAGCAGAGGTAGGGTCACAAGATTCTGTTGCTTTGAGGAATCACAGCTTTGCTTTCCAGCCCCAAGAAGTCCTCAGAAACCTGCCTCTGGAGGAGCAGTGGCCTAACCTGCTCCATCTTCTCTACAGCACTCATTGAGTGTGTACAGCAGTTAAGGAACTTCTGCCCTCAGTCATCCTGGACAGGACAGGGTTGGAGCAGTTTTGAGGTGGGACTCAGAGGACAGTCCTGTCCCCATGGGCCATTTGTCCTCTCCTAGATGCCAGCAGCAGGTACCTGACTGCAACTATCAATCAGCTCTGTTTCACTGAGCACCCAGCCAACAAAGCCAGCTCGTAGCTACTGGGCACAGGGCTGGCAAACCCATTGAAACCAGTGGCTGCTGTTCCCTCACTGATATCAACCTCCTGAGCCAGCAGCAGTTCTCAGGGGTTGTTGGTCTAATCCAGTGGGGAATAATACAGGGGATAGTCCTGCTCTTGTGGACTGGCCTGACTTGTGGTTCAGTCCCTGTTCATCCTGACCCAGACCAGGGAACTGAACCCAAGACCCCATATCTCAGATGGGTGCTCTCATCTCCAGCATCCATCTCCCTCTCATCTGGGCTTTTTCTCCCCAAATAACAATTACTTATAAAGCTGCATGCAGGAGAGAAATGAGGCTGCAACCACCCATAGAGCTGAGTCTTCTCCTGGGATGCAAGAGTCCGTGTCCCTGCTCCAAGCAAGGGGCCTCACTTGCAGCAAGGACCACTATGGATGGGTGCCATCACCCACTGGTGAGGACCTGTTGGAAGATGATTGTACCTCCTTGGGTTTGACTAGAAATCCAGGCTTGGGCCCAGACAACCTTTCCAAGCAGCACTTTGTGGTACTCATTTGCTACCAAAAAAAAAACAAACCCAAAAGTTTTGGCTTTACCAAACAGACATTTTCTGACACAAGAAAACACGTTGTCAAAAATCCTTCCCAACCATTCTGCTGGGAATGTGCTCTTTGCCATCAGTCCCCAAGGCTGGAGCGCTGGGGTGTTGAAATGTTACTACAGCCCTGGAAACTGTGAGTCAGCTTGTCCCCACCCACAGCAGATACTGGTGGGAAGGGCCTTGAAAAGCCTGGAAACTCCTGCAGTTCTTGCCTTGTGGTGTTTCCATTAACCCATTAACATTAATTTCAGGTCCAGTGAAATGCAGGTTTTGGTGAACTTCTATTGGATTTTGTCCCTTTTTTGACCCATCCCCTTTGTGATTCTGATAAACGCTGGAGGATATTTAATTTCTACTCGTCCCTGAGCAATTTGGCTGCCGTGGCCCCAGTTCACCCTCCAAGCCCTGTGGGACAGGCTGGACATGGGCAGCAAATGCAGCACGCGCCGCAGTGCCACCAGATCCAGTGGGGATTTGGCTGGGATAGCTGGATGGCAAAACTTTCATCCCACTTGGAGGAAAGATGCCAACACAAACTTTGCCAGCGCAAAGCCCTCCGGATCGCTGTGCTGGGATATAAATGCATTGATGTGGGCATCTCCTGGCAGGGAGGAAGGTCATACAGCGGTGTCACAGGAGACCAGGAGATGGGCTGCTCTGCTCCCCATTGGGATGCAGGCAAAAGCTGCATGGGAGCACACACACAACTCAGAGCAGTCTGTGCAAACCACTGACCTCAGGCTATGTGGGAGCCTGCATTTATTGCCAACTGGAAAACACGTGGAGGTAGCAAATCCCAGGTCTTAACACAGTGTACGGTGATGTGAAACAACCCACAGTGTGTTCCCCTGACACAAGTCCCAGGAGTGGTGGCACAGGATGGCTACAACTGGAGCCCTGAGGAGCTGGGATGGGCTTTGCTGTAGCTGCAGCCCACCCGGGGATGGAGGCACACACTGAGGTGGTGGGGTGGATCACACCCTCTGCATCAAGGGTTTCATGGTGCCAAGCTCTGGGAGCACGGAGCCCAGCGGTTGTGAAATTCCCCATGAAGGAAAATTCTTCAAACATCTATTTTTTTAACAACTTTGGATTTATCAGAATGCCTTGTTCTGATTTTAGCTCTTTCCATTTTGAAGACAGTCCAAGGTCCTATCACAGTGTGTTACCACACAGAATATAACATTTGCAAGGGTGAAATGAAAAGTCGGTTTGAACTGGAAAATCACGGCCATGTCGTTAAAACAAAGGAAATGGGACATTCTGATGTTGTCAAAACCTTTTTTCTCTGGTTCCTTTCAAAATCAGCTTCCAGCAAAACCAGCCTGATTTTATGAGGCGGTTTAGTTCTTGGCAGAGCCCCTCGCTCTGGCGCTGCAGTTCCGTTGTGGTTTCTCTGGCGGGGCTCAAACACTCCATGTCCCTGTCCCCAGGCTGTGACATGGGGGTGCAGTGTGTCCCCACCCCTCATTGCCCCACAGTGGGATCCCCATCTCAACCCCATTTTCAAAGCATTTAAATAATCTACAAATCGAGCCATTAAAGCATTATTTAAATGGCAATTATTCATCTTGGGCTTTAACCTCTGCATCCTTGTCTTTGACTGGAAATGTATAAAATACTAGAGAGAAAATAAAGCTGAAAATTATTATAAGATTAGTTTTCCTTACTGAAAACCCAGTGCCGGCTGATGCCTCTGACCCCACTGGCATGGACACAATGGCAGCCCCCAGCCATAGATTGGCTCTGGAACGAGACTGGTGCTGATGGCCTTTCGGCCACCCACCATCCTCCCAGACCCAAGAGGGTTTGGCTTTATATAGTACCTGGGAGATCCATGTTAGATAAGCCTGGCAGGCTTTCAAAAGCTTCTCCCTAGCTTTTGTGCCAAGTCCTATAGGATGTGTTCCAGAGCATCTCCCAGGAATGTTTATTACGACAAGCAAAGAAAAAGAGGTGGGGGAAAAAGAGGCAGTGAAAGAGCACATTGCTGTTAATTACTAGAAATCCTTTAATAACCAACATTACTATAAATTATATGTGCATTATGACAAGTACAATTGAGTGTTTTGTTTTTCTTGCCCACGTTAGTGCAAGGAACAATGTGCTCTTGTTGCAGGAGCTGGAATGGGTGGCACTGGAGGGAGAAATCAGGGCTTCTCCATCACATACCTGTGCCCGCAGAGATGGTCGGTATTCCATGAAAGCTCCATTGTTCTTCATGCCATGCTACACGCACTATGATTATATAGTGTTGGATAAGCAGTAAGACGTTGAAATAATAACCTATCCTTAGTTTAAGCAGTGCTATATTTAAGATTTATATATATTTAAATGTGGGTAATTGCACATTTGTGACATACTGTAATTTGGCTGGCAGTCTGTAAATATGATATTGGAAAGAAAAGCATCAGCTGCGTTTAAGGAGGTAAATGCTGGGGTCATGCAGGGCATATTGATCAATGCGGATGTTAAAAAAGCTTCGGCACTCTATGGAGCAGCCTAGGGATGGGCAGGGATCCTGCCTGGGTCCAAGATCCAGGAAATCCTAATTCCTGCTTCCTTGTCTGAGAATCTTTATTCTCAGCCCTTCCATGACTTTTAACTTGTGTTCATTCCCTAATGCAAAAAGAAGCTATTAAATTTTTCCTAACACAGTGAGACATTGGCTGACTTTTGTAAATAGCTCTAAATGGTGATAATGGTGATGTAGGTGCGAACTGTAGCTGCTCTGCAGGTCAGTGAGAGCACAGGGCCATCATGGACGTCATTTCCACCCAAAGTGAGCCAGTGCCCAAATAACATCACCTGGTTTTACGGCGGAAAGGGCAGGGGAAAAGGAGCTTTGGTCAGTAAGGGCAGAAGTAACCCCGAAGTCAGAGACCTATGGATGTGTTATCTTTTATGTTGGTGTAAACACCACTGGGTCCCACATACAGATTTTAAATGGGGTATTTTGGAATCCCTTATGTAAAGTTGATGTACACGAATTAAGTTGGCTGTAAAAAAAAAGTACTAACTTAACCAAGTGTATTTAAATGATATTCTTGGGTGTTTTCCTGCAGGTTTGGGGAACTGTGGACATCAGCCTTTGGTTATGGCAAGAGCTATGCAAAGATACCATGAGGAAAATGATGAACGTCCAGGTTTGACCGCAGTTTCTTGGTTGAAATACTTTCACTGGTTTATTTTTGGGGTGTTTTTTCCCTACTGATCAGCTGCAGGGAAACAGTTGTTGGGATCCATTTTCACTCATCATTGACAGTCCCCGTGGGTTCCCGGGCTGAGCCCCCAGACGAAGCTCCATCACTTGCTATTCCAGGCTCCCACTGATCCACACCACGCTGCTTCCCACGGGCGAGGGGAATGTCCCCCCGGATCCCCGGTACCGAGCCCGGCAGCCGCTTCCTCCGGAGCGTGTCCCTGCCACACAGGCTGCTGTGCCCGTGGGACCTGCTCGCCTGAACCCCGCAGGAAGAATCGCCTTTTTACGGTATTTCATTCAGTTTCTAATTAACGGGAGGTGGGTGGGTGGGTGGGTGGGTGGGTGGGTGTGTCGCATCCCCACCCGCATCTCCCACAGGGGCACCCTCCTCCCTCCCTCCGCGACACCGCCGCTCCCACCCGGCCCCGTGGGGCGGGACGCGGCGCCGTGCCTCCCCGACGGCCCTCCCCTACCCCTGGGGCCCCCGCTTCCATCGTCCCGCTGCCGGCGGCCTTGCCCCGCCGCTGCCGCCGCCCGTCCATCCTGCCCCCCCCCCCCCCCCCCCCGCCGCCATCCCCCGAGGCCGCGGCCGGGGCACAGGGCGGGCACAAGGACCCTGCGCGGCGCAGCCCGCGGAATGTCTTTCATTCACGGGCACGCCGCGCCGGGAGGCACTGAGAGGGTGGGCGGTGCCGGCTCGGAGTCCGGACCAATAGGCTGTGGCGCTGCCATAGCGTCACGCTGCGGCGGACCAATGCGTGCGCGCCGGGCCTGAACTTTTGCCACGGCGGACAAGTTGATACATCGCGGGGGTGTGTCCCGCCGCGGCGGCTCCGGCGGGGGGGAGCGGCCTTAACCCGTGCGCTGCCGCCGCGCCGCCCTGACCTACTTTCCCCCGGGCCGCGGCGGGACACAGCCCCCCCGCGTCTTCCTCCGGCCATCCCCGTCCCCGCTGGTGGGAGGGAGAGAGGAAGGGGGGGGGGAGAGGGACGGCGCCTGGGTGCGGGGAGGGCGGTTGGTGATGGGGGTGTGTGTGTGTGTGTGTGTGTGTGTGCGCGCAGCGGGGCTCGTGTCCCTTTAAGAGCTCGGAAACCCGATGCGGTGTTTGCGCAACGCCCGGTGCCGCGCGGAGCCGCCAAAGTGTCTAGACTGGCACATGATGGGCGGCAGCCAATCGCGCCGCCGCTCGGGAAGGGGCCCCGCGAGCGCGCGCGCGCGTACCCCCCTCCCTCCCTCCCTCCCTCTTCCCCCCCCCCCCCCCCTTCACCCCCCACCCCCCTCCCCCCCCCCCCCCGTCAGCCACACAAAAGCCAGCGGAGGGCGGGGGGGGCGGGCGCGAGCGGGCGCGCCGGCGGGAGCCGTGCGCAGGGAGCCGGCGGGAGCGGAGCTCGGCCGAGCCTGGGAGCGGACAGACGGGCCCCGCGTGCGCGCGGGTCTCGCCCTTTTGCTGCTTTTGACCATTTTTCACCTTTTTCTTTAACAATTTTTCTGGTTTTTGAACCATTTTGGGCCGAGCGGAACCGGCAGCTCCGAGCGCGGACGCGGCGCCGCTTCCACCCATCTTCTCCCAGCTCCCACCTTGTGCGGTGGAGCAGCCGCGGGGCGCAGCCGAGCGCTGCCCCGGGCTCCCCCCGGCCCCGTCCCCGCGTTGGCAGCCGATGTAGGGCACGGCGCGGCGCGCCCGAGCCCCAGCGCCGCCACGGGAGCGGCCCCGCACCGCCCGCGGGCATCGGCGCAAGCCCCGCGGCACCGTCTATGCCCGCGCCGCGCTCCCTCCCCCGCCGCCTTCCCCCATGGTGCGGCCCCCGCCGCGGGCCGTCGGCGATTCGCTGGGAAGGGCCGCGGGGAAACGGCGGCGCCGGGAGGTGCGGGCAGGCTGCGAGGGCGGCGGGTCTGAGATGAGATAGAGCCGGCAGCGGAGCGAGGAGCCCCGCGGAGGGGGGGGGGGGGGAAGCGGCGGAGAGCGACGCGACCCCCGGCCGCCCGCGTGTCGTATGTTCAGGTCCAAACGCTCAGGGCTGGTGCGGCGACTTTGGAGGAGCCGCGTCATTCCGGACAGGGACGGCGGAGATGGGAGCGCCAGGAGCGGCCACGACCTCGGAGCCACCGGTAGCTGTAAAATCCCGGAGAAAAACCCTTCGTCGGAGATCCGCGCGGTAGCGCGCAGCCTGCTGCGGGAGGCGGAGGAGCGGCGGGGCGAGGCGGCGCCCCGCGGGGACCCCATGGCGGAGCGGCGCGGGGCCCGGCTCCGCTCCCCACCGCGGCGGGACGGCGCCGGCGGGGCGAGCCCGCGGCGGGCGCCGGAGAGCGACGGTCGGACCGTGACCTGCTGCCTCTTCAAGGAGCGGGAGCCGGGCGGCCCCCAGCCCCCGGACACAGGCACCGCCGGCGGCCCCCCCAGCCCCGACGGCGCGGCCGACGGCGGCTCCCCGGAGCGGCGGGGCCGGGAGGCGCGGTCGCGGCTGGTGCTGCTGGAGCAGGAGCTGAAGGCCGTCACCTACTCGCTGCTGAAGCGGCTGAAGGAGCGCTCGCTGGACAGCCTGCTGGAGGCGGTGGAGTCCCGCGGGGGCATGCCCAGCGGCTGCGTGCTGGTGGCCCGCACGGAGCTGCGCCTGGGGGGCCAGGCGGCTCCCCCCCATCTCCTCCTGGGGAAGCTCTTCCGATGGCCCGACCTGCAGCACCCCGCCGAGCTGAAACCCCTCTGCGAGTGCCAGAGCTTCGGCGTTGCCGACGGACCCACCGTCTGCTGCAACCCCTACCACTTCAGCCGCCTTTGTGGGCCAGGTGAGGAGCGGAGCGGAGTCGGGGATCTTCCCCCGTGATTTGGGGAATCTGGCCCCTTCCTCGGCTTATTTGAACCCTGGGGATGCTCCTGGCTCCGGGATGGCATTCTCCCCCTTCCCAGTTCCCAATTCTACTTAAAAAGCCCCTTTTCCTCCCCGTCCCGCGGAGGTTCCTCTGCTGTTGAGGTGCAGGAGGGGCCATAACGGGCCGTTCGCATCCTGCCGGCGCCAGCCTGGCTGCTGCCGCTCGGAACGGGGCCGGAGGGGCCGCGGGGGATGGCCCGGACTAGCGTGGAAGCGCCGGGACCCGGAGCACATGCGTTCCTTGGGCAGTGCTTTACAGCAGCGTCCTGCTGGCGGTCCGTTTCTTGTCAAAAACTGGGATTGATTATTATTTATTATTATTACTTGTTTTGCAATCCGGGCTCCTGCCTCGCTTTGCATCACTTCTCTCAAAGAAACTTCTGTGCTGGGCGTGCTTCTCCCGGAGCTCGCTAGAGGCTGGAAGCAGCTCTTGTTTTGCTCCGGTTGGTGTAGGTGAGAGTATGGAGGAGCCCTGCGTGTGTTTTGCAGACGGGCAGAGTTTTCCCAGCTCCTTTCCTGATGCCGTGGTTGTTTTCCCAGCGGTGCAGGGCTGCTGTGCGCAGGGATTAGTAGGAGCAGAGCTTCATCGAGTGGCTCTTTATCGGTTTGATAGCGGGTGCCGGTGCCAGGGTCTCGTCCGCGCCTGCGGGGCGCTGGGAATGGTGGCGGGAGCCCGACAAAGCCCTTGGTTCCCTTTTCCACAAGTGTTTGTGTGCTTGGAAACCATCCGTGTTAGTGCAGGTGATGCAGCTGAACGGTGTGAAAATGCCTCGGTGCTTGGGATTGGTTCCCTATGGCAGCGGGTCTGGCTGTAGCACGGCACTGACCCACTGTGCATGGCACAGGTTACGTTGTTATATCCAGATGGGGACATAGGCACCATTATTTTTTCTATTGGGAAGCTCTTAGGGCCCCTGTGAGAAGAGCATCTTGATGCTGGGCAGCTTGCTCGGTTAGGGGAGACGAGGAACCTTTTTCTTGGGAGCCATAAATGACCACAGGCCATCCCAGAGTCATCACGTGGACGATGGTGGTTCTTGATGAGCTAAGCCGAGTTGGGCTGAGTGCTTTTGGTGTGTGGGAACTGAGGAGCACACCCTTGTTCCAGTAGGCTGGGGTCAAGGTGATGCCATTAGTGCTCAGTGAAGTCAGTGTGTGCTCAGTGCTGGTGCCATGGTACAGCCCAGGCGGCTGCACAGTCCTCAATTTTAGCAGGTTGTAATTAAAGAAACGCGTCACCACCATAATTCAGAAGGAAAAAAAAACCTCTAACCAGAGCATGAAGTTGGTGGAGGACCTTAGTCAGCCTTTTGTATGGCCTTGACTGTTTACAAGAGCAGCAAGGGCTTGTTAGATGACCAGAACACTTACAAGGGCTTGCTTAACTTTAAGTCCATGACTGCTGATGTGCTGCTGAGTGTGTGCTTGGGAGCTTTGCCGGGTGGAGGTCAAGGGGAGCAGCGTCTTGGGGGGCCTGGCCTCTGCTGCCGAGCCCCTTGAGTGCCAAGGGGTTCCTCGGGATGGACCAAAGTCTCTTGGATTGGCTGAAGTCAGCCTGGTCCCTGGCTTCAGGCTTCATGTACCAAGAGAGGAGCAACTTTTTCCCACCCAACATCTTATTTCAGTCCTTGTAATGTGTTTGGGGAGCTTCTGTGAAGCCTGTGTGTGTTTAAACTGTGGTTGGAGGGTCAGCTCCCAGAGCAGATGATGTAAGCATCATTCTTTGGGAGCCCTGTGCCATTTTTGTGTGCTTCAGGTTGTGGGTGCCCATGCAGGGAGACAGGACAGGGGGTGCAGGAGAGAACTGCAGCACTTCCAGTAGTAAAACCCCCTTTGGAAGGTCAAGGTGGAACCCCCATTCTTCAAAGATTTGGAAAATTCTTGGCCTTGAGTTGCTTCCCAAGTGGGTTTCCTTCCATTGGGTGTTTACAACCTTGGAAGAGCTCCTACCCTGAGAGGGAAAGCGCCAGGGTTTCACTGACAAACTGAGCACAGCGCTAACATGAAGTTTTGTTTTCCAGAGTCTCCACCACCTCCCTACTCTCGGCTGTCTCCTAACGATGAGCAAAAGCCACTGGGTACGTGTTTTCTCTCTTTTGATCTCCCGGCACCTCTTTCATGGCACAGCCCTGGTGTTGCTCCTAAGCCATCCCTACGTGGCACGGCAGGCGGAAGCCAGCAAGTCAGGGTTTTATGGCTGCTCATTATTTGTGAGCAAGCATCAGCTGACGGGTTTAAGGAGTAAATGGATGTGGGTTTATCAGCTCAAATTGCCATGTAGACACATGCAGATCTTCCAAAATAACATGAAGCTCTATTTTTAATGAAGCTGTAATGAAAGGTTTGCAGACATGATGTTTTGTCTGCGTGGGTAATCTGCGGGATGACTGAGCGCGGGGGGAGTGGGAGCTCCTGGGTGCCATTTCCATACAGCCTTGGCTGCACCCCGGAGGAACCAGCTATTACCCATCCTCTGCTTATTAAAATGAGACGTGAACTCTTTGAAACTCGGCGCTGTGTAATTTCCGAGTGGTGTTTCACTTTTCATGGGGAATTATAAGTGTTACTTAAAATGAAAGCTAGGGAAAGCGGCTTGCTTGGGTAGGCAGGAAGGGAAGGCTCCCAGAGAACGTGGCAAATCAGCCTTGCATCCTGGTCTGCATGGTGCGCGTGTTGTGAATTGGCATCACTGCCTCCTGACCATCCCTTCTCAGCACCCGCTTGTTGCCCAAATAAATGGGAAGATGAGGGAGGGAAGGGAGCAATCCCACATCCCTTTTGGGTTCCTTGCCAGGATTGGTGCAGCGATGGCCACATCTGGAGTGTGGGATTTCTCCCTTCATCCCAGAGTCGGTGGCTCTGATTTACAGGGCAGGTAATGACCAAGGTGAGCCGCTTTTGCTCGCCATCAGGTAGGGATGGAGAGGAGACGGGCAGGATTTGCCAGGGAGATAGGAATGGGACAGCACAGTGCCTGCCTGTCCCACCCAGCCCTTAGGGAAGGCAGGAGCTGCCCAGTGCCAAAGGTGAGTCCCTTCCCTGCCTGGTCTGGAGCTGCCTGCAGCCACTCATGCACCCACTGTGCATGCTCCTATTGCAAGGGACCAGCTCTTTCACCACTGCAGCCAGTCTGTGGGACGGGGCAGGGACCACAATGTCCTGCAGAGCAAAGTTTTCTTTGGGTATTCTGTTCAGTGTGGAGGCAAAAAAGAGGGATTGTCCCTCCCTGTGCTCCCCCTTCCAAGTTAATTCCCTTTAGAACCTGCTTGTGCTGCAGGGAGAGGTGATAGCGAGTGACACGTGACTTTCTTAAAACAACAGGGACTGAAATTCGCTTCACTGGCTTGTTGGATTGGAAAAATAATAGTTAATCTGTGAGCAAACAGTTGAGCACTTAATTAGAGGGGTGTAAGCAAGAGAGAATAACAAAGACTCTTAACTTGTTAAAACAAAGTTTCCTTCGCTTCAGCAAAGAGGAAGGAAGGAAGGAAGCAAGAATAAACAGCTTCAAGAATTTTAATGGTGATAATTAAGTATAGTAACTAGGAGTTGTTTAGAGGCTTAATGTAACTTTACCCAGTAAGCACCAAGTTCCTACTTGTTTGATCAACTTAACTGCAGTTACTTTTGTGGTCGAAGCAATGCGAAGTTTGCATTTGCGTGGTAGAGGTACAAAGTTAATCACTGCTTTCTGGCCCGGTGGAGAATTCCTCCTGGGGAGGTGGTGGGAAGCTGCAGAGCCCCGGGTGCTTATGAAGTGCTTGGAAACGCAGGAGGACTGAAAGTGCCTTTATTTTCTTCCCTTTTCCTCCCAGATCTATCAGATTCCACGTTGTCTTACACTGAAACAGAGGCTACAAACTCGCCCAACGTCACGCCCGGAGACTTCTCAGGTTGGCACACGTGGTCTGCACTGGGGAGCTCATGGCTGGGGCTGGATCATGGGGCAAGATGAGGGGTTGTGGTACTGCTGTTGGTTTATATTCTTGGTGTGAAAAGAAGGGAAAGAAATAGCAGTGATTTTAGCTGATCCTTCAGAGACATCTGTGCCCCGTGGGTTGTGATAAGATGCTGTTGATGGGATGAGTGTGCTGGGACATCTGGGAGGTGGCCATTGAGCCATGCGTGTCCCCTGTGGAAGCCACCTAGACGTGTGGTGGCATGGAGCTGGGCTGTACCCCGTCACTAATTGCATATCAGGAACAGTGAGGCCGTGGCAAGTGATGCTGCTTTGTCGTGGTTCTTGCACTACCTGTTGGGTCCTGGCCCTGCTTTCATGAGCAGGGCTCTCAGCTGCAGTGCCATTGAAGCTCCTGAACAAAGCTTTGCTTAATTAGGTCCTGGTTTTTGCTCTGCCCCACCCCTGCAACCTTTCATTCATTTAGTGGTGCTCTATGAGGCCTGGGGTGATTTTTGCCTCCGAGCAGGTGGAGTTGGGGCTTTCATTTACTTGGTTTTGGGCTGTGACTGTGCTGATCCTTTCACTTCTTTCTCCCCTGGGGTCTCAGGCCAGGCTGGGGGCTGGCTGCATGGGGGGCAGGAGGGACCTGTCTGTAGGACCAGGTTTAATTTCTATGTAAGAAATGACCTGGTTGATGGTCTGAGAGCTAAGATGGAGATGCACATCCTCAGTGAAGCCCCGTGTGCCTCCTTCAGTGGTTGGGGTGGGCTGTGTGGTGGGGTAAGAGTTGGACCTGTCAGTGCTGAGTTGCTGGATTGCTGAGCCCAAGGATGGGATTTGCTGCTCTCTGGGGGATAAATTGATGTTGGTGGAGGGGACACTTGGGGTGCTGATCCGTTAGCCATGGCTTCGTTATTGTCATCCCTTCTCATTACCCACCTGCAAGAGTTTATGGCTGGTTTGGTGAGACCTGTGACTTCTTTAGGATGTTTTAAGCTGATCGCAACTCCACAGCACTTGAAAGAGCTTTTAAACGACCTGGCACTGCAGTGTCATGGCATGGTGGTGCTTCCCCCAGGGATTTTTCCTTCTTCTCCTTTAAGGTCCTCCTGCCGCCTTGTGCTGAATCCAGCATGCCGGCCCGCCTTGCTTTTGTTGTGCTGCCAAGTGTCCATAGCAGGGGAACAATTGGTAGCCAGGAGTTGGATCATTCAGGGTTATGCTATAATAAATAAGTGTCTGCAATTCCTAACAAACGTTCCTCGGGCTGAATACACGTCCGTAACGCTCCCCGTGCCCATGGCTTTTATTGTAACTTGATAATTGCCATTAATTATAGCAGTCGAGATGGAAAACCGGGGTTCCTGAGGATGTAATGGGTTCGCTTCTCTCGCGCCGAGCCCTTTATGGGACATCTGGTGGGTTTTCTGGAATAGAAGAGGGATTTTAACTTTTCCTTGAACAATATAATGATAACACGTGACTGCGATTGGGCTGAAATCGGATACTCCTCTCCCCCTGTGTAGTTTCCAATGGTGTAACTTTTAATAAGAGTCTGGGGCTCTGTGATTTATTTTTCCCCAGTGCTCATGATTGCTGAAAGAGGATAAGAGCCTTGCTGCAGTTAACCCATACTTGTCATCACAAGTTGCTAAGAGGAAAAAGCCCACTCAGGCTCCAGTCTATCTGCCACATTTCAGCTTGTTTGTTCTCCATTTCAACTTATTTAATAGGTCTGCTTGAAATGTAGGCCTGCATAAATGATACCCAAAGCACGTGGTCTTCCCAGCCTCTTCTTGTGAGTGCTCAATGTGCATTTAACTCCCGTTCCAAAAATAAGTGCGTTTTGGATCTAGCATCAAGCCACTGCTATTTATTGCTTCGGCTTTGATCATCAAAAAGGCTTTTCCTACTAAAACCACAAAATTCAATTTGGGATAACAAAGAGAACCATTCTTCTACTGTTACTTGTTTACTTGATGAACTTCTAAACAGGAAGTTTAAGCATGAAGTCGAAAGATCACCTCTGTTGTATGGATGAATTAAACAGAAAAGCCCTCTTTTTGAAGTTGACCTTTTCATGGCTGCTAAATAGGAGAAAGTCTTCCATGAGCTAGCATGCTCTCTGTGAGATTTGGAGTAGCCGTCAGTGCTAACTTGAAGCGTGCACTGTGAGTAGCTGTGCAGATGCAACCTTCGGTGTCGTGAACTGGATTGGTGGATGATACCTCCGAGTCCTCTTCATCTGAGGTTCCAAGGATCTGGGTCATGAATGAGGCTGGCTGTCCAAGGATCAGTGTCCAGCCACAGCATTTCTCTCAGATTGGGGATGCTCCTCATTTCCCAGTGATGTGCAATGGCTTGGGAAGATTTGGGTGGGTGGGAGAAGCACTTGGAGGTGTTGGATCCCCGAGTTCCCCTCTTCCAAGCTCAGGCAATGTCACATTGAGGCTCGCAGGAGTCCAAAGAGGGGATCAGTATCTTCCTCATGGTGTATTCCTGCAGCTGTGTACACCTGGGGAGCAGAGGTGGAGAAGAACCTGTGGTGGGAGCTGTACTTTGAGCCCATGCGTTCCTGGCTGGGGTTGTGCCTGTCCCCAGGTGCCAGCAGAGCCTTGGCTGGAGCTGGCGTCCCTGCGGCTCCCCCGGCCGGAGCCGGGGAAATAGCAGGGAAAGGGCAGAATCCAGCAGGGCAGAACCCAAAGCTCAGCCCCGTGACTCAGAATTGGTGGAACATTTGTAGTAACTTTTTTTCCCTTCCCCTCAGACTTGGCTCCTCCGCTGCGTGCCAAGAAGCTGCTGTACCCGTTAGACTTGCCAGGCTTGTAGAGAGAGGCCTGCGCTGCTGCTGCTGCTGCAGGAACTGGTTCAGGATGGTGGGGACGTGCTGGAGCAGATGCTGTGGGCCACAGGCTTTGAGACTGCCTGCCTTCCCCTAAACCCCACAGGGCTACCCCTCGCCTTCCTTGGGAAGGACCCTGGAATAGCCCTATTTTCAGAGTTCCCTTTGCACAGCATGCTACACAGCTCTGTTTAAAAGCCCCATGAAGCAGCAACCAGAGTTCTTGATAGTGGTGGCATGAAATTCTAGAGGTCTTAAGGACCAGGCAGGAAGAGAAGGGTTGAGTGCAGGTAGGAGGGTGGAAGGTGGTGGTGCTGCTTAGAAGCCTCCTCCAGGTGTCTGTGCTGACTTGATCATCACTTGTGGTCGCTGCAGGTCTGGAGCAGCTTGTCCATCCTCTAGAGAGGGCAGAGATAGTGGGGCGTCAGTTTTCTTTGGAGCAATAATCATTAAGGGTGAGTCTCCAGCTGTAGGATTGGATGGGTAGTGATGGGTGCAGCTCATTGCTCACCACCCCAGCCACCATGCAGAGGTCCCACACAGGCTGGGTGTCTCCACAGAAGACACTTAATGAAGACTATGCCTGGAGCAGTCAGTGCTAAGCTCTTACGATAGCTATTTTTCCTGAAAATGAGCCACTCATCACTGGAGCCTGTCTCATGTGTCCCTACATGCCTGCTCGATACTCCAAGCTTAATTGGGAATTAAACCAGTGTTTGCATGGAAAATCTCATTGTTCATATGGAAATGCCTTTGTGAAGGGGTAGTGCCTGTGAGGCTTGAGCCTTGTGTGTGGCAGGGTTTTCCAAAGGGAAGGGGCTCCTTGTGTGTGTGTCTAGTTCTGCGTCCTGCACTTGGTCCTGCACTTACCAGCTGAGCTGGTGCCTGGAGTTAGGGGATACTTGGCACTGGGTGGATTCAGGCAGGAGAAATGAGGGGGACTTGGTGCTAGGTGGTGCACCCAAGCAGAGAGAAGTGCTAGGGGGGGATGAGTGAGAGCTGAAAAGAATGACAGCAGGGGCTGGTAAAGGGGATGTTGTTCCAGCAGCAAGAGGCTTTGCAGGAGGCCAGGGAAGATGCTGCTGTAGATTTTCCTTGGAATACTATGTATTTTTCACTTTGAAATCAATTCAGTTCTCCATGTGATAAACTCTTCAAGAGTTTCAGCCCTGGTGAACCCATTTGTCGCTGGGAATGTGCATCTGAAAGAAGGAGTTGTGAGTTGGTGGTTTGGAGGGGTGAGTAATTGCTCTCCACACTCCGGTGCAGCGGGGAGCAGTACCTGAGAGTAGAAGTGCACGTGTGAGCCTGCTCTAGGCAGCTCTGCTCAAGTGTAGGACATGGGGGCTCCATGTAGAGATGAGCTTTGCTCAGGGACTTACTCTGTGCTGTCCCCACCAAAGTTGTTGGAGGGTAATTGTGAATAAACAGAAGAAGCAAAGAGACTGAATGGGCTGGAGCTTATTTAAATGATCCAGGACTTTTTCCAAGGCTTGGGAAGGTGACATTGCTTACAGGGCAGTGGTGAGACTGGGGGATGTTGGATTTGGGAAGCAGGGTCCCTGTACCCCTGAAGGGAGGAGGAAGGCAGGACCCTGCCCATCCATCCCAGCTGATGACTCAGCCCTGCTGAAGCAATGCCACGGCTCCGGAGCGAGAGCCTGAGGGTTTCTTCTGCTTCCAGCAATATTTAGGATGAACTTCAGGAAGCATATTTTCAAAGCCACTGAATGGAGAAAGTGAACGTCTCCCTTCCTCTCCCCCCAGGAATAACAGCCTGCAAGGATTTATGCTAACAAGGAAATTTATGAAGATCCTGTGTGTTAGGAGTAGGAAAAAAAAAAGAGGAAGCCTATTAAATATGTAAGGCGGATATGTGTGGAAACTGGGCAAACATTTGCCCTTTCCAGATTGGGGGAGAGATTGTGAAATTACCTGTTAATAGGGGAAAAAAAGAAGTTATTCTTCTCATTAATGGGGCAGCCATTCCTTCTGGGGCTGAAGTGTTGGGTTTGCGCATTGCTGATGCTCTCCTTTGCCTTTGGAGTGTCTCAGTGCTGGGCTCGGGGTGGCAGCCCTGGGGGTTTGACCCAGCAGCAGCATCATGGTGCCTTTTTGTCCTTTCTTCTCCCTGTCCTGTTGCAGAGTGTATCTGTGCATCCCGTTTAATCACAGGCAGATGTTTATTTGGGCCAGTAATGGTTTTGGTTTCCTTTTTCTCTCATATTTAACTTTAGGTTTGCTGGCGTGCCCTGCCCTGCACAGTCTATAACAATCAGGGTTTGGCTAAAAACTGCTCTTGTCGGAGGAAGGAGCCTGTTGCCAAAAGCTGCTACTTTGATGCAAAAAAGTACATCCTGGAGGTGCTTTGTCAGATGTTTTTATATTAAACAGTTTTCCTCCATAACTTCAGTTTGCCAATGGGAAATAAAGTGCATCTATTTTCCAGTGTGCTTCAGAGAGGAATTCTTTGCTCGGTGTGAAGGTTTTTCCCCACATGGCCATGGTCAGCAGTGAATGTTGGAATCCCTGTTGGAGAGCTGACCACGCAGCAGCATCCTTCCCTATGGTTGGGAGAGCTTCAGAACAATGACCCACTGTTGCTTTGGGTTTGTTCACATGCAGCTTCTGGCCCCTGGCTGACATCAAAGGCAACTTCGTGAACTATGGGGTGAATCATGGAATTAATCCCTGAAAGGGAAGGTGGGGAAGCTCTTGAGGTGGTGTCAGGGCTGGTCCCTTTCAGAGAGATGCAGGTGTGCTGTTTTATTGTACAACCAATGTCTTTCTGGGTTGATAAAGCCACTGGAGCCTGTGGGTTTACAGGAGGATCGTGGGTTTCTCTGCATTGTGTTTGTGTTTCTCTGCATTGTGACTCTGGGTGGCTTTGTTGGCAGCTCCTGGACTTCAAACATCCCTTTCTTTGGAAGAGGGAAAGGGAAGTAATCATTGATTCTGCAGCTGCATGTGCAGAATCATTGTTGTGTCCAAAACCTGTTGATGGCAGGGCTTTATCCACAAGTGGTGTACCCCAGCAGACTACTCCACTTGGGTTGTTAATGTGCAGCTGAAGATGCTGTCCATAGCAGCATCTCTCAATGCCGAGCATTGAGACTGAGCGAGTACATCCTTACTTACTAACCAGAGGAGAAGCACCTTGGATGAAGGCTGGGGAAGGTACTCCCTGCATGTGGTTGTTTCTCCATTAAAACCGTACAGAGTAACTCATGTTGGGCCAGCAAACCCAACAGCCATAGTGTTGAGTTGTGCAGGAGCTGCTCAGGTAGAGCTTGTGGGTGACCATACTTGGGTGATGGTACACCTTGATGTTGCCACCTGTACCCAACATCCCATCTGGCAAAGGAGGAGAGATGCCAGTGATCCCATCCAGAAGGAGGGTGGAATTCTGGCGGTGGCTGTGCAGCTGGAGAAGGGTGCAGCTGTCTGGAGTAGCACAGACTGCATGTTGCACAAGGGGTGGAAGAAGGTTGTCTTAGCAGCATCTGGTTCAGTGCCTAATGCAGGGATTAAAGCTGCAGATGATACCTCTGCCTTTGCGTGTGCACATGCAGCATCCTGGCTCTGAGGGAGAATTCGTGGTGATGGAGCCAGCAGGATGATGCCCTGAAATGGATGTACCGGTATGGGGGGAGCACCATTTCCTTGTAGGCAATACACTGGATTTGTCAGTATGCTTCTGCAGAGAAGAATTGCCTTTTCTTTCCCTCCCTTACCTGGAACCGGGATGGCTTTTCACAGCTAGCTGGGAAGTGTTCAGCCTAGAAGTTCTTGGAGTAAGTACAACACCCCGATAAAATATGTTTTTGTCTGTGGTTCATTGAGCAGTTATGATGTTTGGCTTTGAATCACAGAATAATCACATCTCCAAGCACCTAAGCATCACACTTTAAAAAAGAAACATCAGGAAGTAAGCAAGTTACTTAAAAGTAAATTAGTTTAATCTTTGTAGCCAAAACATTACATTCTTGCACCCTATTAGGAGTTGGATACAGCTTTCTAGGTAGTAAACATTCTTTTGATGTAAGTGGGGGTTGTCTTTTAAACAGTGTGTATCTGATGCTATGTCTTTGTTTCCGCTTTTTCTCTGTGCCTGTGTTTTACTTCTCAAAGGGATTTGCTGAATACTGGGCAGAGTGTATTTACCTTTGAAAATGGTGACTGTTTTGAAGGAGGAATTTTGGCTTCTTATAGGGACCTGTAGAGAGAGGCTTATATTCCCAGTTACAGTAATAGAACGTTTTCTTCTTATGGCACTTTGATGGGTGAGAGGTGTTTATAGGCTTGATTCATACCCGAGTTACTAAGGTTTTCCACGGAAATAACTTATTAAATCTGTGGCACTCACTGAAACGATTGAAGTCTCTAGATTAGCTCTTCATCAAAGGCACCTCCTTTCCCAGACTCCAATACCTAACTCAGCATCTTACCTCAGGAGGATGCTCAGCCCCAGAAGGGGTGTGCGGTGCGGGAGCTCGAGACGTGTTTTAGTAAGAAATCAAGAGGAAAAAAACCTCAAGACAAACTGGGAAGGGGGGAAAAAAAAATCCTTCAGGAAAAACATCCCCTGTCGTTGGGAGCCGCTGATGGTTAAACCTGGTTTTCTGGAACACTGCTTATTTGTGTGGATTTGACTTTGCTGCTCCACAGCCGAAAAGTACATCCCTTTCCTGCTGCTGGCCGGGCTGCTGCAGGCTTTGAAGTGCCTCGAGCCCCTGGAACCGCAGGTTCAATTTACTGGCAAAGGAGACTCGGCTCTTTGTCCTTCCCAAGTGCTTGGGATCGGAGGGGATTAGGCACGCGGCTGCCGTGATTTCCAGCCCTGCCGAGCAGTGCTGTGTGTCCTGGGGTCTGGGAAGGAGGGGAGGAGCAGAGCAGGCTGCCTCCCTGTCCTGTGCGGGGATCAGGGTGCCGGGGGGTGACTGAGGATGAGGAGGGACATTAGCTCATCAAGTCTCACCTTGCTTGTGGGACACTGGATTTGGATGGTGCTTGTACCAGCAGCAGGCTCCACTTGTTTCCCTCCTGTTTTAGGCCTTTCCCTTGGTTGATTGCTCCAGAAAGTGGATGTTAAAAAGCATTGCTGCAAGGAGCTGAGTGCTCAGAAAGGGGAGATAGAGGAGATATTGTGCAATGCTCTGCAAGCACTGGGGAATGGGCTTCGGATGCTGGGAACTGTTGCCTTCCTGTTTGCTGTGTCGTTGGTGTGTTTTTTTTCCTTAAGGACAAAGCCATCTCGCATGGAAGTGCCTGTCTTGGCTGACCTCTTCCAAGGTTGCTGAACGCTGACTTGTAATGGCCTTTGCAGCTCCTGGGGTTGGAGCGGGGATTAAACAGTCTTGAGCATTGCACTGCGCTGGGACGTGTTGCTGCCCTGCTGCACCCTACCTGGAGGTGTTTATCCTATGGGGAGAAGCTGAGCATCACTTGGGTTCCTTAGCCCAGGTTTTGGCTATGGGAAGATACCAGCAGCATCTTTTTATTATGGTTGGGTTTTTTACTGTGTAAGAATTAATTCTGACCAGACACAAACTTCCTCACGCAATACAACCTGTTCCTGCCCCTCCATAGGAATACAGAGCTTGGCTGGGAGCATACAGGCTGTGACGCTTCTGTCTGCTTGGCATTTTGCATCTCAGGGTATAAAAGCCCCTTCACTTGGCTGTTTTAGAGGCTGGCAGATGAGTTGGAGACTTCATCCTGCTGCAGGGGCATCTTTTGATGCAAGAAGGGACCACACCAGGGATACCTGAGCAGGATTTCTCTCAGCAGCACTGCGGAAGGGTACGAGACACCACTGTGTCATTTTCATCTACATATTCCATTAGCGGGAGCGGAACACGCCAGCAGAAAGGCTATTTTTCAGCTCTTTCCATGTATTAAGTTCTCATTTGCTAAGATTTTTCCATTTGAGGAGCCAGAGAATGTTAAAGACTTCTAAAAAAGTGCCAGCTGCTTTATGCTTTCACACGTAGTGATGCAAACCGCTGTTGTCTGTTTAACAGAGGAGCAAAAGCCTTGTAGGTACACCCGCAGAAGTAGAGCACTTGGGTTGGTTGGTGGGTATTGATAACACTTGTCTTTAGGTTTACTCCACCTGTCTCCAGAGGGTCCTGGAGAGACGGATGTGCTGGGTTTCTGCTTTTCTTCCCTTTATTCCTTTTTTTTCCCCTCTTCTGGCTGTTACAAAGCGTGGCCTATTCCGGAGGCGAGCGCCTGGCGCTGCGCTGGGACAACGCTCCGTTTGTGAGATCCCGCGCCAGGAAAACACAAGTTTGTCCACTGGGAAGAATGAGGCGGTTGATTCGTCTCCCCCTGCGGAAGGGCTGTGGGATCTGGGAGCATCCCTGCCCCTGTCCTACACTGGCAGCAGGGAAGGCAAACACAGGCAGTGGTGGCTGGGAACTCCCCTGGCTCTGCTTTCTCTCATGGCTGAGTAAAGGATGGTGTGGCTGGTGCCCAGCGGTGCCCTCGGGAGCACCAGGGCTCTGTAGCAAACACAGTCCGTGTGCCCTGAGCTCTTCTTGTGGCTGCTTGTTCAACCCTAAAGTGGCTGTGGAAATGAGCTATGTGTTTTGGGGGGGTTTCCCATTGTTTTCCTGAAGATCCAGAGAAGCCATGGCATAATCTGGCTTTTTGCTAAAAGGGAGCTGTGGCGTTACACTGAGTGGCCCCTTTGCTTGTGCTCCGTGCTGCAGGTTTCTTTAGGGTTCAACACATTCAAAAAGGGAAACGAGTGTGTAGGGGAAGGTCTTTACACTAATTAAGCAGTAGGCAAAGCATGTGGGAAGTGCTGTATGGAAGTGTTAGAGACACTTTGCAGTGCCACCCAGACATAAATGATGCTGAGGGAGGTGCCACTGCATGGGCTTGTTCCTGTAGCATCTTCCTCCTGCGCTTGACTTGGCTTATGGTGCTCTCAGCTCATGTCCAGAGGCCCATCACGGTGCTAAGTGCATGCATGTTGTCTTCTGTGATCTCTGTGTTGGGGTTTTTGATGGAGTAAAACTGTTGGGGCCCTGGATCTTGGGCAGCCTGGTCTAGTGGAAGGTGTCCCCCCCGATGGCAGGGGGTTGGAAGTGGATGAGCTTTAAGGTCCTTTCCAACCCAAATCATTCTATGATTCTGGTATTTGCAGGGTATATTACTTTGGCTACCCTTGCCTGTCCAAAAAGGGGATCTCATCCATGTAAGTTGAGATCAGCGAGCAAAGCTGTGCCAAGTCTCACAGCTAATGGTTGCTGGTACTTACAAAAAGCTCAGGCTCCGAGATTAGATCTGATTGGTTTTGTCTAGTGCAACAACTTGGTGCATCCAGCTGTGGAGACAGGGAGCAGATGGGAAAACAGGGAGTTTAATGTCTCAGACCCAAACTGTCCCTGTAAAACGTGTGTCTGCAGCTGCCATTGAGGTCTCAAGCTGTTTGCCACGGCTGATAATGGTAAAACTGAATCCATGAGGTTTTGATTTTGGCCCATTCAATACAAGAGAACTCTTTCTAATAAGATTTTTATGAAGCCCTGAAAACAAGATGACGTGGTTTTGAGGGGGCCGTAGACGCCTGTGCCAGGGTGCAAGGAGCAGCCCTTCGTGGGCAGGCCAAGGGGCTTGTTTTTCCCCCGAGTGTCTCAGGAATTGCTTTCAGAGATGTGCAGAAACACCCCCAACCAAACAAAAACCCAACAAAACTTTATGAATCAACCAGGAAGCCAGTAAAAATTAGTAGTAACAAGCTCATTTCAATAGGAACGGGTTTGCTGCTCTGCTGGCTGCCAACCATTTATGAGACTGGCTGGGTGCCGGCGAGCAGGGTCCAGCGCGCTGCATCCTTCCACTTTCCTGCTGCTGGAAATAATTTGTGACTTAAAAAACCCAAATAACTCTATTGTGAAGCTTGGTTTATGGTTGGGGCCTGAGCTGGGTGAGGGTGACAGCTCTGGAGCCTGCAAACCCTCAGTGGGGACTTTCTCTTCCATCTCAGGTGGGGTTCCGTTGGCTTCCCTCAGCGTAGGTGAGGACACTGGATGAGTGTTGCATCCCTGGCATGCTCAAGTCTGCCCACTGGATCCAGAACAAGGGGAAGAGCTGGGTCAGGCTGGCCGTGCCAGTGCAGGGAGCATTGGATGCTGTTAGGTGCCACATGTTCAGTAGCTCAACAGCACTTGGCCAAAGCTTTGACATTGGTGTCCAGGACATGTCTGCTTGTGTTGTGTTTTGTGCCCTTTTTGTTCACTTTTCCTGCAGGGAGTTTAGGCAAATACTACATGAAAGTGAATACGTTGGTCAGTCCAAATTGTAGTTGTAACCACATTGTTGGCCTGCATCAGTCTATAACCATCAATGGTGATTGATTACCATGCTATGACTGAGCCCATCAGATCCCTATGGTGGCATGGCCAATGTGAAGCATTCACACAGCCTCTGAGAGGACCAGGCCACAGGGCTGCGCCAATTCTGGGTCCCTATCACAGGCTGGGACCAGTCTGGCTTTTGTTGGTCCCTCTCCTTGTAGTTCAGCCAAATCCATCAGTGTTCCTACAATGGGATGGGGTGATCCTGGGATTAAGGGGTCAGGAAGAGGAGACTCTCAGGCTATTTCATGTCCCTCAGTAAGCTGGTTGTTATGCTGCGTGCTTTACTTCCCGAGCCCATGGCTCTGATGGGGACATGTCGGCCCCAACACCTGAAGTTGTTTCCCAGTGACGCTCTGCTAAAGCCACTCGTGTGTGACTGGAAACTGCCACCGCAGAGAGCAAGGAAATTCCTTTGCGAGTATGAAGTAAGGTAAAGATCCTATGTGCATGGTGAGTTGCTCTTCCCCCCATTGTTGAGCTATTTTAATGAAAGGGAAATGTCAGCAAAAGTATGTTTAGAAAAAAATGTCACTCGCACATCCCTGGATTTAGAATGGGAACGCTCTGGGCCGCTGCAACAAGAAAATCAGGGTTGGTTTTGATTTCCAGGTCATTATAGCCACATATTTGGAAATATCCATGGTCTTTTCCATGTTGAATCATCAATATGGACCTTTAGAGGCAGATTGAATTCAGCTGTGCTTGAAAGGGTCGGTCATTTGAGACTTTTCACATTAAAGATCTTTGCAAATTAGTTTTGCTCTTGCCATGCTGAATTTGTTTGTGTAAAAAAACCTCAGTGGATTTGGTATGTGTCTGGCTTTGAAGGGCTTCGCTTCAAAGGCTGCTCGCACTTGGTATTTTATATGCTGAGCTGCGCTGCGTCGTGGGGAAGCATCAGCTAATGACTGCCTTAAAACCTGCAGGAAGGAAAAGCTGAGCGTAGCTGTCCGTGGCCATCAAGGAAACTGGGTGCCCAGGGCTCATTCCTCATAGGAGACCACTGCTGGAGCGCCATCAGGGACTGGTGTACAACCCACCCCCCATCCTGTAATGCTCACATGAGGATGCACTTAAGCCTTCCCGTACACTGGCTGCATGGATGCATGCAGATATGTATGTAGATGTAGGTGCAGTGAGGGTCTAGCTGGGTTTTGAATGATTCTGAATGAGGCTTGCAGGCAAAACCAGACTTAGGGGTACTTGGTCCCAGAAAACTCAGCTTGAGCTCTTGCAGTCAGAGGCCAACCTCAAGAGATGCAGTCAGGCCATAGCCATTGTATAAAAATGATAAACAGTAAAAATAATATTGCCAAGTTTCCTGCTTCTTGGCTCAAAACCTGTTTTTTCCCAAAGGAATTGAATCTCCAAAGCAAAAATGCAAGAACCTGTTTTAACACTGTGGCCTTTTGCATGTTTCTGTCAGATCTGTCACTAAACAGGTTTTGGTCATGGTAGGGCAGGAAGCACTTTCCCATCCAGCCTGATGTATCTGTGTGCATCCCAGTGTGCTGCAAATGTAATTGTTCATTTTTAAAATGCAAAAGCAGCAGAAGAAAGGGAAGTAAAAAGGATGCTAATGGCTAATGGGAGGGCTGTCACTTCCCCAAGACTTGGCTGCTCCAGAGAGTTGCTTTGAGAGCCTAGTGTAGGTTTATGTGAGCAGGGAGTGCATTGTCCATGTTAAATGCATGGTGATGCTCTTGGCTGCCTTACTTCGCAGACAGGAAGGGGCTGCCCTGGTTGGATGTGTGTGATGCGATCAATCAGGGTTTAAACGAGGACAAACTCACCAACACCAGAACATTTCTGAGAGCCAGAAGATAATCTCGGATCAGCCACGGCTCAGATCCCCCCCGCTCCATCGCTGCCTTGCAGAAGATGTTTGTTTCTCTCCTCTCACCCCCCTTTTTCTCCCTCTCATTGAGATTTCGACACAATATTATTTTAATCCCATGCTCTGGCCCCTCCTTTTCCCTCTCCCCTTCCCTGCAGGCTCTCTTCCCCCCATGCAGGCTGCAAGAGGCACACAATGAGAAGCAGCTGGCTCACAAAGCGAATTTCCCCTCGGAGGCAGGAGCAAGCTGCGTGCAGGGGCCGGGCAAGGGCGAAGCTGGCACCGCTCAGCCCCTGCTTCTCACTGCTCCTGGCTCTCCCTCAGCCTCCAAAAGGCTTTTTCTCCTGGCTCTGTCCTCTTTGAAACACCGGGTGCTTTTACACTTGGGGTTTGGGGCCGGCTCCTGAGCTGTCCCATGCTGGAGCGTCGCCTGAGTGCCCGTGTGGGCTGTGGAGAGGAAAGACTGGGATGCAGGATGCTTTGCACGGCTTTCCAGCCATCGCAGCACAAGCTTGCTTTCATTAGAGGTTTGTTAAGACATGGTGCTTATTTGTTTCTCCAGTTCTTCTGTGGATCAGGCTGCCTTGGTGTAGACCCATGGGGATTTGAGTGTTGATGGCGTGTTGAGCAAGAGAAGCATCCAGTGGGATTTCAGGCTGTGTTTTCCACCCTGTTCAAACATCCGGGAAGGTTCTGGGCATTCAGGGGGATGCTTCCAAGACTGGCAAGCAAGCTGCGGGTTTAACTGCAAGTGAAACTAGTTTAAAGCATTAACAACTAACACTTGTCTGCTTCATTAAGTACCAACATCCCTGCTCATGTCCAGCCTTCAGTGGCCCAGAATGATGCAGGCACAGCAGGCTGGAAAACTGGGTGCTGTGGCTAAGATGTGCACCAGGATTAATGTCTCTGCTTGGGCTCCTCACCTAGGCAGGGACCTGTGTTGGCTTCTATCAGGTCTTGTGGATGGAAAAGGGAACCACAGGTGTGGTTTTTCCTCTAGAATTGATGGAAAAAAGAAACCCCATCTGCAGTAGGTGAGGGTGGATGCAGTTACCAGCTGTGGCTCATTGCCTTGACAGAGGGAAAGGGCATTTCTTCAGCACCTGGGTGAGTGCCTTCATGTGAAGGAAACAGCTTGGGCTTATCTTGGATGCCTGCGTGCCCCTTGGAGTGCTCTGGCCATTCCCAAGGTTTTGTCCAGCCTGGGGGGGGAGGGCCCTGCAGTGAGGGGGAAAAACTGAAGCCTGGGATTTTGGAAGCCCAGCAACTCGAGTGCTCCCAGCGCGGTGCCTCTCTGTTTTGAGGAAGGTTGTGGGTGTTTATTTGAGGGAAGAGCAGCTCAGCCAAACATCCTGCTTTTAAACTTGACTTTGCAGCAGTCGGAAAGATGCCTGCAGCTATATTTGTGTGCAGCCTCTGACTGCTCTGCTGAGTGCTCGTCTCTGGGCATGGATGGGATTCGGGATTTGCAGTGAGGGCTTAGGAACGGGCTCCTGTGTTTTTGGGTTTCTCATGCATTAGAAGCTGTGTTTGCTTCGTGGTGGCTGTTGCAGCGCGCGTCCATCAGGATGTCCAATGTCAGGCATGGAGCTGGGTGTCTCGCAGGGCTCTGAAAATCCCCCCCATTCCCCAGGGAGAATATTTGAGCCCTGAGTTTTGAGACAAAAGGCAGTGGGAACTGCCAAGTTTTGGGGGGGGGAAGAGGAGGAGGAGGGGATCTTGGTTTGGGGTCAAAACCACTGTGGTTTTTTCCCCCTTGTTTCAATCCCAAACACAGCCCTTGCCAGAAACTTGGTTCGGCTTCACCTGCAGAGTTAGGGATGTATTCATGTTTTGGGAATTGCAAGGAAACCTGAAGCCAGGTGAGTTTGGCTTTAACTGGGATGAGCGCGTGGGGCTGGGCACTGCTCACCCCATCCTCTACCACGTTTCCGTGCTGTGAAGAGGAGTGGAACAAGGATGTGCCAAAGGGAAGGTACAAGCAGGACTTATTTTTGTAGATGTCTGTCTTAGCAACAGGGCTAAAAAAGAGTCGATGCTCTGCCTTTTACATTGCACATCAGAGGAGACTCTTTCTGTTGGTGCAGAGCTCTTTTGTGGCTGGGATGGGTCGATTCAGCAGTAGCCTGGGTTTGGCCATCACAGGGTCCTTCAAACTGCAAGAAAAGGTAGTGGCAGCTCTTTCTTTTAAGTATTGATTTTTGAGAGAGGTTGTATGAATTGAGCTTAACTTCACCGTCTCCTGCACACCACAGGATTGTGCTTCTTCAGCCCCTGCTTCCTCCAGGGATTAAATAGTCCATTTAATCTTATATCAACCTCTTTGATTTTTGCAAAGCTGCAGCATGCAGATGGTGGCTGTAAGAGCCATCGGGAGATCTCATTTACCTGCTTCAGAGCATGGGGGTGTACTTTGTGTTTAGCAACACTGGAAAATGCTCAAGACATCCTTTAGTTATGTAGGTGTAGCTGAATGCCACACTTCAGGCTTGTGTCTGCAGGTGGAAGGATCCATGGCTGTATTTATATTCATAGTCTGTTTCCAGCTTGATTTCATTGCCAGAGTCATCTGGGAGGGTGACATAAGATTTGAAACCCATAAGGTTTGAATTCTCTTAGTGAGATGTTGCTTTCGTGTGTAATAAAGGGCTGATAATTTCGGGAGCTGTTTTGATGCTGTCTGGGTAGCAGTCCCCGCACTTACATTAATACAGATACCCATCTCTGAGCTGTTCTAGAAACCTAACTGCAGTCAACAGGGAGAAGGAGCCACATGTAGGGCACAACTCACCTTCCTCTCAAAAGAAGTCTAAAAGAGGTCAGATGAGTTGTGCCCCAGCAGGTTGCATCATTCCCTGCTGGGGAGCGCTGCCATGAAGATCTGGCCTTGCTCACATGGCCCCAGGATGCTGTGATTTATCCTTGTGTCAGCTGAGGCAGCGGAGAGGATTTGGTTGGTTGCAAGGCATGTGAAAGCCAAAAGAGAGCTATTTTTAAGAGGGGAAATGTGCCACAGTGGCCACTGAAGCAGTGAAGTTCTCTGTGACTTCAACCAGCGCTGGACTATCTCCGTTGGGTAATAGCGGTCGGGAGCATGATGTCATGGGCAGAAAATAGCGGCTGTTGTTCTCAGAGTAAAAGTTGAGTTTCTTGTAATCTTCCCCTGGGCTGCCGCCCCTTCCAGCCCTGCGAGCACATCTCCAGCCCCTTCCTGATTGTTTTTCCAGCTCCATTACACAACGCACGTTTGTTTGGTTTTGCAGATTGGTCCTGAGCAGTGTCAATAGCTGGAGATGCACAGAAAGGGGAATGGACTTTATTTGGGTTCTCTGTGTGAATAGTGCCAAAATAAACAGAGTTTTATACTGGGACACGCTAACTAAACAGCGCAGCGAGCTCGTGGGGAGAGGTTCAGTGGAGTGCAGCAGGGATGGAGCCGTCCGGGTACCCGGAGCGTTGAGCGGGGCTTGGGATTCATGAAGACAAATGTCCCCTTGGGGCTGGGGTGTTTGTTTAATTTAATGATGCATTTACAGGGAAGTAAGAGCATAACTGCACGCGGGGTGCCTTAGACCAGTTACCTTCTGCCTTTGGAAAGCACGTTGTGTTTGTCAAGCTCTATCTTAAATTCACATTTCCATTTCTTTACTGTGTTGTCCTGTGATAAAAACCTTTCCAGTGTTTCTACTCTGAATTGTCTCCTGGCAAGGTTATCCCCATTTATTCTGTGTCTTTCTGTAGTTCTTTGTTCCTTTAAGCTTTGTAACATTGGCTGGGAGAGGGTAGGTCAGAGCTTTGAGCATTGTGCTTCATGTTAGACCTCAACAACTCAAGGAATTTAGGTGGGCATCTCAAGGAATGAGACATCCTAGGTCTGTGTGGTCTGCCCGTGGCTCCATAGTCACATAGGCTTTAATAGTTCAATAGTTTTAAAGCTTTCCCAGGATCTCATGTCACAGTAGTGGCAATGCACTGGTTTCTTTGCCGTAACTGTAAATTGTGAGCATTAAAATGACCTTGGTGGGATGCTGGGAAGCAGGGGATGGCCAAAATACCTGTGCCAGACCCTTCCATTGGTTACAATTGCATCACTGGAAGAAAGAATCACACTCAAGCTTGTTGGAGCTGTTTCATGGTGCGGATGGCAGAGCTGTGCTCCATGCTCAGATGAGTAAGGCTGACTTCATCACTGACAACAGAGAGCAGCCCGAGCGTCTCTGAAAGAGACAATTTGAAGGCCCAGGCCAATTTGTGCTCTGAGTTACAGCTGTCTAAATACAACCACGGTGAAGTCAGTTGAGTTACTTTGAGTTTCTGGTCAATATTTGGAGCAGAACCTGGCTGTCCCCATGTGCAGCATGGAAGAATTTATCTGTAGGAAAAAGAGGAAAATACGATGGTGGGTGGAGAGTAAATGGGGGTTGGAGAATAAGAGTCAGGCTGCTCTGCTCATCGTGAGCCTTTACTGACCTGCAAGAACTTTCCCCTTAGAAACCAGGTTGCCTCAAACAGCCGTGGTCACTCGCTGAGGGCACTGGGTTAGGACAATAGATAGAAGTGAAAAGCGCTTCTAGAAATGTGGGGAATGTGAAAATATTTGATTTAGGATAAGAAATTTCATTTAACCACTGAATGGAAGAGTGCGCTTTCATCTTTCCAACAGCAGTGTTTGAACTCCTATCCAA
Organism: Lathamus discolor; assembly: GCF_037157495.1. Taxonomy (NCBI): domain Eukaryota; kingdom Metazoa; phylum Chordata; class Aves; order Psittaciformes; family Psittacidae; genus Lathamus; species Lathamus discolor. Next base: position 2,405,587 of record NC_088891.1, on the reverse strand, counting down.
CTGCCTTTCTGGACTTTCTATGCACTTCATCATATCCAAGAGAAAGCTTTGCTTCGCAGAGTGAATAAACTTCCAGTTCCCTGTTTCCATTTGTTGTTGTGGCCTCAAACACACCTAAATTACAGTGAACAAACTGTTCTTGAGGGGAAAAGCTGCTCAACATCTTATTTCCTGCAGTCGATAAGACGACCTGCATGTATTTGAAGAATTTAAGCTGGGAAAGGCCGTGTCAGGCAAAACTCATAAAGCTGCATGGCTTTCCATATGGAAACCACCCTGAATACAGATGTGTCAGGCAGCACAACATCTATTTGTTGTAAAGCAAGCAGCTGCTCACCTCTGAGAAGCCTGTCCCTCCAGAGAGCACCCATGAGAACAGCTGTGGTGGGTGGTTGACACTGGTTTGCTTGCAGTTACCTGCGCTGGTGAGGGATGCAGGTGGTGTCTGTAACGACTTAGGTTTTGTTTCGAAGCTGCCACATGGCATTTGGGCATGAAAAGATTTCATTTGTAAAACGGCTGTGTATTAGTGGATGGGTTTGGCCTTAGAGATTTGCCCCTAATCTGACATAAATCTGGTGCTGCATTTCAAAGACAAGATCTCAGGGCTTCTATCCATAATGCCATCCACTAAGCAGTAACTGTGAATAGGTTCTTGTAGACACAGTGGCACGGAGTTACCCTTCTTGCAGTGCTCATGTCACGTAACCACCACGCTGCATTTTGGGGTGAGGAACGGGATCAGCTGAGTAATTATCTCCATAAGATTGTGACCTTAGGGCCCCTTGGGTCCAGCATTAGCACTAGAACTGTCTCTGTGTTCTCTAAACCGGCTGAGCGTGCGCCGCTGCGCTGGCTCTGATGGGGAGATTTCTGCTTCCTAAGCACGTTCTCAAAGTTTCATAAAGTAGCTTAAATATTTACACAATAAGCATTTAAGGAAACAGTTCTGTCTCTAAAGGAGCTGCTGATCCTTTGGGTCCATGAGACCATGGACACAGGAGGCTTTTTCACTGCCTGACCTCCAGGAATTCCTTTTTTTTCACCTAAATGTTTTTAAGCAGACAAACAAATGGAAACTCGTACACAGGAACCTATAAATAATGTTAATGACCTGGCTTGTATCCTTAAAAGCCAGGAAATTTAGGAGCATGACGGCGAACTGGCCCTTTGCTCACTGAAGGGTGGAGGGCGTAGCTGGGAGGAGATGGTGGCAAGGGCAGCCCGGGTCCCGGGGGTGACACGTGTGTGTTGCAGGGGGGTTGGACTAGATGATCTTTTTAGGTCCCTTCCAACCCTTGGGATTCTGTGATTCTGTGATTCTGTGTCCCCGCACAGGGAGGCTCAATGGCCACAAAGCCCTGGCAGGAGGCACCTTCCGGAGGTTTGTGCAGCAATTCATGTGCAAGATCTCACCTCTGTGCAGGGTTTGGTCCAGGCCTTGGGGGTTCCTGATGTGAGGTTTGGGGGTGCCGGTGGTGGTGACACTGGTCTGTCGGTGGCTGGTTTGATATAGGTGTGCTTTCTGACATAGGGGACCTCCAAGACACAAGTAGGTATTAGCACACAGTGGGTTTTGGGGAGGCATGAGGGTCCCCAGCACTTTCATCCTGCTCTTGCACTGACTCTGGTTATCCAGTCCTGCATCCCTACAGCATCCTCATCGCTTCTCAGTGCTGAGGTGACTTGTGCCACACAGCGCACATGGCTTGGAACGAGCTTTGGCAGCAGGCAGGGATTTCCCTGCTTTGCCTTGCACTTGCCCCAGGACAGCCGCTTTCCTTTGCTCCCATGTTTGATTTTGCAAGGCTCCAGTGGTGCTCTATCTCTAACATGCCTATGAGGTGCCCGTGCAGCTTTTATCTCTTGCTTCATCCAGCACAAGGCTGTGAGCCTGCTTGTTTTTCCAGCCTTCAGAGCTTCTCAATCCTGCTGCAAGAGAGTACAGCCACTGGTGGCGATGAGCTGGGTACATGTGTGGAGGAAGATGCTGACTTCCATCCATAGGCCCATTGCTTGGTCTTCTTCAGGGAGAGCAGCACAAACCCCTTGGGAGGACCATTTCCTTTCATTTAGGGCTGGTTTGGGATGGATGCTTCCTTGGATGGCAATAGGTGAAATCCTCTTTGAGCAGGGAGCAGCAGGGTGGGTGCTCTACTCCCCACTCGCACCTACCACCCCTTTCTTTGCTCTTCCTGAGGTGCATGAGGGGGGAGTGTTTTGGTTTGGGTTGGGTTTTTTTCCTCCTGCTCGCACGGCAAACGGATGTTTAGATCAGAAAGGAAACGGGATCCCTGTTTTCTCGGCTCCTCGTGGAGCAAACAGCCCTTCAAAATAACTCCGGTGTCGTAAATGCCAGGAAAAATAGCAAAGGCAGAATGTTGTCAGCAAATAATTGGTCTTTTTGTTAAAGGTCTCCTCCTCAGCTCCGAGTTTGCCTGTTGGACCGGCCGGGTTTAGGTTTTGTTTTGAGGTTTTGTGAGTATTTTCAAAGCAAACAGATCAAGTGTGATCCCAGAGCGCTGCTTCCAGGTGATTTCCCTGCAACAGCAGGGCTTTTCATGGGAAATTTTAATTGCGGTAGTTCTGGAGCTCAAGTATGTATCTATCTATATCTATGTATCTATCTGTCTATCTATCTACATATCTATTTATATTTGGACCCCAAGTGCCCAGGGCTGGAGGAGGTGGCCCCAGAGCACGGTGCCCTTTGGGGTGTCCCTGCAGCAGGAGCCCACCCTGCCTGTCCCTGTCCTTGTCCCCTGCGGGGATGGCTCCTGCAGAGGCTTTTGGCTGGTGCTGTGGGAAGAGCAAGGCCTCCCCACGCAGCCCAGCCCAGCCTGCCTGAGTCACCCCGGGCAGGAAAGGGAAGGAGCTCCACAGGTTTGGAACACTGGCTGGAAGGGCAGGCGATGCCCTGCCTGCGCCCTGCCTGCGCCCTGCCTGCCCCAGGCGATGCTGAGGGTGGTTGTGCCTCCAGGCTGAGGAGGTGTCCTTGCACCCTGAGCTTGTGCACATGGTGCCATGACCGCCCTAAAACACCAAAGTCCCGAAGGAAACCTCAAAACCAGCTCCCTGCAGGTGAGCAGGACACGTCCCATCCCTTCAGGGGCTTCTGCTCTAGTGGAAGGTGTCCCTGCCCATGGCAGGGCTTGGAAGTGGATGAGCTTTAAGGTACCTTCCAACACAAACCATCCTACAATTCTGTGAGATACCCAAGAAAGGAGCCCAGCTGCTGCCACACAGACCCAGTGGGCACCGGTGCAGGACCACGCTGCCCACATGGGATGGGGTAGGTGCCACCAGCCCTGGCTGGCTACTGGTGTTGTGCGGGGGAGCAGGATGGGTTTGCGATGTGGACAGGGATGAAGTCTCGTCCAGACTGAGCTGTTTCTCAGACCCGCAGCCATCTTAATCCCAGCTTTTGGCTGCTCAGCCTTCAGGCAAAGGGCTTGCTCCCTTTTCCTTGCTTGGAACCATGGGATGCAGATCAAGGGGCGGTACCTAAGCTCACGTGGCTTCACAGACATTGTCACCCATCACTCCCCACCACCATGCGGGGAGCTGGGTGCTCCAGTGGTGGAAAATCCTGGATTTTGCAGGTTGGGTGGGTTCAGTACAAAAGATTCAGGGCCAGGAGCAGCTCCCACTCCTGCTCCATAGGGAAGAGCCCATTAGCATAATGACTGCAGACACCGAGGTGGGGAACAGGTACTTCATTTTCAGCATTATTTTTCATTTGGGAACGCAGCCTCTCACCGTCCTGCTGTCACAGTTAAAATAAGGTTTAAATTACAGGGCTGGCTGTGGCTTTTTCCCTTTCTTTCGGAATTTTTGCCAACTTGCAATTTACTTAATGAAATCCTGCTATTTCGTTTAACAGGGATATTTTTTGCAGATGTTGATTTAACCCAGCTTTATAAAATATGTGAACTGTGCAGTTTCTTTCCTATTTTTAACAATTTAAGGATTCTAGTGTAGAAACTTGACAGAGTTTATAGCGTCGATAGCATTGGTTTGTGCCGTACACACACTGGGGTTGGATGAGGAGGCTTCCACATCATTGAATCCCAGACTGGTTCGGGTTGGGAGGGACTTTAAAGCCCATCCAGCTCCAACCCCTGCCACGGGCAGGGACCCCTTCCACTGGAGCAGCTTGCTCCAAGCCCCTGTGTCCAACCTGGCCTTGAGCACTGCCAGGGATGGGGCAGCCACAGCTTCTCTGGGCACCCTGTGCCAGCCCCTCAGCATCCTCACAGGGAAGAGCTTCTGCCTGATTTCCGGCTTAAATCTCCCCTGTTTCAGTTTGAACCCATTACCCCATGTCCTGTCACTGTAGTCCCAACAAAGAGCCCCGTCAGAAATGTTGCAATAACGAACAAAAATGGTCCAAAGTGGGAACCTGGTGTTGCTTGTTGCAGCTTCGTGAAGGTATTTCAGCAAAATATCTGACTTGGATTTTAAGCTCAGTTATTCTTTTTGTGCAGGGGGGTTCTTTGCATCCATGTGGGTATTTTATATATGATATATATAGATACGGAGAGGAGAAATGGGTCTGTTTCAGGCTGCTGACAGGCTGGCTTTTTAATGTCGAATACCAGGCGTACTTCCCCCCAATATGCTTTAATTTAGTTCTTCAAATCAATTTCCCTTGAGGGGAGGGGAAGAATTTGGTTATTCCTCTGCAGTGCCCGGCTGTGCGGGTGGGGGGGTGCAGTCTTGAACTCGTTAGCCATAACGAAGTGTTCTCATGCTCCCTTAATCTCCCTGGCCTTGATTTACAAAGAGCCCGATCTGCTCTCCTTCCCCTTTTCCTCTCCATGGGAAGGTCGTTTGCTTTGGTGCTTCACTTCAGAGCTGCTTTCCCCTCCTGAAACATCTCATGGAGGAGGTGCAGCCACTAACCCTGCATAGGCCGGTCCTGAAAAGCATATTTTTAGCTTTAAATTCCAGCAGCCCTCCAAGAGAGATGAGAGCTTGTCCAGGAGAGGTGGGAGGGTTTTTAAGCTGGACCAAGACCCTTCTTGAGCTCAGCTCACGCACACCCCCCAATTATTTTAGCTGGGATTTATTGAATGAGCATTACTGGAAAACAGGAGACACGGAGCTGATGCTGGCAGCGCCTCTGCTGGGCTGTGTCCATGCTCTAACTCATTAATCCTTTTCTCTTTGAACATCCCGAGTGAAGCTGGAGTATCGGGGTGTCTGGGATTCGTATTAGAGCAGCAGGACAGGATGTATCCCATGGAGTTCTCTGTGTGTTTTGGTATTTTCCTATTTCCACCACCCCCCCCCCCCTTTTTTTTTTTTTTAAAGAAACTGTGGTTTTTAGCAATGAAAACAAGTCCTCCTTGGCCAGGAAGGGTAATTAGCATGAGTCCCCTCCCCTCTCCATAGGCAAATACAGGGTTAGGAATTCTGTCGTCCGGGAGATGACTGTGACGATGCTTTGGGGGACTTTCGGAGGCCGCACGTTGCTGCTTCACCCAGCTGCAGTCATGCCTGCAAATGTTGTGGGTTTCATGCAGATACATCCTTTTTCATCCCACACCCCCTGCTCTTCACCCGTGTGCAAATTTCCTTGCTGTTTATCTGCACGTCATTGGATTTTGAGCACCATTCCAAGGAGTGTAAAAACATAAGGTATGTTTGGTCTTCGGGGTTGATGTATCCCAGGCTAGCAGATACGCATCCCTGTGCCACATCTGCTCCTCTGGGTTCCTGATTTGCAGATTTTAGAGGAAAAGGGCCAGGAGACCCCTCCTGGTACGTCCATGGTACATACCATGGCACACAAGGGTTATTGTCCGTGGTGTTCATGGTGTAGGTCATCCGACAAAGCAGAAGCCACCAGCCCAGCATCCTCACTGCTTTGACTGAGAATGAGGGACCATCTACAGAGCTTAAATCCTGAGTTGCTTAAGTCATTGTTTAGTCTTTGCTTTAAGTGGGAGTAAGAGCCCATGGACGGTGGCCACAAGCAGTTGTCAGTGGAGTGAGCTGCTTTCTTGGAGTCAGGGCTGGAATAGACTCAGAAAATGTTGACACATAAATACATGAAGCAGCTATGGGGAAATCTGGCGTGGGTGGGTGCACGCACCCCTCTGCACGTCCCTCCCAACCCTGCTGTGCAGACAGGCAAGGAGGGAGGAGGGCAGGAGCCATCCTCATCCCCCCTTAGCTGCAGGACCCAAGACTTGTCTCTGCCTCACTGGGCTCTTCTCCTCCCAAGCTGCTCACACCACACACAGACTCCATCCCCATTGCGCTTAATTCCTCTCCAGCAGAAGCCCCAGGACCTCCCCATCCAGGTTTATCCTTTCAGCATGACCAGATTGGCTTGCACACCAGAGGGATTGTTTGCTTGCAAAGGCCACGCTGGCACCCAAAATCCTTTAATTCCCTGTAAAACTTGGGGTAATCCAGCATCAGATAGATTCCTTCAGGACTTGAAGGACCTGCAGACAGTGACACGCAGTGGCAACCATGGAGCTGTGGCTCCCTGTCTTGTGGTGCTTGCTCAGGCAGGGAGGCTGGAGAGGGCTTTATCAGGATATAAGGATCTTGGGCTTTGGCCAGCAAGAACAAAGGCTGAATTTCCATTTCCCTCTCAGCTCCTGTCTGCCTCCCATATATGTGTGGGCACTGATAACACGCTAGAAAGAAAAGCCTTTATTACGGATGCTGGGGGAGAATCACTGGGTGAGGGGAGGTATCACTGGGGGTCAGAGGATGGGTTGGGGTGGGGGACCCACAGCTGGGGTGGGAACCAGCAGGGATTTGGGATGAAAGGCCATGATAGGATGAAAGGCCCCAGGCTGGAGTCTCATGGCTGCCCAGTGCGGGACTCTACACCCAGTTGGGCAGGGAGGAGCAAAGCTCATTCCCAGCCCATACAGAGAAAAACATTTGATGGGCTCCTGCCCGTGGCCTGCAGGGAGCCTCCCCAGCCTGGCACCCCTCCTGTTTTCCAGGTTGGTGATAGTTTCCTACAGCTTTCTCAGTCCTTGACACATGCAGTGGTATTGGCATCGAGCCGACAGACATCTGCCTCCAGCTCCCTCGTCTCCTCTCAAGGATGCTGTTGGTGGCTACGCGGTGGCCTTGGGTTTTTTTCAGCCTGCTCACTGCTTCTCACGTCATCTTCCTCCGCTCTGAAGCCCCACGGCTTGTTCTCAACCGTAAATCCATCGAGGTGTGATAGCAGGGTGAGGCTGGCTTCTGCAGGCTCACTCCGGAGGGAACGGCTTGGGCTGGAGCGCCGTGGCAGGCTCTTAAAATCTACCCGGCGGTGACGTTTTATGTGGCATTGCTTTGATTTTCCTCCCTGGGAAGCATCTCTGCTCAGTTTCTGATAGTAAAACTGCAGAAGCACAGCAAAGCTGCTGCAGTCGCTTTGTTTCCCATGTCCTGTGCGAGCTCTTAAACCCAAAGTTTCCAGCTCTTCAGGCGGGTGTTGCATGACCAGCCTGGGACATCTGAAGGAGGCCTCGTGTAGGGGAACCACTGAGCATTTGCCTTCTGGAAATGGCAAGATTTGGTTGTTTCTGGAGGAAGCAGAGCTGTAATTTGGCCTTGGGTCTGTGCTGAGAGCAGTGTAAGTGATGGTGTGCTGCCTGGCTGGGTGGCCTTTGCAGGACAGCTCTCTTTGTTTGGAGGTGCTCAATGCCCTTGTGTCTTCTAACAGTGGGAGGAAAAATGGCCTTTTTTTGGTTGTTAATCTGCTTTTCCCCAGAGCAGGTGTCAGTGTTGAGCATCTTGTGCTGGGTTAGGGATCCTTAGTGGGAGTAGGGAGGCACAAGCATCCTCAGGAGCATCTCTGCAGTCACCCTGGCAGTGTCCTCACCAGCTCAGGATTTGGCTTCCCAAAAGAGCTCCCATCACTCCAGCAGAAAGCTCCACATTTCATGCTGGTGTGAAGCAGGCAGGGAATTGGTTTGGTTACAGCCTGGGCCTCACACATTTGTACCATCACCCTCCAGTAAACGTAATTCCCAGGCTTAGCTAAGAGCCAAGTCCAGCACCCAGCATGCTGTGCCCAAGAGGCGTGATGGAGGTGGAAAGTGGTGTTATTCCTGTTTCTCTTCAGAGGGACCTACTAATTAGTTTCTGCTTTTAAAGTGCTTTGAAGCGCTCAGCCGAAACTTCTCAAGGAGTGAAAACTATTATTAATTCATCCCATTTTCCAGAGTCTCTCTGGATGCTCCGGAGATGCCGCAGCTCTGGTCATGGAGCAGATTAGTTCCCTCCCCGAGGGCATTTGGAAGGACACCTAAAATTGCTCTGCAACGCCAAACCGCTCGGAAAGGCAGAAGGGAGCTGAGGAGGTCCCTTGGGATTTGGCCCCCCAGCCCAAGTGGGATGCGGTTGGCGTAGCTGGGATTGCAGCGGGAGGCCCCCGGATTAATTAATAGGGAGGGCTGGCGTGGCGCCAGGCGGGAGCGTTGGACGTTGCGGCGGAGGCTGAAAGGGAAGCCTGCCAGGCAGTGATTTATGGGGTGATTTCTCCTGGATTCTCCGCGTTTTTCAGGCTCTGGGAGGGGGAAGAAAGGGATTGCGTGCGTGGTTGTTTGGAGGAGCTGGAAGCATGCGAGTTCTCAACCTAAATATGGAAAAAAGGGATTTTTCTCCCTATTCTCCATGGCCCTGCGTCCCCTAACCTCACAGTCCTGCCTTCCTGAGGACACTTGGGGAATGAGCCTTCTCCCCTCCCAATGCAGTCGGTGCTTTGCCCATTTGGCAGTGGGAGACGGAGATAAAGCGAACCTCAACTAGACGATGCTCAAGTGATCGTCAGCAAACCTCTTGATTTTACAGAGAATCGCTTAGCGGGGACCTTCCTACCGCGTTATCCCCCATGTCTTCCACCGCCTCCTTTCTGTCCCCATTTTTTGGGCTGGTTGGGGCACCCACGTCCACGCAGCAGGGATGCTGGGGACACTCCTGGAGGCGCCAAGCAGACCCTGGGATGTTGCCGGCTTTGGACTTACCCAGGGCTGGTTTCCAACAGTGGAGAAGTCTCAGCCAAATTGTGGTTGATGACAGGTCTGGTGCTTTCGGAGCTGGCAGCCAAGGGAGGTGATTACGTTTTGGGCTCCTTTTGAAGATGTATTTACATTGTTGTGTTAACTTTTACATGCCAGGTATAAAGCAGTTACATGCACAGCCCAGGAACTTAAAAGTGATGAATGTGCCCGTGAAAGCAAGAGGAGCTGAGATTAAGTGCAGACTGTTCAAGGCAAGGAAAACCCAACCAAAAAGTCACCTAAACCTCTGAAAACATTGGCCTTTAGAATAACCTGAGTTGGGCTTTTCCAGTGTTTTACTCTCTAGGACTTTTCACCCTTGGCTGAAAAGACCTTTGTAAAGCACGCAGGGGAGCTGGGGGAAAAGAAGGGTAAAATACCTTAAACCCCTGTTCTGGTCTGTGTGTTTAATGGCCAGAGAAAGTACTTTAGAAACAAACTCCTTGAGTCTAGCTTGAAAATCAGCTTGCTGCTGATGACTTACAAATTTCCGGGCAGGACTAAACATGGCATGTGTTTTGCTTTGAAGGATATAAAAGAAATGAGCATGAGCTGATGATTTAGCAGAGTGGTTTCTTTTATGCAGAGAAAATTGTTTTCATCCTAATTCTTGGCATTGGCTCCTGGCCTGTGTTGCTTTTGTTTCTTGGGCTGCCATGGAAATGTCCCCCTTTCCCCCCAGGCCTCTCCACGCACCTCGTCCACCGGCTCTGTTGCCCGTCAGACCCTTTTTGGAGCTAATTTAATTAATTAACCCAGCACAAGTTTTCTTCTGAGTTAATCATCGGCTGGGTTAACAAATGAAATGGGCTCACAGAGCCCTCCAGAGCTCTGCTCCAAGGTTAAGGCTGGAGGAGAAGGAAGAAGATGCCTCCTCCATGGTGGATACATGGCAGCGAGGACTCTTTTTGGCTCTTTGTGGTGCTTGCTTTGGTGTTGGCGCTTGCCAGATGAATGAGCTGAACTCCGTGGCTGCACAACAACCACATCCAATGTGAGGAACGTGCCAGGAGACGTGCTGGGGTTGGAGGAGTTGGGACCTGACCACCACAGCGGTGACACCAGGTTAATTGTAGTAGGAAATCACACTCCTGTTTTATCACTGAGGGATGAATCTTTATGTCTCTCTCAGCAGAGCAAAACAGAAGTCTAGGAGAGAGTTTGATGCTCTGTAACATGGGGAAGGTCTACACCAAGAAGGAGTGGGGAAAGGGGACTAAACTGTCTGTCCTCATTAGGATTCTCTCCTCACTTTCATTGGGGCAGTGCATGGAGAGCCTCCTGCCTCCATCTGGTGTCTCCAGGGCCACCACAGGATGGGCTCCTGCGTTCCTTTGCTGGTGGGTTTTGGACGTCACCTTAAGTATCTATGGTGGAGCCATTGTTGGCGTGTTACCATGGGCTGACAAAGCAGCTGCTGGCCAAGACGGGGCTCACCAATGGGTGCAACTCTTCCAAGGGTGGGAAGATGCCTTCAAAGTCCCACCCCACTGCTGCCAGTGGGGGTGGACAGACAAATGGTGCCTGCTTTGTGGCCGTGTGTCCCTAAGACATCTCACAGGGGCAATGTTCAGCTTCTCCCCTGTCTGAAAGGAGAGGGTCTCGTTCTGGGGTGGATACCGTGGTGCTGGTTGCAGCGTGGGGCTCTCGGGGTGGGGGGGGGCTGCAGTGATGCATTCCAGCTGAAACTTGTACAGCAGAGGTATTTTAAGTGTATTGGCTTAAGGAAAACGGTTGTGAGCTTTGCTGGGGCAGATTGACAATTAATTTCTTCTTTCTTACAGGGCCATAAAAATTCCATTTCTGCTGTGGAAAGCTTTAACCCCTTCCTTCCCCTGCAGCTTGTTCCTAAGGGTGTTCCTGGGGGATTATTTTAACCGATGACTCCCCCATGAACTGTGAAAAGATCTGGGGGAAACCTGCGTGTTCTTTGTGCTGGGCTTTTTACCTGGACCTTGTGCATGGTGACCTGTGTGTGGCTGTAACCATCCTGCTTCCATGCTCTGTGTGTTGGGTAGTATAAGCATGCATTTGTGCTATGGCAGAGGGGAGAAAAAAGGCTTGACAATGGATCTGTAGAGTCTAAAGTGGAACAAAACTGAGTGGAAAGACGCTGGTCATTGGGAAATGATGTAAGTGAGCTCCAGGGCTGGAGAAGCATTAGGCTGACCTGTGACGCAGGAGTACGGGAGGGTGGGACATGAAAGTGGGGTGTGGGGACACTTTGAACATCCCACTTCATCTCTCCAGGTGCCCAGATGTGTGTTCAAGGCCCCATTACATTTGGAGAGAGCATTTTGGTATTTTACATGCATGTTCTCCCCTGTGGGCGCCTCTTCAATGTGTTTTGAAACCCCATGAGTGCGGTTCGGGGTTGGGGGTGGGGGGGCTGGCAGCACCCGTTCCTCATGGGCGGCTCTGCTTGGAAAACCAGCACCGTGCCTCTTGTGACTGTTGCCTCAGGAATCTGTGCAAAACTGGGACTATTCCTCAAAGCACTGCAGCAAACATCCCTTCTCACCCTCATTTTACACAGCAAGATCTTAACTTGCAGCCATGTATTGTGGGGGCCATTTGACCTGCTGGGAAGGAGTTTGGTGGCTTTGGAAGAGCCAAAGCATGAATCAGAGATATTTGATGTGTTTTGTGATCTGCCCATGTTTTCCATCCTGCTTTTTTAAGTGCGACATCAAGCAGTGGGACTGGGCAGCATTTTGTTGTGGAAAAAAGCATCTTTCTTTTCTCTTTCAATGCACTGCTTTGAACTTCACTGGCACAAAACGCTGTCAAGTCACAAAGAAGCTAAAACCTCAAGTTATTTTCTTTACCTCCACACTCTGCAGTGCTGCTAACGCCGCGAGGGTTTACAGTATTTGCTCTTTGCATTGATTCCCGTAGCCAGATTCCTTTTGCCTGAGCCATGCGAGACTCTTTTCCCATTAAGTTCTGGTTTTGATTCTCAGGCTCGCCTTCCTATCTTGTTTTTTTATCTTAAATTGTTTGAATTTCCTTTTGGATGTGTCTGCTGCGAGGCATCAGCAGAGGAAACGGTGACTTGGAGGAGAGTAAACAAGAGCCAGAGTTTCAGCCCGTCCGTCTGATCAATAAAGGTGGCTTTGATGGAAGAGATAGCCCTGACGCCAGCCTAAATGTAGCTGTTAGAAGTTGTAGCTGCCTACAATGATAGTTGTTAAAAATGCCTTGTATAGCATCGAGGGAGGCACTGCAGGGCTCAAATACTTCGCTTTCTTCAAACAGAAAGCTAGCGAGCTGCCTCTGTTCCAGCAGAAAAAGGGGGAAAAAAGGAAAGATGAAATAAGAAAAAGGCAGATTTTCTTGTCTGTGCATAAAGGGCAGCATGGAAAAAGAGGAGGGGAAAAGGGAATATTTATTTAAAAGGCAGAGGACATGCTTTTCTGCTGGCCGCCCCTGCTGTCTGCTGAGTGGTAGTGGCTAATAGCTGGAGGCGAAACTAATACTTGGCAGGGGATAAGACACAGCGCAGGCCCCCCTGTATGAGGGCCTTGGTGAAGTGCTTGCTCTGTGTCAGGGCTGCGAGATGAGTTCATCTGCTCAGGATTTGCTTGAGTGCGCTGGGAGATAAAAGACAGCAAAAGAACCCACCGCAGTGCAGGGAGTGCGAGCCCCTGGATGGGGCTGGGGAGAAGAGGGCCCTGCCCCAAGCTCTCCATAGGCTTTTCAGAGGAGCCTTTTAACCGTCTCCTCTCAGGGTGTTTTATTTGCCTGCGTGCCATGAGCAGGTTGCTTTTGCAGCTGGTGCAGGGCTTTTAAAGCCTTTCTTCACCCCTGGCCAGGAAGAGAGGGGTGGAAAGGAAACTTTTAGCTGCTTGATGTGCAGTTAGCTAACACTCACATCCTCACCCGTGTGAAGGAGCACAGGCCATCTCCAGGCGTGCTTTGAGCTGGCAGAGCTGTCACTGCCAGGCAGGAGCTGTGATGGGGTGACAGAGATGAGATGCACATTGGCAGGGGGGACTTCATCGCCCAGGACGCATGCATGGATGGGTGCACTGAAGCTCCTGCCATAAAATGCATGGAAATGATTTTAATAAGACTATTCCAGGCACATGAAAACAGGAGGTGTAGAAAAACCTTCCCCTACTTGCAGCATGTGTTTGTGTTAACACAAACTTGCAGATTGATGATTTTGCTGAAATATTGGCCAGTTTCTGGCAAGCAGGGATAGTATCAGAGATGGTGGCACCTACACCAAGATGTTCTTGTAGAATAGACACTGGTTTTCCCCTGCTTTGCTTTCCCCCGCTAGGTATCTTTAATCTGCAGTAAACCATAGGAAACACCTATTTAAATGTTTATTGCTGACTGTTCCCTCGATGAATTCAGCTGATGGGCAAACTGGAGTTCTGAACTTGTCCCATTCTTAGTCTGTGAGGGAAACACAGGGGCCAAGTGGTAGTTTCTAAAAGAGGTAATAACAAAACCAACTCACCTAATGGGCATGCAGGGCTTTGTGGAGGTTGGGAGGTTAAACAGATGCAGAGCTCAGTAATTGCTACCAGCCTCTAGGCCTGGGAGATGAAAAGCTTTGAGCTTGTCTGTAACCCCCCAGCATCACTCGAGTGAGACAACAGCAAAATCTAGCATTTGAGAAGAGTTATGGAAAGGCATTGGGGGTGTCTCAACTGTATGGTGTCCCAGGGGAAAGATGACTATGGAAAGTGGGCACTGTGGAGGGTGGATCTGCAGGTGAAGCTCAGATCCTCTTCTTTATGCTGTTATTGGTGAACTACGTCTTGTTTTACCTCTTCAAAAAAATCCAGAGCTATTTGCTGTAGGGCATTTTAAAGAGCAAAGAGGTTCTGAAGCTTTTCCTTCACCAATATCATCAAGTTGCTGTTCTTGGTGGAGATCTTAGTGCACCGTATTAGCACTAGGCAGCTGGGAAGGGGGTTCTAACACAGAATTACATTTGAATCTTCTCTTCCTTCCTTAAAACTTTATGTTCACATGGCTGGTGCTTTGCAAGGCATCATGAAGTACTTCAGGAAGAGTCAAGTCCAGTCGTCAGTATTCAATAATGTGCTTGGGTACAGCATGTCCATCATGCATTTGCCAGTGAAGTCATTACCCTTTTGAAGCAACTTGGGTTGTTTGTTTAATGTCTGGTTATCCAGATGCCAGAGGGTCATCTGAGATGGCAAAGGAAATACCGTTATTGGCCCAAGAACAAGAATGGGGAAAAACATTTGGTTTTGCTGATTTTGCCATTAGCCGAGTGCAGCATTAGGATGCGCTTATTACAGTGACTCTGAGTGGCTTCCACCAGCGATGGCTCAGAAGCACAGAGACACAAAGACCCTGCGGTGCCATGATGGAGTGTCCCACCCTGCTGCAAGGGCTGTGGTGGGACAAGGCCTGGTCCTTGGGGGAAGGTAACACAAAGGTTGGCTCGCCTGGCTCTGGGATGCTGCTCTGACCAAAGGTATTCACTGATATCCCTGCTGTGCAGCACCACTAACTCTGAATTTAAGGGGTGCATCTCACCCAGTTGTGCTCCTCAGGGCTTTCCCCATGCCTTTAGGTAGCCCTGGACATCACCTCCAGTATTAAGGGGCATGAGCTGTTGGCTCACTCCTTCATACAGGATTACCATAAATGAGGGAAATGGGGTTTCTTTTCCCAGCAGCGTTGAAGTGTCTGATTGCTGTGGGTTTCTTCCCTAGTTCTGGATAAAATATGCATCAAACTGAAAAGAGGCTGTTGACGGCTGTGCTGGGTCCTAAAATTCCTTTAGCAGAAGATGGAGGAGAAAGAGGCCAATCTGAAATGTCCGGGGAGGTTTGGACCTGTGATGGGTGAAGGGGTCAGTGCAAGACGATGAGCATTGCCCATGGCAAAGGGCCTCCCTGCTTACCCAGTTACCTCCCTTCCCCCCATCTCCCTGCCCTTAAATTTGTATAGTTACAACTCAAGTTAAACTCTAACAAAGCCGCTTGATTCAAAGGTCGTTAATGGGGAGGAGAGCCCATTCCCCTCAGGGTAATTTGAGCCTGAAAAGAACCAGGGCTGTAGAGCAGTGCTTGAAATCCGGTGTGTCAATAGGGTCTGTGAAGCAAAATAATGGCATCACCCCGCGTGTGAGTTAATCAGACGTGATGGCACGAAGGCAGAGGGGTCAGCGGGCTGCGGGCGCCTGATACGCTGTCAGGGAGCTTAATGCTGGGCATGGAGCAGGGCTGGCTTGAAGCAGAGCTCCTTGCTTGAAATCCCAGGGTGGTTTTCGGTTATCCGGTGTAGTAGGAGAGGGAATGACGTTCAGTAAGGGGTTGGTTCACCCTCTTTGGGGCTCTTTCAGGGCTGAGAGTTCCCATCTTCCTTCTTGGAGGCATCATAAATTCTGGAGGCATCATAAATTAAACAGATTTCTGGCAGTCTCTGTCCCTCCTGTCTTCCTTGAATGTAATTCCTACAAAGAAGAGATGTTTCTCATTGTTCTGGAAAGATTTCCAGTGGCTTTGTAGTAGGACATGTATAGTTTGCATCAACTACTCCGCCTCGGCATGAAACGCTTCCTCAGATTTCATGTTCCCCGTGGGAACATCAGCATCGCTGTCAAAGAATATTACATAGCAGAGATAAGTGTCGGGTCAGTCATCCAAGCACTTCACGGACATCCCCTGCGTTTCAGCTCAATGAAATGGCCTTTGAGAATGGGGGTACGCCACCACAGCAGTGCTGGCGGAGCTTGGGAACCCGCCAGGCTCGAGGGCGGCTGAGTTGCAGTGGTGCAGTATCAGTGCCAGCTCTTGGTGGTAGGAATTCTCACATCTTGAGTACACAGGGTCCAAGGTGCTGGGTACAGGATTGAGCATCAAATTAGAGAAAGATGGGTTGAGCTCTGGGAGCGGGCTCGTTGGGTCACCAGCCTTGGCTTGAGCTTTGTTTCTTGGTGGCATTTAATGTAATTGAAGACAAGCTTTGGGTTGAAGACGGGCTTTGGGTTGAACGCAGGTTTAGTTCCCGTGAGAGCAAAGCTGACGGGTGGGAAGAGCCATTTGCTTCCCCTCCATACTTGTTTTCTCCCAGGAGGCCACAGCAAGCCCTGACTGTTCCTCTCCTTTCCCCCACAGATGCCAGTACGTCGCCCGATGCCGTGAAGAGGAGCCATTGGTGCAACGTGGCCTATTGGGAGCACCGGACGCGCGTCGGCCGCCTCTACACAGTGTACGAACAGTCTGTCAGTATATTTTATGACCTACCTCAAGGAAACGGCTTCTGCCTCGGACAGCTAAACCTGGAAAACAGGAGCGAGACTGTGAGAAGGACTCGAAGTAAAATCGGCTACGGGATTTTACTCAGCAAAGAACCGGACGGTGTGTGGGCTTACAACCGCAGCGAGCACCCCATCTTCGTCAACTCCCCGACACTGGACATCCCCAACTGTAGGACTTTGATTGTGCGCAAGGTGATGCCGGGTTACTCCATCAAGGTGTTTGACTACGAGAAGTCCTGCCTCTTGCAGCACACGGCTGATCTGGATTACACGGACGGGCCCTACGACCCCAACAGCGTGAGGATCAGCTTCGCCAAAGGCTGGGGGCCGTGTTACTCCAGACAGTTCATCACGTCGTGTCCGTGTTGGCTGGAGATTTTACTCAGTAACAATCGATAACAGTCAGCCTCTGACGAAAGGAAACTAGAGAGAAAAAAAAAGACACAGACTATCCCAAATATCATCTACCTAGATTTAATATAAAGTTTTATATATTATATGAAAATATATATTATACTTGTAATTATGGAGTCATTTTTACAATGTAATTATTTATGTATGGTGCAATGTGTATATGGACAAAAAACAGAAAATGCACTTTGGCTTATATAATTCTTTCAATACAGATTTTTTTTTTTTTTTTTAAGAAAAAAAAGAAAAAAAAAGGAGAAAAATTATACAGCAAAAATAGGAGAAAGCCCTAATTTTGATGTATGGTTTTTTGAAATATTATTAATACCCAGGCAAAAAGCTAATACCAGTCACTCATTGATAATAAAGTATTCGCATTATGGGGGGGGGTTAATTGTCTTTTTTTGTGCCCCCCCCCCCCAATCCATCCTCAATTGAAGCCTGCAGCAGTGTCTGCTCAGGCGCTCTGCAGTCAATGGGAGGTTCCAGAGGGGCAACCACTGTCCTCCATCTCAGCCAGCACCCTTAGGAAACAATACATGGGTTGCTGGAAGGCTGCAGTTGTGTCCAAGAGGAGGGTAAATGAGGACAGTTTGAGAGCCAGGGAGCAAATGGAGGTGGTGAGAGGAAAATCCCCCGTAGCTGTTCTTGCTCAGGGCTCTGTGATCTCTCTGATAACACAAAACATGATGGGAACATCGCGAAGATAAGCGTGCATGTTTGTGTTTGTTCGCATTAATGGTTATCGCTGCAAATCAATGGTTATCAGCACGGGTGGGCAGAGCAGAGTAGACCAAAGGCTGCCCAGTAGGGCCAGTTTGTTGTATAAGCCTTGCACAGGGGTTGTCTGTGAGTCTGGAATCTCCCAGCCGTGTTTGATGGTTGAGAAACAAATGGTGGGGTTTGGACAACTCATGGTTGGGTGGATCCTCAGTTGGAGACACCATAGAGCAGCCTCAATTTTGGGAACCTCTCCAGTAACTTGAAATAAGGCAGAGGTGAGTCGGATGAGTGTGTGCAGGTTCGTCCTGTAGATCTCCTGGTCTGTCCTCCAGGCAATAAACTGATACAGAAGTGTTTGGGAAGAACATGCTTGCCCTGAAGAGCAGTTGAAGCCAGAAGAAGTCCTGGTCAAACGAGCTTGTCTGGGCTGATTTACTCTCTCTGGAAATCCTGGATAAAATCAGGCACTTTGCTGGCTTCTGTATAAGCATCTGCTGTCAGCACTGTAGCACCCATGGGCAGGTTGGACATTGTCTGGCCTCACTTGGTTAGCAGAGTTATTTATTGCCAGTGACTAGTGTTGCCAACTGTTAGAACTGGATAGTAAATCCCTATGCATTGATTTTCCTACAGTCCCTGCCTCCGGAGCCTGGTGACTGCAGAAGCTCCTCAGCTTCCAGTGTTACAGGGGATGTTTTTGCAGAGAAAAACATGCAAAGAGACTTCCTCACTGGCTCAAAACTCAGGGTAAAGCAGGACATAAACTTAGTATGAAAAAGCCCTCCTGATGCAAGTCTGGGTCATGCATTTTGCAGCTGGACTTCGTTTCTACAGCAGCCATGATGGGGAAAGTGGGAACCACATCCCCGTATGGAAGGGAGCGGCATCCCACCAGGGAAACAGGCAGACCTGGGATGGGCACTGGGAGCAGGGAATGTCGCAATGTCAGTTTTCAAATGACAGCCGTACTTGATGTTTAATTGGGACCACATTGGCTGAATTCACGCAGCATCGGTATTAATACCTGACATCATTCTTTCTTGTTTGTGTTACAGCCATTGTTGTCAGGGAACAGTGTCAAAACACATCAGTATCGTTTAAAGCCAGCTTTCCAGAGCTTTGCAGGGGTTTGTCATCCCCTCTGGCTTGGTTTTGGTGTGTCCTGCCATAGCACCTGCCCCACTTACTGTGGCACTCACACGCAGTCGGTCAAGGGGCCTTTTTTTATGGTTTGGTCTTTTTGAAGGGGATTTTTGTTAACACCTTGATCATTTTAACTGGGAAGGAGCAGACAAAAGCCAGGTTGCTTCTCCTGTTCCCCTTTCTCCTTCCCAGCATTTCCCATCGTCACCCAGAAGGTTTTCCATTCACATCCCAAGCTGCCTTCCTCCCTGTCCTTACACGCACACACACATGCAGCAGTGCCATCTTTTTCCACTCTCTATGGGCTTCTTCCAAAGCCAAAGCCAAATCAGTACCAAGGATGGCCATTGTTTTTCCCCTTGATCACCCCCAGAAGCTGTCATTCACATGCCATCGACCTTCCCTAACTTGACTTTGCATTTGAATTCAGTTCCATTCCAGGTTAGCATCAGCAAAAGCCCTTCTGTGGGTTGAAATTCAGAGGTTAACTTTGGGGTTTCCCTTGTGCAATCCACTGATTGTGCTTAATTTTTCCTCTTTATTACTCATGCCCTTCCCCAGGAATAAATCTGGGTTTATTTCAGTTGACAGCAAAGGCTTTAAAGGGAATAAAAGAGGGATTTTGTGGTGAGGCAATGAAATAAGGCATTTCTTTTCCATTCTGTTTCCCTTTAACACTTCACTGTAACCACGCAAACTTCGGCCCCTCTAAAGAAGCTTCAGGGCTATTGGGCTCCACACCAGACCCTCACAAGGCTTAGCTCAGGCCCTCCCCATGGGCTCCCCACACCGGGTTTGACCCTGGGGGCCGTGCTGGGGGTGGAGGCGGGTGCGTAGGGAGGGCCCCCGTGTCCCTGCCCAGGTGGTCGCCATTTGCTGGGGCCCTCCTGAGCCTCACCTGTGCCCACACCTCAGCTGCGGCTGTCCGCTCCCCTCAGACCCAAACAAGATGGCCGCCGCCCTCAGCGCCTGGCATCCTCTGAGCGCGGTCTCTTCTCTTTTCTGGAATATTCCTGGCTTTCCAGCGCTCAAGGTAAGTGGCATGTTGTTTGTTCTCGTTCTGTTCTGTATGGGGTTGAGCCATTTTCAGGTTAGAAACGAAAGCGGGACGGTGCTGATGTGTTTCCATTCGGCCTGTGCTCAGTCTGAGCTCACGATGCTGTTCTGGGTGCCTCAATGCTGGGGTGCTGTGAGGTTTTGAGGGATCCCTTTTGAGCTGGTTTAGCTTTGTTCAGGGTGTGTTGTTAGATCACCAGCGTGGCTACGTTATCAGTGAGCTCTTTGGAGGGGGTTGTTGGGCAGTGCAGCAGGAAAAGCTTATTTTCCTTGTATACCCATTGCGCTGCCACAGAGGATCGAGCGCTGAGGTAAAGGAGCCGGGAGCAGCAAGGTAGGAGCCCTGCATGGGCAGAGGAGACACAGGGGCAGCAAATCCCTCAGGAAACATCATTTTCCCCCTGTGCTGAAGGGCTTCAGCAATGCTTTGGCCTTGGAGTTTGCTTGCACTCATCAGTTGCTTGCACAGGGAGGTGGGGGCTTGGTTGTATGATGGTGCCTTGGCTGATCTTAAGCTGGTGAGCCTCCCCTCCTGCCCAAGGCAGTGACTCCTGCTCAGGTGGTGCTGCCCCAGACCACAGCCCTCAGGCCTCCTTGTTAAGGGGGAGTACGATCTTGATCCTGCAGAAGAGTTGAGTGGTCTGACTCACCCCGGCTGCTTTATGGCTCCTCTGTGGAGGTGGTGGGACACAGGTGTTCTGAGGAGTTACTCAGGCAGCAAAACTCGCTGGACGTCTTCATCTGTGAGTGCCAGAGCACCGGCAGAGGCATCAGCTGGTTCTCTTGGTGTTATGGGTGAAGCCAGGGGGGCTGAAGGGTTCATGAGATCAATGCGTAGTCTGATTCTGACTTCCCTATGCCAAATACACCCGAGTTCTACTCAAGTGAAATTACCTGGTAATTCTGGTGTAGGACCAGAGTGTGGGCTTTGATTCATGGAGTGTGTTTATTTGATGAGATCCTCTTAATTTGAGTAATGTATTTTAAACCTGAGCAGTAGGCTGATGAGAAGCAGCCAGTTGTTGCTGGTAGGTCCCAGAGGCTGCTGCTTATCTTGTGAGATGTTCATTATCCCTGTCCCTGGCATTCATTCCTACTATGACTGAGAAATACCTTTTACCAGCCAGAACAGAAAAAGGAACCACGTTCACCTCCTAAAAAGAGAGGCTAAGAACCCTTTGTGGCACAAGTTTTGCCACAGTTCTGTAGGGCCTGTCAGTCCAATAGTCCTCATAAGGGTTTTATCTGCAGTAGGCGTGCGGGGGACTTGTTCAGTGCATAGTTAAAAGCTGAATATTGTGTGCCCATGCATGGGCTAGCAAGGAAAAATAGAAAAGTCACTGTTGGTGCAGAGGAATGAGCTGGAGGTTTGTCTTGGGGTGTGATGCTGCCTGACTTTATGGTCTTTGTAAGTCATGGAACATCTCCAGCTCTTTGGGTTGTGGATTAATGCTTTTAACAGAGCAGCAGAGTTGCTGAAGTGCTCACACAGGTACCTGCACTTCCCAAAACTCCAGTGGGTCCTGTAGGCTCAGGGTTTCTGCTTGCTCTGGGATGTAGCATGGTCCCGGATCAGGATGAAGCAGCATGTGGTCAGAGCTGCTGCTCTCCTGTGCCTTTGAGGGGTGTGAAATGAGTGTCAGGAGCCAGAGGGTGGTTTGTTTTGACAAATGCCAGGACAAAAATCAAATGTTTCATCCCAGGCAAATGGTACTTTGGAGCAAGCCAACTGCAGGATGGGGCTGTGTGCTGCTTTGGGATTTGAGCTGTTGCATTTGTTGAGTGGGGCTGGTTTTAACCTCAGTTTTCTGAGAAACTGGCTGTGGAGCTGTGCTGTGGGGCAAGATCCTGATGCCTCCACTCCATTGTATCCCTCCTGTCCCTCGTCCAAGCTGTCTGGGAGCCCGAGCTGCCTCATGGGTGAACATGGATCTGGTCTGAGAGTAGTTGGCCAGCATGGACCACAGCTTCCTTGGAAAGCAAACTCTCCTTTTCCCCTCACTGGAGGTGGAATGGGCTGCTCAATCTGGCTGAAGAGAGGAGTGCTGGGGTGGCATGGTATTGCAGTGGGGTCCACAGCATCGCTTGGTGCTGCATGGCATCCTAGGGCTGGTCCCTGCGGCCACAGTCCGAGCACCCAAGACTGTGTGAAGGAGTGGGATGCAGTGGTTAACTGTGGAGCATGCAGAGTTATTTCCTGTAAATAACTTGTGCTTTCCTCAGAGGTCTTATTTTCTGTTTGGTGTGTGATAGAGCGTTGCTTGCTGCTTTGTGGGTAATCCTTTCTCTATCCCCGATTTATGCATGTGCTGGTGCGACGCACAAAGTAGCATCTGTACTATAGACACTGTGGGAACAACCTAAAATTGCTCAGAAACTTGACTGGCTTACAATTATATTGGATTCTATTAAATTAAAACACATAGCACATATATTACACAATAAACCACAGCTATTTCATGGATCAAATTAAGTTTTATTTGGGCAAATTACAACCTTTCTTACAGTTGGGCCTTTGTGAAGCCATTCCTTTTTAATAAAAGCAGGCATTTTTGGCCAATGCTCTTAAAGTGTGCATTCCCAATAATTGCATAGGCTGTTGCTATTCTTCCTGGGATATATGTGGCTAATTATCTCCCCCTATTTAGGATAGGTTCAAATGAGCAGTATCTTCCCTTTCCTCCTCCCCCACATCTCCCTTCTGTGGAATTTCTTATTGCTTTCCGTTTTTATTAGCTTGGCTATGGAAGTCAGCAGGGAAAAAAAAAACACCCTTCTCGTTAAAAGGAGAGCCTTTCCCGGAATTTCTTGGGGAAATGTGAGTCTTGCAGCTGCCCTCCAGCCCTGGCTTGGGAGAACATGGGACTGGGGGATAGAGATAGAAAAGAACTGCCGAGAAGCAGGATGGGACCTGGTGTGTGTGATGGAGCTCTTGGTGGGCATCCTTGTTGTGGATGCTGGTGGAGAGGCAAAGCTTTGGGGGGAGTAAAGGTGTTTCTTGAGGAGGAGGAGGCTTGAGAAGCTCCAGATGCCATAGGATTGGATTTTCCTGCTTGTCTGAGAAGATGCAGACTCTGCTCATAGGTTTTAAGGCTGGGCATCGGGGCATCTCTTGTAGCTCCTTATTTCATAAGTGTCTTGTTTCTGCTGCAGCCTCTTCCCCCACAGGGACAGAAGGGGTGTGGAGACGGCATGCCAGACCCCATGGAATGTCTTTTGCAATTGCTCATCCTCACGCAGCTTTTGTTAAAAATGAAATACATAGCTCGGAAATGGCAGGACTGGACAGACAGGGTGGCTCGCTCCCACGTTTCCTTAGGAAACTTGGTTAAAGAATAAACCCCATCGGCTACTCTCTCTTCTCAGAAGCGTTATTCCACTGTTTTTCCTGCTTCTTGCTTTTTGCTCGCTGTCAGGCTGGGATTAGAGCTACCAAGTTTATGCTGGGTATAATTTTTCCCACAACATTTTCAGCTTGGACCAGGAAACAGTAAATGTCCAAAGCCCAGAATTCCTCAGGTAACATCAGTGTGATTTTTTTTTTTTTTTTTTTTTTTTTTTACACCACCGAGATGGAGATCCACAGCAGAGCAGCATCCAAGCTTCCCTATTCCTGAACATGCAGCACAAGACCTCTGCAGATCTTAGGCTGGTGTTTCCTGTCACAACAGCAACTCTGGGTGTGGGAAGGGTGCTCAACCCCTTGGCTGAGGTGACAGGGATGATGGAGCTGTCACTGTAGAAGTCCTAAGCACATTACATAAAACTTCAAAGCTTTTTTGTCACTTTTCCAAATCCTTCTGGGCACTATTGTCAGAAGATCAAGAACTATTATTTAGCCTCCCAGAGCACATCTGGATGGTGTTTATGGGATTATGTTTAGCATGAACACATCTGTAGGAGGGGGTTAGCACTGGCAGTGGGAATTGGTCTTGGGGATGCCAGATTTGGGGTCTGCTACCACAGGACCCATGGACCCGTGGCATGTTTCCATCCTGCTGTCATCCTTGGGTCCCAGAAAAGGATCCTAGGTTTCCTTGTTGCTTTACAACTGCTGCCAAGTGTTTGCTCTGAGGTTCTTCATCTGTGTGTTGGTGCTTCCCAGCTCCCTGGTGTGTGACAGTCCTTTGAGCACAGGCAACCTCACCACCCTCCAGCTGCCTGTTTAGGTTGGGTAACAAGCTGATGGCCCTGTGGCATATGTGATGGGACTGTCTGGGTCCTCCACAGTTCCTGTACGGAGCGCACATTGACCTGTGACACAGGGGAAAGTGGGGATGGGATTGTTCCTTCCATATAAAAGACTCCCAGAAATGTCTTTACTGACTTATTTTTTGTTGTTACTAAATTGAAAACATCTCTGACCTGTTTCCTGCTTCCCAGGATGGGGTTGCCCATTGCTGCTGCTGTGCAGTGTGTGATAGTAATGCAGAAGATACTGGCTCTTGCTCACTTCACAGTGCTTCTGTACCAGGGACCTGTGGTGGGGCAGGAACTAACTGAAGTGGCCACAGAATGTTTTTAATGTCCTGCCTGTGTGACCACAGTGTTAGACAGGATGATTGGGGCGGTGCCAGTTGCAGTAGCAGGAGGTCGCAGAGCCACAAAGATGATTAAGGGAGTGGAACATCTCCCTTATGAGGAGAGGCTGAGGGAGCTGGGTCTCTTTAGCTTGGAGAAGAGGAGACTGAGGGGTGACCTCATCAATGTTTACAAATATGTGAAGGGTAGGTGTCAGGATGATGGAGCTAGGCTTTTTTCAGTGATATCCAGTGATAGGACAAGGGGCAATGGGTGTAAACTGGAACATAGGAAGTTCCACGTTAACATCAGGAAGAACTTCTTTACTGTAAGAGTGACAGAGCACTGGAACAGGTTGCCCAGGGGGGTTGTGGAGTCTCCTACACTGGAGATATTCAAGGCCCGCCTGGACAAGTTCCTGTGTGATGTACTGTAGGTTACCCTGCTCTTGCAGGGGGGTTGGACTAGATGATCTTTTTAGGTCCCTTCCAACCCTTGGGATTCTGTGATTCTGTGATTCTGTTGCAGCCTGGCTCTGTCTCCAGAGCATGCCCCTTAGCATCTGCATCCCGTGCAGCCTGGTTTTGGGTTTTGGAGAGAGAAGGTTCTGCACCTTATCCCTGGTTGTCTCTTGCATCCAACACCCATGTCTTCTCTTACCTTCCAACTCAGGTTGCGTGTTCTAAGCTGGATGATGCTCTTCATCATGACTGGTCTGAGTCAGATTGTGGTGCCATGCAGTAGGTGGCATCTGGGACACAAGGCTTTACAGGCAGGCAGTATTAACTGCTCTAGGGAGTTAAACACCACCATCTGAAGGGCTTTGTGTGGAGCATGTGCTGTGCCTCCTCCGATGGCAGCAGAGATATTTGACACTCCACTGCATTCACTTTTGGGACACAGAATTGAAACCACAACCCATTTCTGGGGAAGAGACACCACGAGTGTGGAAGTGCTGTCTCCCAAAGGATGCTGGGGGAAGGGTGAGAAGAAAACCTCCACTAGGTTCTGGAAATTGCTTTCCTTCCTCTTCTCCTTCCAAAATAGCACAATTAACAGAAATAAACTTGCAGTGCTGTTAACTTTGAAGGCCTCGCATGCCAAGCTTGAACATGCAGAGCTTGACTGAGCAGGCGCCGAGCGCTGGGAACGGTTAATTATTACCCAAACGGTGTCTGAGTTAGGCTGAAAGGATTGAAGAATTATGAAACTGTAACAGGGGAGGCCGGTTCTTGGCAAACACGTCTGTGATTCAAATGCTGGGGAATTCGGCATGTTTTTTCCTCTTTCTTCTGAGGGCTTTGTAAGCCAGCCCGTGGTCCAGATCGCACGATGGGGATTGAGTGGGACCATCAGTCCAAGGGGAGCTGATGCTGTAACAGCTTCTGCAGTTCTCTGTCACAGCACGGGTTTAGAAATAGCTTTGGTGAGTCAATAATTAACCCGTTGGTGCTTCTTAACTCCTGACAGTGTGAGTTCCTGGATCTGGTGGTTTGGTGCTAGGTCTGTAGGAGAAGCTCTGTGATGTGTTTGGCACGGCTGTTGGGACCTTGCAGTGGCCTTTCTCTCTGCTCACCTTGCAGATGTCTTTGTGTACCCTTTAGGCCCACATATGGGCAGTGTTCACAGGGAAGGGGGTTGTTTTCCTATGGCAGAGCTGTTCTTTGGCCTTGGCAGATCAAGAGAAAAGTTAAAACACATTAGAGTTTGGCAGAAACTTCTTAGGTTTTCTGCTGAATATCTGAATTCTACAGAACCCTCCTGTTTGCTTCAGCTTATGTGTGGTCCTTGTCCAGTCTCCTGGATGTTGACCTGTCTGTGCCTGCCTGGAGAAACAGCAGTCAAGGTGCCTCAAGAGCTTCTGTTTACCCCACCCCTGCAGACACTGTGATTGATGTGTGCATGGTTGAGGTTTAGCCTCTTTCAAGTAGATTTTCAGTCCCAAATCTCATAGTGAAGGTGGTGGAAATGAATGGTGTATCAGTGAAAAGTAGTCTGTAACACTGGTCTCTAAAGGTGACTTGCTCTGAACAGTTTGATTTAAACAGCCCCTGTTTTGACTGCTGTGGGTGTTTTGTCTCAAGCTCAGTTCACTCTCTGCCAGTTAAAACCTTTGAAGTATCAGAAAGAGATAACTCTGGAACCTGAAGCCTGTGAAACTTCAGAAACCCTCTGGTGACCCATGTCCTGATGTTCTTCAAGCTGCCCCATCAAGCCTGGGGCTCCCCCAGTCCTGCTTGCACTGTGGGTTGGAGGAGGCTCCCTGTGAAGTGACACTCTCTGGGGGCTGAACCCTTGACATAGGACACTTTAAAAACTTTTTTTTTCCCCTACAGATGTTTTTCCTCAGTTCTAGTGAAACAATTAAGTGTATGGGAATGCCTTCAGTGCTCTGACCGTGGGTGCTAGGTGCCTTTCCTTCTTAAAACATCCTTCATGCTTCTCTCTCTATGCTCATGTGGTTTTTAGTTGCTTTGCTTGCAGATCTTCAAGAAACAGTTGCATGTAGATGGTCAGTAAAACTGTACTTTGGTCAATGTCTCCCATCAGGAAAGTCCCAGCTGAGTTGTCTTTGCTGCATGCACACAAGATTCCCCTCTTTTCATTGCTTCTGGTATTTCATAAGGGCTAATCCTCCCCCTCCAGTGGGTTCTGTGTAGTAGCTTGGGCATGAAGCTTCTCAGCATCTGAGGTGACTTCAAGTGTGTGATGCCTTGATAGGAACTGACATCAGTATTTCTTTTCCTTTACAAAAAACCTTATCCATACCCTTGAACTCTTGCATTAGTTAACATCTCGCCCAAATATGTGGATGAGCTGCTATCAAGCAAGATGAAAGGAGCTATGCAACGATTTTGGAGCTGGCCGGGATGGTTCTGTTTTCACTCTGAAGCTAGGCAAGCTGAGAAGAAACTTCCAGAAGGTTTTGATATCGACATTCCTAAACTTTGGTTTATTAAATGTAAAAGAAAGCTCTGAAGTAATGGTTTACTGTGATGTTGTGAAACGTTGCCTTCAAGATAAGTGGTGGTGTGCAGAGGGGGTGTGGGAGGTCGGAGCTGCTCCTTGAGTAAGACTTGGGCAATCATTCCTCTCTCACCAACCCAGACGCCCCCATAAGAAACCCCTCCTCTGTGTTTGATCTGAGTCCAGTACAATGCACCAGAGAGAGGGAAACAAAGTCAAGGCTCATAAGGCCCCTGGGCATCACCTCTTGGAGCAGTGCTCTTTGATGGAAAACATCTTCAGAACAGTTCTGAAGTCCTCCATGTGGGCAGGAAGCTGGCATAGGGAAAGGTGGCAGATGAACCTTGAAAGATCAGCCGACTTCTTACATAGCCGTGAATGAGAACTTCTATCCCAATGTTGAACAAGATGTTCCTGTGTTTTAAAAACACTCTGGGATTATTGTTTTGAGACGAGCTGGGAAATGTTCTGGTCCCTTCTTCTCTAGACCTGCTGTTGGTAATGGACCCCTTTGGTGGGTAAAGGAGAGGGAAAGACTTAGAAGACTTATTTATTTAAAGAGCTGTATGATACTGCGAGGCACTGTGTGTACACAAGTTCACTGCACCACGGCCAGTGCAGGTTTGGGTGTACTTGGGTTGTTACTGATCCGCTGTCACTTTACTGTGCAACTTCATGTTGTTCCATCCTGACTCACACTCAGGCTGGTCTGATGTCTCCAGGCATGGTGGGGGTGATGCCACTAAACCAGGAAGCACCCAAGGAGAACCTTGAGCTCACCATGGAGTTGCACCAGTGTAGAGGGACTGGGTGAACCCAAGGGGCTGTGATCCCATTGTCTCTTTGTGGCATTGTTCTCCCACCATGGGAGATAATTCTGAGCACTGGGAGGTTGTTCTGGAAAAGCTGGTAGTGCTGAGCCCTCTCCCTGCATGGCCCCAACATCCATCCTGGTTGAGCAACATGAGTCCAAGGTCAGCATCGCCCTTTAGGCCTCTGCCTGCTCCTGAGAGGTCACTTGTGCCAAAGCAAACAGAAAAACAGGGCAGCAAAGCAGAATTGCTGCTTGAGTTGCTCTTTTTCGTTAAAAGAAGGGAGGGAGAAACATCAAAATCAACCCCCTGCCCCCACAAATCCTACCCTTGTCTTGGAGTATTAAAAACATCCTGGGGCTGAGACTGTGCTTGTGCTCCTCAACGGTGAAGGAGGATTTCTGCCAAGACACTGACCCCTTGTGGCTTTTCCAAATGTCTTTGCATCCCTCTTTTTCTCTGAAAGGCAAAAAAACCCAATCCCCTTTCAGCCCTTCACTTGGTCCCTTGCAGTCCAGAGCTATCAGAAGATTTATTATTAAACGGAGGCTTCCAGGGTGATTTACGGAATTACAGCTGAGCCGCATTGTGTGCTGGTTACAAATTGCAAAGATATTCCATGGGACATAAGCTCCAATGAGCGCGGGATATATTACGCTACAGGGAAAAGGGGAGCTTAAAACCAGCTGGCCGACTGTAACAACTACAGCCACTTCTCTTTGATGAGAAGATGATATACATCTGGGTTTAATACAAAACATGATGGACTGACACCAGGTTTCGGAATATCTTATACAAACGGGATAATCTTCGCTTGTTTTTTTCCAGAGCTGTTCCACCACTTTATTCAACCTTAAATTCCTTTTTCCTGTTGTTTCTTCACATGTTAGTGACTCCTTGTTCAGCTTTATAATGTGCTGGGTATCGTTTCTCACTGCTTTCCAGAAAAAGGGTTTCTCTGCACTCTTTACACCCAGCGAGCGCTAGGGCTTGAAAAAGGCGCTGCTGCAGAACCATATGTGGAACCACTGAGCTAAATTGGCTATCTATAAATATCCCCCAGATGTTAATAGGGAAAAGGAAACTGGAACACATTATCAGGAAGGATGTGTCTTCTTTGGAGTAAATCCCTCCCATGGAGACCCCTTCTCTAGCTGTTAATGAGTGCACTTCTGCAGGAGAAGTCATCTGTGAGTCCTGTTGTGGTGGGTACGCTCTGGGGGGTGTGATATTTATTAAGGACACCTCTTACAACCTTCCGGTCAGTAGGAAGTCCCGGCAAGCCAGATGCCACGGGTCGTAAAGTTGTGTCATCGCTCTGAAGATGAGCTTATGTTGGTTGACAACATCTGGTCTAAAATCATCTGCCATCCTCAAAGGCATGTACTGGCCAGGTCTGGGTAGCCTGTGAGTGGGAGGGGTTGGTGAATTGATGAGATTCCTTTCAAGCGCTTTGATCCAAGAGAACAGCAAGGTTTCTGCATGAGCAAGCTCATATTTTGGCTTGTTAGTAAGTCATTGCTTCTTTGTTTGACTCTCTTGATTAACAGATCATTTAGCACTGATTTTGTTCCCTGGCCTGGTTGATGTATGTCTTAGATCCGAGTTCAGTTATGAATATTTAGTGGCAAGTCCAGAATTTCTTACCATTTTGGTTGTTGTGAATGAAATATCCTGACAAATGCTTCCAGTAAGTAGTCCTCAGGGCCTGACAGCAACTAAACTTGCTTCAGCCTTCCCCAAATGTTATGGACTGTGTCTGTGTGGTTCCCTCCCACAGCATTCCTGGGAAGCACCTATTAATACCCCCTCTGAGCAGAAATCTCTGTAGTTGATGTAGTTCTAGTAGTAGATGGCAGAAGAATTTGCGTTCCTTGAGACCAGCTGCTAGCCCTGCAGTATTGAGAGGGAGAGTGGGATGCATCCTTCCTTCTCCACCTCAGCATCTCGCATCTCTAGGAGCTGTACCTGGGGTGGATGCAGCCTCCCAAGCTGAGCTCCTCACCCTTGAGCTTAAATGGACAAAATGTCAGGGAATTGTCCCCATGGGGAGCTGCAAAGTAATAGATATACTTTATCTGTGGGTCAACCTTTGGATGGCCAAGTCATTAAGCCTCAGTCCAGCACAACTCCCAATGCTGGTTTCAGGCCAGGGTGCTCCAGCTCCTAGAAGATGCTGTTGCAGGCACCTTTTTAGGACTCTTTGAACCAAAGTGTGCTTTTATGTCTGGCTTGGTCTGGTCCCTGGTCTGGCCTGGGAGAAGTGCTAAGAGGACAAAGCATGAACTATGAATCTCTGCAGCACCAAGCAGTGCTGAGCCTCCCTGTGTGAGCGGGGTTAAGAAATACCAGCATGGCTTTCTCTGAGATACTAATTAGGGATGGACAAACTAGAGGGAAGAAAATAAGAAATCCCGTTGCACTCTTCTTGGGGTTAAAGAAAGTTCAGCTCACTTTCTTCCTCCCCCGTGTTGTTTTTCCCTTCAGTGCAGGCTCTTCTCCTCCAGGTTCCATAAGGGTTGGGGTGTGGAAATGCTGAAGTGCTGGGGCAGGCTGTAGCTGTTGCTGCAGGATTTCCAAACCAGGCTGAAAGAAGCCAGTAACCTAAATGTGACAGTGCCTGTGTGACTTAGAGCAGTCCTGACACAGCAGTCCTCCAGGCTCTCCAAACAGCATAAATTGCGTTGCATATCCAGCAAAGAGCTGAACGTTCTTCAGGGTAGCAGATCATCTTTATTTCTCCTTTTACTAGTGCGGATGGTGCTTCTGCAGTCAGTCTTCTTGCTGAAGTGGTGGACCTTGGTAGTGTTGGTGGACTTCGTGGTATTAAGTTAATGGTTGGACTCTATCTTGGCCAGGCTGGACAGGACTTGGAGCAACCTGCTCTGGTGGACAGTTCTTAAGGGTCTTTTCCAACTTAAATGATTCTATGAATATGTAAATCCTTCACATAGTGTAATGAATCTTACACATCCTTTTGGTGCTGCTGCTGTTCCCTCACTGAATGTAGACAGCAAGCTTTCTAAATAATATTAAACAGCAGCACGAGTAAATTAACACGCATCGGTGCACATGTCTCTGGCTGTGCTCTGCTCATCTCCTTTTCAACAGGAGCCTCTTTCCACAGACCTCCCTGCCACAACATGCTCTTGCAGTGCCGGCATAGACCCCGCATAGATTAAAACCATGCCATCACAATGCATTTGTCTTTGGCTAATGAAGCTCTGCATCTAGTGCAAAATTCCTCTAATGCATTAGGAAATAGTTATCATTTTTCTTTGGCACTGCATTTGATAAGCAATTGCCTTTGGCCAAAAGCAATGCCAAGATTTTAGTGCTTGTTACAGAGCTAAATATGTGACATTGCAACACATGTAATTGAGATAATTTAACACCCCATTAACAGAGCACAGGAATGGCCTCTTCTCTTACCGTTGTTTGGATCCACTTTTTGTAAATCTTGCGGTCTTTTGGGAGAATTAAGTGGAAAAATAGTCATGTTCCTCATTACAGTCACTCAGTTTGAAACATTGAGCAGAAACTTATTTTGCAGCATGGATGGGGGGGGCTGCTGATTTGCAGTGGGAGACCTGGAGCCAGCCGTTTCCCAGTTTGGTAAACTGGGAATTAGTGGGCTATAGGCCTTAATCCTACTTCTGGTTTCAGGCAAGTCCCTTCTTTTCAAGGGAATGGAAAATGATACCTGTATGATTCCCATGACATCCTTGTCATGAGCAGGAGACATCAGAAGGTGATTCTTGGGGAAGGGGAGGTCAGTGATGTCACCACCTCCTGTCCTGTGACCTTCAGAAGTGTGTGTGCAGAGGAGGTGAAGTCTAAAAACAGGTCTTCTGAGCTATCTTAAGAAAGGCTCTTTCAGGGCAATTCCAGATCTTGCTAGAAGCAGGAAAGACTGGATGTCACAAGGGATCCCAGTCTGAAGAAGCTGTATTTCTGGTTGAGCCTTGCTTTTGAGGGTAATAGGGCTGGATGTATTTGCATCAGAATACCTGGTTTCCTGATCCCAAATGGCATCTCCAAGCCTTTTGATGTTCATGAGCATATATGTGCTTGGAAATGGACTTATGTCTGTGGTATTGCACTGAGGAGTTGGCAGCAACAGCTAAATATAGGAGCTACTAATTAAATATGTTAATCTTGTCATGACTGTAGTGAGTTTGAGTGAAATCTCAACACATTTTAGCATGAGGGTTTGGGTTAAACCAAACCCACCTTTGGTTTAATGGCTGGTTGGTAGGTTCCTTTACTGGGGTAAGGCAGAAAAGGTTAGTTTGGGTCCAGGCTGGCCCTTCTCCCTCCATCATGCTTGATGGAACTTCAGGACACTGGGGAGCACTGGCATGGCCAGTAATCTTGTTTTGCCTCTGTCTCCCTTCTCCATCCCTTGGATAAGGAGCAGCTCTGACTTTAGGGTGGTGACCACAGTACCAGTCAGCCTGTCCCTGCTCATATGTGTTCCAGAAATGTTTTGTTGCTGAAACCCTGATTTGATTTAATTAGCATCCAGCTACCAAGCAGGGTTTGAAGGCAGGCGAGTGCCCGGTGCTCCTGGAGAGCCAAGTCAAAGACGCAGACAGCACACCAGCAGCCCAGAGGTCCGGCTTTCCTGCCAGTGATGTTTCACTAATTGAAGGGACAGTTTCATTTTAGCCTTTCTGGTGGTGCTGTTCCTTTTCTAATTAGATCCAGCCCAAGAGAAAAGAAGAAAAACTCACTTGAAACCTGCTAATGGGTTCTGCTCATTCAGCAAAGCAGCAACGGGGACTGGTTTTAGTCTCCAAGTCAAAAGGTTCTGTTTCTGATTAGCGCAGGGAGGCTGGTGGGTAGTCTGTCTGCAAGTACTGCTCTGCCCGAGCCATCTTTAACTAGAGCAGCAAGATCCAGAGAGCTCTTTTATGGCTCCATGGTGTGAAATGACCTGATTTGCCGTGATCCTGCTCATGTTTTCAGCAGCACATAGATAAAAGGCAGTGCAGATGACTTTAAAATTCACGGGTATTGCTCTTTTAACTTGCATTTCCCCTGATAGGCTCCTTCCCCTATAAAACCCGGGTGATCCTGTCTTTGCAACAGGGAAAAGCCTGTTGAAATGAGTTAGATTGACTTTGTTATGGCTCCAGTGAAAACTTCTAGACACTGATTCCAAGTCATTGCGCTTGCTAAACCAGTCTGAAGCGCTAATCCAAGCATGGGTTTATTGTTTTGAGGCCATTGGGCTGCTTTTGTTACACATCCCCAGTTTGCATAGTGCTTGACCGGGTGGCATCCCATGGCTCTAGACCTTCCCTTCTGAGGCTTGGTGACTGCACTGTAAGCATGAGCTCTGAGCCACAACCGGGTTTCCCAGCTCTGTGCCAAAGAACAAACAGTGCAGTTTAGAAATATATAAACAAAATTTCTTTGGCACAAATCAGTCCGGTTACATTTGCATTTGAAAAAAACCTATTTCTTCCCCTCCTCCTCAAGCAATAATTTATTTTTCCATAGTGTCAAATTCTGTGGCTTAATCAATTGTCTTTATGAGTTGTAACAAGGTGTTTTCTTAAATCTAGCAACTCCTAAACTTGGTTTTGAACATTGAACCAGCTCTCTGCCTGGTGTAAGTGCTGCAGGTTACTTCCCCCACGCTATCAAATGCTTTTTGAGTAGTCCTTCCCATTTTTATTTTCTTCTAAATGCTTTTTGATTCCCAGTGGAAAATTTATAACTGTTTAACATTTGGAAATCTTGATTTTCAGGGAAAAAGGCAGAGAAGCAATGCTTTTGGAAGCTGAAATGTGTGTGTTCAGCTTGAAAACAGCTTGACAGAGCTGCTGGTGTGCTTTGGGAGGAATCTCCCATCCCGTGGGCTGATGCCACACTTGTATGTGTGATCCTGGTTCCTTGTTGACGGTTTTATCTCTGGTGCATTGAAGTCTGGAGCATTCTGATGTCCTGGGTGGTACTGGTGCCCAAGTGGTGTTAGTGCATCATCTGTTAACTAATATTTGAGTTAGTGGGGGAAAGAAATAGTTAGGGTTTGCATTGTAGGGCTTCCTACAATACCCACATCATGCCTTGCCCCTCGTATCATGGGTACCACATGTGGACATTGCCATGCCAGTGAAAAGCCTGGTCTTTGCACTGGCTCCTGAAGCATCCCAGCCTTGTGAGGAGCCTGAGCCTTCCTCCAGCAAAGCCCCATTGGGTTTTGTCACAGTCTGGAGCTGTCAGACAGGTCCCATACTCTAGGGTAGCTAATGACAATGAGCAGTGTTGTGGTCTTGCCATAAACAGGTTTAAAATGAGCTGAGCTAATTCGGTCCAAGGTGTGAGAGGATCCAAAGGCACAGGGAGTATCGCCAGCTCCTCGGGGCACTGTCCCGCTCATTAACAGGAGGCTGTTGGATCAAGACTTCTGTGGCTGCTTTGAACTGCAGGGCTGCTCTGCTTACACACGTCTTCCCTGCTTTGAAGGCTCTGTCGCTTTGCAGTTTGCATCAGAAACGTAGGCTCTCCTGATCTGTGAAGCCTACGAAGGTCTCCTCTCCCTGACGTGAACAAAGACCTTTCAAACAGCTCCTGAGGTCTCCAAGGGCTTCTGTTCTCCTGAAAGCTGAATTGCCTGTTGGTTTTGGAGGCCCACGTTCCCCCTGGCAGCCTTCCACATGTATATTTAGAGATGAAGATCATACCTTCCATCTCAGAAATAACCAAACCTAATGACTTAATTTAGAGCATGAAAATTAAAAGGTTAAGCTGCTGAGCAGTTTAGGCTCCTGCAGCCTCTTGCTTGCTCATCAGCCATGGAGTTTCCCCATTTGACTGTGTAGGTTTCTATGTCAGCTTTGGGCATCTCATGAGTGAGCTGAACCATGTTGACCAGTGTCTCCTCTGCTGGCATTGGCTTCTTTTGGCATCCATTGTGTAATGGGACGTCAGTGCCAGACCTGGACTTCATGGGAGACTCTTTGCCATTACTAGCAGCCATATGGTTATAAAACTATTATTTTAAAATATCTTTTGATATACTAATATAGCCTTACACTTTCTGTAGGCTTTTCTGGGTCACCATCAGTTATGTCTCTACATTACTAATAAGTGGGCTGGAAAGCTCTGTAACCTGCATCCTGCAGAGAAAACCAATGTCTATAGGCAGCAAAGGTGTCTTTTGCATGGGCTGGGTTTTGGTCCTTTGCTCACACACTTACCTCCTTTGGCAGTTTCTTCTCACATGGAGTAAGACCCTAGCCAGCTCCAAGCTATGCCAGGGGCAGGATGCCTGGGTCTGTCCTTAATATCTCACCAGGACTTGTCTGGCAAGCCTGGCCCAGCTGCTTGGTTCTTTACACTTGGTTTTATTTGTAAACCTGGGATAAGGTGAAACCTTAGCACTGAAATTGAGTTCCTGAATTTCTTTCCTACTGCTTGGGGCTTGCCTCTTGTGCATATAAAGCATCATAGTTAATAGCAGCATGTGGGTGTTGGAGCTGGGTTAGTTATCAATAAAGCTGTGGAAACCTGCAGAACAAAGATGCTGTGTGCTGCTTGCTTTCCACTTGCTGAAGCTCAGGCTTACCTATAGCTGCTGATCACACCACTTTCTTTTTACCTTATCAGCTGTATTATCTGAAGCGTGCTCTGAGTGATTGCAATGTTGAAAGGCCCCAGAGTTAATTGGCATTAAGAATGGTGTAGTAGTATTAGGTGTGCCTTAATGTAACAATCTCCATTTTTGTGTATTTGCTCTGTACTACTGAGTAAACCTGGAGATAAAAGAAGGTGGAATTAGCACTTCTCTTGCTTGCACTAAAGCCAAGCTGCATTATTTTCTTTTCTGTGGGTTTAGGCCTAAAAGTAGCTCAGGTATGTGCAAGTTTAAACAAGACAAACTGGGGCCCCATTAAGAATTACTCTCTCCTGGATAATATTCAACACAGGATTAATAGTAAAGAGGCTGATGTCATCTCAGCTCTCCCGTGACCCTTTGCACTTCTTCAGCACGTTGCTGAAATAAAATGCTCACTACAGAGAAGAGTTTTCCTGCTGGAAAATCTGATGCCACCATATTTCCAAAGGCAGAGGGAGAGGCATTTGGAGCAATGTGCAAAAAACTGATTGGGTATTAAGGGTTTAACCTGAGAAACCACTTTCTCCCAAGAGTAACCTTGCTGCGTGGTGTCATGTGTGATCCCAGCCATGTCCTGCTCATGGACTGATAGTTTCCAGAGTGTCCAGCCCTCATGGCCCCACAGTGTGGACCAGGATGATAGCACATGCATGATTTTATCTGTTCTGATACTCACTGCGCTCCCTGGCTTAGCAGCAGTTGAGCAGATTCCAAGCAAAGTTGTTCTTTGTTCCTGCTGTAAGACTTTGGTGCTGAGTTGCTCCGGCCTCTGCTGCTGCTGGGCACGTGTTGCAAGCTTCCAGCATGGCTAGGATCAGCATTCTTTGGGTCTTTAAGGGTTGCCATTGCAGACAGTGCAGTGAAATTGCTTCCAGCTCATGCCAGGTTTGTCTTGGCTGGGAATAAAAGGACTGTGCAAGAGTTTGGTGGTTTTAGATGGTATCAGTGCTGTTACATGGTCCCAGTGCTCTTCATGCAGAGTATCTCTTGCATTGTAACATTAGCTTTATCTTCCTGGTTAGGTTGGGTTCTGAAACCTCAACTTGTCCTTCAAGGGCTTGGACAAGTCATGTTCTGCACTGCACCAGCCTGGCTGCTGCCAAATTAGGCTGGGGAAGGGCTGGATTAAACCAAAGCATCACTCTAGTTTCTGAGGTTATGAACAGGTCTCTTGATAAAGACTTGGGTGTGCTATAAAATAATTGTAGAGGGACTCTGATCTCTGAATCTTTATAAACATTAATTAGTGGATTTCATAAGATCAGTTAACTCGTTTTCCCTGTGCCCGTAGGGACAGGTAAATATTACAACTCTGCCCTGGTGTGGACTCTGTGACATTGGGAAGACAAGTGCCTTATTTTGTGTGTTGGTGTCAGAGCCTGTGTGTCCTTGTGACCTTGCTCACCCCAACTTTAACTCCAAAGACATTGAGTTATATTCAAGTTCACAAAGTTTGTGTCTCGGGTATATACATCCCTATATATACATCCCTATGCTGGGTGTAAGGCTGGAGAGCATCCACCTGGAGATGCAAATATGGGAGAGAAGATGCCAGTGAGCCTCATCTTCTGGCCCAGAGCTGGTAGGCTGAAGAGTTTTCAACAGCTTCCCATCAATACATACAAGCACTGTTATTTTTGGTGCTGTTTGTAGATATGTTGTGGTGACTTTGCTAGTGATCATGCCCCAAAGGGTCCCACATGTGGGATGTTATGGGGAAGGTGGGGCAAAGCTCTGGCTGTCAGGGTTTGCTGCAGGAGCAATAGCCCTGGTGTCCCTCGGACCAGGTGTTAGAGCGGTTTGTTGTGTGTGGCTCCTGAAGGGAATGGTTCATCAGTACCCACGTGTCTTTTAATGGCCTAGTCAACAGTAATCCTGCCAGATGTCTGTTGCATCTGAGCATGTGGCACAGGAAACCCCAGTGGCCCCATTGCTGAAGGCCTTTGAATGCAGACCACGCAGCAGCCCAGAGCATCTGCATCCCTGTCCCATGTACCCACCTGCAACGCCCAGGCTCTACTGCACTGCCGTAGCTGTAGAGGTGTCCGAGGTGCTGGTGTCCTTGCTCTCCCAATGCAGCTTGGGCGTTAGAGCAGGGACAAGTCAGAGAAGGGAATGTAAATGGGTCTAAGCAGGGTCGCAGGCTCTGTGGCACCCTGGGCACTCTCTCCTGGCCCCAGCCAGAGATTTGTGCTGGGATTTACTGGAGAGGTGCCCAGCAGAAAAATGTCACTGGACAAGTTGTGCCTGTTTTCCCCAAGATTAGTTCTGAAACAGCATGGAGAGAACAGAGCTGCTGCCTTTCGTAAATGCCACCAGCACTGGGCCCCTGGTGCCACAGCCCCTGCCAGGGTAGAGTGAGGGGTGGCCTGGAAGGGGGAGAAAATCTGCCTGTCCCCTTTTCTGTGCACCCATCTGCTCTGTAAACCAAAGGCTGGCTTTTCTTTCCCCTGTTCTACTGCATTTGATGAGGAGGTTTTGCAACTTGGTGTTATCTTCTGCAGCACCACTCAGGTTTTTTTATGTTGCTTTCTGCGAAGTGCATTATCTTGCCCAAACTTTGACTCGCCTTATATGGCCTGCATAGAGGTTAATCCATTTTAAATTAGCCCAAAAGCAAGTGTTTTTTGCACTGGTAATGATGTACTATTTTTAGTATTTAGAGCATCACACAAGGCTCCTACTGTGACCTTTTTTAGGAACTATTCTGTAGGGAATGTGGAGGAAACTACTGCTAATGATTAATCATCACCAAAGCCTCTGTTTTAACCTCATCAGGTGTGCGAGCAGCAAGTATTTTAACCCTTGAATAGCACAAGTGCCTGAAGATATTGTGTTGCAGACTGAGAGATAAAATAAATGGGATGGAAAATAACAGGATAATGGGATGCCAGATTGATTCAGATTGGCATTAGCGATGGTGCTTCTCACCAATCAGCTCAGCTGCTTGGGGGAGTGCTGGGGCACTTGGGTGTGCAAAGGAGAGGTGGGATCACAGCCCTGAAGCTGTGGCAGTGCTGGACTTGAAATCCTGTTGCTCTTTTTCTTTACAAATAGGATATGGTGATTTAGCTCACTAGGTAAATATGGACAGTTTGGAACCTGGAGAGCCTTGCTGTTTCATAAGGGTTCTAAAGCCCTGCTTGAGAGGCTGCTTATCTGGCCCATGCTTAGCTGTGGGTTTGACCTTCTGTGCTGGTTGGTGTAATTTCCTTTCAATAGCTGACACAGAGGGGAAAGTTTTGCTGTTTCTACTGAAAAGTCCTCCTCTTTAAGGAAAAAGTATCCATAATTTCTAATGCAGGCTTTGGTGGGTTAGCAGAGAGGCAGAAGATGGGTCAGGCTCACCCATCATGAGAAAGCAGAAGGGTGTGAAGATGTAATGTGCATCGCTATATCATACACGTAATCAGCACATCATGGTGTTGGAAGAGAAACATTTGACAAAGCTTAAGGGAAGCTGCAGCAGTGCAGACTGTGGTGGAGAGAGGACAGATGCTGTCCTACGGACATGGGCCAGCCTAAGGTGAAGCTGGAGGTGTTTGAGAGCTGGGTTGAAGGCTCAGCCAGAGCTGAACCACAAACCAGGCAACGGCTGGGTGAATTCTGAAAGGAGAAAGTAACCATGTCCCACTCAAGGCTGGAATGACAACCAGCAGCCTTGGCATCAGGGCATGTCCACAGCACTCCTGGGAAACCCTCTGAACCTTGATGCAGCCGAGTGACCAGCAGCACATCAGTGCTGGTCTGTACATGAGGACAGCCCAAACAGACCTCTGCTAAACCAGTACTGATTTCTCCTTTGATAATCCTACTCTTGGTGGTGTCCCAAAAGCCTTACCCAAGCCTTGCTGTGAAATATTCCTTCCAAAATGTTTGTTCTTGGACACAAGTTGTCCCTGGAGTAACTTCACTGAGGCTGGTGGGCTTGACAGGAAAAATGCAGGCTATTTAAGGCTGCAGATATCTGCAGTTCTTAGGAGCTTGCTCATGTTTACAAGCAGCTCAGATACAATCAGCAGCGAAAACATGTTGTTTCTCTTCGGATAACTGCTTACATAACATTTCAGCAGTGTTTAAAGCAAGGTTTATTTGTACAGAAAGGCTGTGATTTCAAAAAGCAATGTTACCTTTCGACAGAAAGGATTGGAAGAAGACAGCCACCGCTACTTGCAATGGGTCTGGGGCTGAAAGACCAGCAGCATTCTCTCCTTATGCTCATGGCAGCTATGAACCCTGTTTTCTGGGGGAGATTATGATTCCTCATGGAAAATAAAGATAGTGGGGTGAAGGCTGGCATCTGTGGTCACACGAATGCAAACAACCAAGCTGTAGCCTGATGTAGAAAATATCTCCTCCTGGGTGCTAATCCAGAAATGCTAAATCAGAGGAGAGAATTCCAGAGTGCAATTATTTATTAGAAATACAGATTTCTGGGGGTTTTCCTATTTTTAGCTTGAGTCTTAAGTGGCAGACAGAATACTTGAAACAGCTAGAATAAATTCTGGGCAGTTATTACCCTGTTGTTTCAGTTGTGGTCAGTGTTCAAAAAACCTTTTGGAAAGGAACTCAAGGAAACTCTCCCTATGGTGAGGCTTGGATAAAGACACAAAGTAGCTGGAGATAAACCTCCCGCCATGAGTGGGACTATCCCTGTGTTAATAGCTGTGGCATCCTGCGCTGAAGGATTATGAGATGATGGAAGTGGCATTTGGGATGTGTGTGATGTGGGTTTCTCTGACAAAGCGGGTTAAGCTCCTCCAGGTTCTGGGTCCTGAGCACATCCTCCTGCTGAGCAGCCTCAGCTGGCAGCTTCAAAGGCTGCACAGTCCAAACTGCAAACCTCAATAAAGGATTCAGCCATGAGAAGAACGTACATACCCGAGAGGCCACGTGCCGTGCACATGCCTGAGAAACCACTCCCAAATCTGATCCTATCAAGCATTAAAAAACGTATGTCAGTTTGGTCTTCCCTCTTCCTGTCATAAAGCCAAAAGTCCAATTTTCAGGCCACATCCCTGTGCAAGTTGTAATAACTTATTTAAGAGTTTTGGAAGTTATTTAAGCAGGGGCTGTCCCCTAGTATGCATGATTTGGTTTAGATCTCTGCCTGGAGAGGAGGGAAGGGGAATGGCTGCTGGAAGAAGCTTGGATGTTAGGGGAATGGACTGGGATTACCCAAAAACTAGGCTTTGCAGGGGATCAGAAGGCACCAGCTTCTTGATGCCTCCAAACATCAGCTTGGATTTCCCATGGAGGGATAACAGCAAAGCTCAGCCTGTGTGTGGCTGGAGAATGTGCAGAGGAGTTGCTGCATGGACTTTTTTCAGTGGAAAAAGCGAGTATCTATCCTCTTCTGTGCTGAGATATCCAGTGCAGGAAGCAAGAAGTAGGTTTAGAAAGAAAATCAGTGTCTGTAATAGCATAGTTTGGGTCTATGTCTAAAACTCTGCCTGCACATGCTGGTACAAAGCTCCAGTGATGCTTTCAGTGACTTGCACTGAGTCCAGAAGCCTTTGAGATAAACCAGGAACCTGTTTTGCCACTTGCCATTAGTGTACAGTTGTTAACTTTGCAGAGGCTTTAAATTCCTTATAAAACTGGGGGGGGGGACGGGGGGATGGGGGGGGTGGGACGGGATGGACCTGTGTGAGATGGAAATCCTGATTGTAGCTGTGCCACAGACCCTGGGAGCCAGTGGGATTCCATAAGCTGTGTCAGCTGTCAGCACAGCAGCCTTTGAAATGGAGAGCTGCTTGGACTAGTGCTCGAAAACAGTAATATGCTGGGGGAAAATCTTCATCTCACAAAAGCTTTCCTTTGGCAGAGGAATGTTTCTGGGCTTTGGTTTTACCTGCAGGATCAGCAGCTTTGCTCAGGCTCTGCCGGTCATCAGGAGAAAGGTGATTGACAAAGATAATGGCAGCTTAAGATTTGGGCTGAAAGATAATGTCTGTCAGATGCTTTAGGCTGCTCTTGCAAAAACCACTTATTGCCGGTTTGTTTCCAGTAGCCTCGGGCGAGAGATTGGATTGAGCTGAAAATGTACCCTGTGTGGCCAAAGCTGTGTCCTGTGGAGTAGGAGAGCCAGACCTTTCTGTCCAAGGTATAGTCATACCTGGAGAACATTTGTTCTTGATGCTCTGTGCTCTTTAATACCACCAAGAATGGGTTTACTTCTCTGCAGGAAGCTGAGACCTTCAAATGCATCTCCTGATTTTTGGGGGCTAGAAGGAGGGTTTTCTCAGTCAAGGCTTGAAGCATCTGGGAGCCCCCAGGGCTGTGCATGGACATCAGCACTGCTCCAGCCCTGAGGTTTAAATAGATGTGGGATTGTGTTACCCAAGTTCGCTCTGTCTGGAGGTGGAAATGTGTGGAATCTGGGTGAGATTTCTCCTGCTTCAGGGAAAGAGCAAGACACTTCAAAGAGCTTGTGGCAGGGAGGAAAAGTGCATCAGCAGGAATGGGAAAGATGGCAAACTCCAAATGATAATAAGGGGCAAAAAATGGAAACAGTTAGGGAAGCAAAGGGAGAAGTCACAGCTGAGGGAAGGCTAATACAAGGGTCTGGTAACTGAGAAGAAATTGAAGCATAGTAAAGACAAAAACTTAAATCCCAGCCAAAAAGGGAGAAGTAAGAAAAGTTGTTGTGGATGCAAAACAGAAGAGGAGTCATGACTTTGATTAACTTGTGCAGGAAGCTGTGTTAATTGCTCTCCCTCAGTCCTGCCTTTCTATGTTGATCATTATTTCTTCTCTGTGCTTATACAAAATGCCAAGTGACACCCACGGATAAACTGGCCATAGGCAGAG
This sequence comes from Lathamus discolor, assembly GCF_037157495.1. Classification (NCBI taxonomy): domain Eukaryota; kingdom Metazoa; phylum Chordata; class Aves; order Psittaciformes; family Psittacidae; genus Lathamus; species Lathamus discolor. The sequence goes on along the minus strand of NC_088891.1, from coordinate 2,363,230 downwards.
GCAGGACCATGGGTTTGGAGCTTTGCCTCCTCACCATGACAGCTTTCTTCCCCTTGCTCTGGTGGGTATGTTGACGTGACCCATCCTTTGCTCAGGGGACGGGTGCTGTGCTGATGCAGGGTTTGAGGTTTGGGTCTTTGTCACTGTCTAAAAAGAAACTGCAGGACCAGTGTGCTGCAGCTGGAGGGCTTGGATCCCAACTCGGATCAAAGGAAGCCTGGGGAGAAAATCCCCATTAACGCCAACAAAAGGGCATAGAAATGCACATCCCTGCTTGTCTTTATTTGAAGGGTAGCTCAGGTTTTGTAGCATAACAGCAGAGGGAACAATAGTTGCATCCAGCCTCTGCTAACCATCAGGAGCTTGTGGAGAACACCCAGAGGAGCAAAGAGCATGTGTGTGGTGGATGTGGCCACTAATTTGTTCCACATGTGAAGCTGAACAAATGTGTTGAGGAAATAGTGTCACTGTGCTGACTCCAGAGCCATGGATGCAAGCGGGGGGTGAGGGCTTTCCCTCAGTGCTCAGAACACAAGGAATTTGCCCTGATTTGACAGGGAAACTGTTAGGAGAGAACCATAGAGCAACAAGGCTGAGGGCTGGTGTGTCCTCAGCATGCAGGATGGAGCAGTAATATTTGGCTTCTTCTAGAGGTGATGGAGATATGGGTCTGGCTAATAGGGTCCTGCTTAAAAACTGCTTGTTCTCTGGGTCTTCCTGGAGGATACTTTCCTGCTTCCCTGGCGTAAAGGCAGGAAAAGCCATTAGATGTGTTCACAATTGCTCTCCCATTTCCCCAGGGTGTCCCTGCGGGGACTGGCTTTGGGCTGGTCTTACTGGTGGGGATATGGTAAACCCCATCCCTGTGGTGGTGGGATGGCTATGCTGAACATGGACTGACAAAGGCATGAGACTCACAGCAGTTTCCCACTTTGAAGTAGTGCATTGGAAAAGCATTGGAGCTTCTTGAGCTTATTAGGAAGGTGGTGTCTGTGTCCAGAAAAGGGATGTTATGTCTCTTTCATCCTGATGGCAGTGACCTTCTCCATCTCGCCTCTTCTGTAAGTCTCAGCTGTGGTGAGACCTTGTTAATCATTGTAGAAATGCTTCCATAAGGAAGAGTTGCACAGCCCATCTCTCAGCCAGTGCATTTGCTTCCCAGTTATCCCACTCAGGTTTCTTGAGGATTTTACCACATTGAGGCATCACAGCCCAGTGGGATGGTGATGATAAATGGGCAGGTGATGAGGGCAAGTTTGCTTCAAAAATACAAACCAAAAAGGATGCTCTATCTGGTGCTTGCTGCAGGTCAGTCACATGATCACTTGATCCTTCTACGCCCTGGGTACATGCTGTGGTCAGCCCATCATCTGTGAACAAGAAATGTGCCTCAAGGGGAAGGTGGCCTTCTTGTACTCCCAAACAGCAGGAGGTACACCAGGATGGGCAAGCCTTCAAAGAACCTGGTCAGGAAGAGTAAGTATCACAGGTCCTTGCTGCTACCTGGTAGGAAGAACCTGCAGGTCTCCTGCTCCTAAAGGAGCAGAGAGGAGGAACTGACTGTAAGAGCCCACTCTTAAATATGACTGCCTGATCTTCAAGCAACTTCTTGTCTTGTACTTTGCCTTGATCTGGGAATAAAATCTCTTTTGTCTATGTGTCATTGAGTAACAATAAGTTACCAGTCTTCCTGAACACCAGACACACTCTTGTTTTGGCCTTTGGCCCTGGGACCTGATATTTGCTTGTATTTACAAGCCCAGTAATTACTGTCCTGAACCTGTTATCAACATAAATACATACAAGGGAAATTGCAAGGTTATGGTTGAAGCTTACAGGTTTTTAGACTAACAAATATTTTAGCCTGAAGATACAATCAACTTTCTTTTCCTTTTAAGTGGCTCTGGGTAAGATGAGAAGTTGCCTGTCAGATTTGATGGGGTCAGTAAAATTCAACCATGTTCTACTGTAATTAACATTTGAAAAGAATTTGCTTAGGAATTAGCTGTTGGCAGTGAAAAGCACCTCTTCATATGGAAACAGAGCGAGCCCATCAGGGTGGATACTGTCCTGTGCAGTGCAGGGAGGGAAATCCATCTAGTAACACTTGTCTTCCTGACAGTTACTTGAGGATTCATCATGGAATGCTGACTAGATCAACCACAAGTGTCATCTCTGTGTCATTTGGAAATGCAATAGTCATCCCAGCACACACTGAGTGACATTTCTACTGTGATGGGGGGCAGAAGTTTATAATGGAAAATGTCAGTAGTCTGAAAGTTGAATTGTCACTTACTGCTGTGTGTCCTGATGGAATAAACTGGTTGTCCTGCTGGGAAATCTCTCTCTAGCAGTACCAAAGTGGTGTTTGATCTCTAGCTACTGTCCTGCTAGTAAAAGCAGGAACAATTTGGATTGCAAGGTCATCTATAAATCCTCAAAGTGGAACAGTTCCTTGTTGTGGCAGGGACTCATTCCTGATGTGAGTTTAGCCAGGTTTGGGCTCAGGGTAGTAAGCGGTGGGCTACAGTTTGTACCAGGCCACAGTGTGACTCCATATGAGGTATCAGAGGAGCCGTGGGACGTGTGGTCGTGGCTTATGGCAGCCACAGGCAAAGCTTTCCATGGGGTTTGCACCCTGTTGGGAGGGTGAGGCTCTGATGAAGGGCAGCTCTGCTCTTGTGTACCACGAGTCTATAAATTGCAATTGAGAAGGCTAGAGGCCACTTTGGGGGAAGAAATGGTTTCTGGTTCCTTTCTCTGCTCCCAACTCATAAAGCAGGGACGATGTATTATGCTTTCTAGTGTCCTGAGATGAAAGATATGAGTGTATTGCCTACTGCAGACATGAAATAAAGAAGTCGCCAACCTTGTTGCTTTGGCCAGGTTGTTTTTCACAGCAAAGACTAGCAAAATTTCAGGTTTTGAGTGGCAGGAAAATAGCCCTTTGTCATCATCACTCAGTGACAACTACTCAGACTTCGGATTTCAAAGCATTGAGGAAGAAAAAAATCTGTTTCATTGAGATCAGAGGGAAAATGAGGTTTCAGTTTATCAAAGGTTTGGCAGTTTGGCTCAATCTGCCAAATCCTTTCCTAATAAATAACTCGACAGGACTTTTCCAGGGAACAATAGTGTTACTTAATAGTGCTCTGTAATTAAGGCTGAAATTGTATTGATAGACACCCAAAGGCTTTTTCAGTTGGCATGGATTAGAGCTGCAGGGATGGGAGCTGGTTTCAGAAGGCACTGGGCTTAGCAAACAAAGATGACTTCTGATAGCTTAAGTGCTGTCTCTAAAATGTTAAAGTTGTGCCTCAGAGCTATTTTTCTTCTGCTTGTGTTGTAGCTCTGAATAAGATAATGTGTGATTGCTGTTTGGGGGTCTAGGGGGTCTTCACGGGGTTTAATTATGCTTTAAAAAGCAAACATCAGTGAGGACTCCAAAATGTAGAGTCAAGTACTGCTGGATATAGTGGATCAGCAGTGCTGCTGGTAATTAGGCTCATGAATGTGCCAGCACAGTTGTTAATGCTGCGGACAGATGATGATATTAAAGAGCATCTGTTTTGTTGCACTGGTGGAACATTGATCTTCTGCCCTTCTGAACTTGTCCACATGTACTAGTGTTGTTAAAAAAGTCCTGTTTGGAATCTTTTCCTTTTTAGGAGTAAGTTATGGCCTTTTTCCCCAGTTTCCCTTTGTTTTTGAAAATAGGGTTATGCCCTCTGTGCAGGCTGCAGATTCCTGGGGCTGAGCTCTGTGAGCACAACTGCCTTGATGCATCTATAGGTGTCACAAGCAGAGTGTGATGGGCATGCTGACATGCTGCTGACCTATTTGATTGCAAGGATTTGAGCCCCAGTTTCACCAGGGAGCTGATCGCAATGTTAAGAGGAGTCAGAGGGTTGGGAGTCGGAATCCAGGAGGGTCTGGAGATTAGGCATGGTACACCACAATGTACCAAACCTGTCACACCTATTCAGGGCAGCCTCTGCTTATGCAGAGTACTGTTTGGGCACTTAGTGCTGCTGGATGTCAGCCTGCATATGGAAAACGCTTGAGGATTTATTCACTAACCAAGACTCCATGGGGCCAGAAAAAAGCTAAAATAATTGCAGGGATTGTCTTGTTCCTGTAGCACCCCCACGTTATCAGTGCTTTACAGACACACCATTGTTCATGGTTGGAGCTTGTATTCATCCTGGTGCCAGGCAGGCGCTGCTGTCTTCCACTGTGGGCAGTGGTGATGCTCCTTTTTAACCAAAATGCCCAAATTCTTCTTTCCTTATGGCATGGCTTGAGTGGGGTCACTGCTGGTTGTAAATGGCTACAGTTTCCTCTCTGCCACGTCTCCACCATCACAGCCCCTCCTCTGCGGGGAAAAGCAGAAAGCAAAGTATAGCTTCCTATGTACATTCAGATGGCTGGGTCCCTTGCTAGGGTTTGGGAATATGGTCCCATGTGGCAAAGCACCTGCTTCTGCATGCTAATCCCTCCAAACTAAAACCCTCAGAAATGGGTTTCTGCTGCCAAGCTTGTTGGCTGACAGAGTTGGTGGGTCTTAGTTCATGTCTTCAACGTCTTCAACAGAGGCATCCAGGCAAGGTGTGCAGGAGCTGATCAAACAGGGTGCCTTGGTCCATTGGCATTTGTCTGCATGTCACGGTGGCGCTCATGGTACATTGATGACAAATCTCTCGTGAGGGACATTTCCAGCTCCTGTAGAACCAAATAAACCAAATCAATTTATTCTGGTTTAGCTGATCAAGCAACCTCATCTCATGATCTTGTCATGCCTTCTCTTCTGCATCACTGTGTCAGAGCTGTTTGGGCTTTCTGATGGCATTTCTTCAAAGTTAGTTTACCTTTGTTATTGCCTCAGGGATGTCACTCTGGGTAGCAGAGTGGATTTTTAAGTGTGGTTGCTGTCCTGCAAGGCTGATGTTGGGAAAGCCCACCTTGGTTTTATAACACTTCCATAGTAAGGTGGCAAGAAGACTTCATCTCCAGCAAGGTGTTGCGTTTGGCTTTGGGTTGCACTGACAAAGCATGCAGATAGTCTGGGTGGAAAGGAGAAGATCAGGGGGAAAAGGGTCCTTCAGGGTGGCAGGTGAAGGACCAGCCAGGGCTGGGCATGTGAGGTGTGTACAATAGACATCCATTTGGAAACTTAACTCTTTAATTTCCCCTCATCAAGTGGTTTGAAATAATAATAATAATAAAAGCTTTCTCATGGGGATGTGAGCTGTAATTCAGGGCAACCTCTTTCATTTTGCATTCTCTCCTGCATAAACTTACTGTCTCTTTTTCCAGAAGAAGCTGCATATGAGAGCTGTAATGAGCTGCCCTGGCAGGACTACAAAGGGCTTCAGAGGAGCAGGTACGCCGAGGATGAGGTAAGTGTTGTCGTTTGGGTGAAATAGGTGTGGAAAATGCACTCTGCACACGTTAGTCTTCAAAGCCAGCAATAATTACTGCATTTGAGACTGTATCAGCAGTCAGGGCTGCGATTCAAGTCAGGCAGGAATACTTTGTGTAGGGCTTTTGTTCTCCAGACATCTCAACTCCCCATCGGTTCGCCCCGTCGCAGCCGAGGAACGCAACTGGAAGTGTTGTGGCTTTGAGTTGGCAATCATTTTCTGTGTAGCCCTGTCTTTGATGCATTCATTCGGGATGCCCTGTGAGCCCAGGAATATGACTAGACTGTAATTGCTTTTAATCGCCAAACCATGAAAAGAGAAAATGAGAAATGGGGTGGGTGGCAGCAAGACGGATCTTGCACGGTGCTGGCAGCAGAAAGGTCTGTCTGTATGGTGACTCCTGGCAGGTCTCAGCTCTCCAGGAGAGCTGCTCTTGGTCTCATCCCTCTTCCTTCTGCCTCTGTAGTTGCTGCAGAGGCTTGGAGTTGAACTGATGTTGTGGGGTGGGTGTCTCCAAGATGATGTGTGCTTTTTATCCATAAGCATGTGCAAAATAGTCATTTGGTGTACAGAACAAAAAAATAGCTCTCAAATGGGGATTCATAACAGATATCAAAGAAGAGGTCAGTATGTGCTTTTTTTATGAAAGAGAAATGGGTGAAGTGACTTGTCCTGGGTCACCAGCAATCTAGGGACAAAGATAAAATATTTTGATGTGCTGAGTTGGAGCTACCCAGCTCCATTACCCCCATGTACTGGTCTTTAATAACGAAATCATGGCTTTCTTACATAATCCGCTTAGTGCCTTCACTGAGGATGCTGAGGTTGGTGGTCCTGGTAAACATCTAGAGCAGAGAGTTTTGGAAGTGATGGGGAGGTGTTCAGTAAGGGAAGTTCCTCTCTAGGCTTGGGGATGCCCAAGCCTGTCAATGTCCCCCTGTGCCTTCAGAACAGGATGCAGCCATCTCCCTGGAGCATGTGTCCCTTCTTCTGGGGAAGGATTCCCAGAATGGTTGTGAATGCCCCTGGAGTTCAGATGTTGGCATCTCTGCTGCCACCCTCATCCCTGGCTGAGCGGGAGCCTGAGGCTGACTCCCCAGACAGCCCCAGAGCTGCAGCCTGGCTGTCTCCAATCTGGAGAATGTCCCTTGTTGTAAAATGTGGGGTCACTTTCCCTGTTGGGAACAGTTTTAAACAGCGGAGGCCCTGGAGGAGCACACAAAGGCAGCGTCAGACACTCCATCAGCCGCCATGACCAGTTTTATTTCAGAACATAATAGCAGTGAGGGGAGACGATCTAATCTCTCCGCAGAGGCACTTGAAACTTTTGTCCCTAAAGAGCTGTTGTGCCCTGGAACAATAAATGCCATGGATGCGCTGCCAGCCTGGGCTTGCTAATTGTATTCAAACCCGTGGGCATTTCTTTCCCAAGACTGGTGGGGTCTCGGCACCTCTTTGCCTCTGCCCACGGGCTCTTGGCCATCCCGTCCTGGCGACGGCAGGTCTGCTGGCACAAGCGAGGGCTGTGGGGACCACAGGGGCCAATGCTTCGGCTGCATGATGACGTCTGGGCCAGAGCGTCCCACCACACAATGCAGCAGTATGGTGGAACACAGTAGGAATGTGGCCCCGGGACGCAGCGTCGCCAAAGGCAGTCAGGGTCTCGCTGGAAAGGTCAGGCAAACGAAACACAGCGGAGCTTGTCTGGTGGACAATAAGGGATGTGTTGTCGCAGGATGAATGAGCTGATCTAGTGGATGTCAAATGTTTACTCTGGGTTTCCACAGAGCGGTCAGATGAGGACCGATGCCTCTGTTCCTCCTCTGAGCAGTGATGATTGCTGTAGCAGCATCAGGATCAATATGGTGGGGTGGTCTAAGGTGAACTTGGGTCTTCCCATGTCTGCCACCTTCTTAGCCGAACCTGTGTCTTGCACAAAGCCAGTAGCACTAGCAGGGATGACAGATGTTCCCATTATCCCATTCAAACCCTCTCTCAGGCTTTGTTTCATCAATAGAAGCATCTGTCATTAATTCTGTTGTGCATCCTAATGCCCTTCAACACATCGAAGGTCCCTCAGTGCTGGCTGGGATGAAGGGCTGGGTGATGGTGGTTGGGGAGGTGTCCATGATGTCTGCATGGAGCAGTTTCCATGTTGTTTATCGGTATAAACTCCTTCTGTAAACCTGCAGGTAGAGTATATGATGAAATCATGCAGCAGTCCAGGTGGTGCTTTGAGGTGGATGTCTGAGCAGTACAGAGATATCATTAACACACTCTAAATATTTAATTAAATGCACAATTGGATCAATGGGGTTTTTTTCTATTTAACTTCATCAGGCTCTGGACCAATTGGAAAAAGCTTTAATGTCAGTGTACAGTGAAAATAAAGGATGATATCCTTAGGCCCTGAGCTGCAGAAATAAGATGAAGGATTTCACCAGCGCCCCACTGCTGCCTGTGGGATATTGGGATTAGCTGTCCTTGGACACTGTTGTGTGCCTGTGATGTTTGTCTGGAGCTGCTTGTCTGCATGGGCTGCCTGTAGAAGGATGCATCCAGGGCTGTGGATGCTGTTTTCACTGGCTTGGGAAGAGAGGGTGAACACTGTCTCTGGCAGCTGTATGAAATGAGAGTGCCAGTCCCATGTGGGCTACAAAATATGGGCAGTATGGTGTTCGCCATCCACAGGCACTACAGTAATGGGGTGCAGGGACATGGTCCTTCAGCAGGGCACCTTGGAAAGAGTAGCGTGGAGCTATTAGGGCAAGTGAGGCAGTACCAGATGAGACCAGAGCCCTGCATCCCTTCTTGCGGGGAGTCAATACCAGCAGCTCAGTGGCCAATTGCACATGTGCAAGCTGCAGGGATGAGGAGGTTTGCATCCTGGAGAGCATGATGGGTGCATAGCATCTGCTCCTCTTGCCAATGCTACAATCCCATTTATTAGAGAGAACTTCACAGGCTTTTAATATACCTTCTTGGGTTTAATTTACAACTTGGAGAAAGATAGACAAGGTGACAAAGTGAACTGAAATCTGAAATGGCTTTAATTGCAGAGAAGGACAGTTTACAGGCTTCAGAACCCAAGTAATTTATTTTAATGATCTCTGCCCTCAATGCATAAGTACCATTTGCATTTAGAGCTGGTTTCAGTGGAGGTATGCAGTGAGAGCTGGTTGGACCTGTTCAGACGGCAAAGCTTTTGGCAAGTAATAATCTGAGATGAAAAACGAATTAAAGGCAAAATGTATTGTAATGTCAGAAACACTTCTCACTTAAGACACTGCTTTTTGCTTAGTTTCCTAGACACAGCTGTGGTCCATCTAAAAGCAGCAATCCAAGGCACGTGGCATGCCTGGTTGAGTTTGTTTCCAACGCTACATGGTAAAACACTTGGAAAATCCCTAGTAGTTAACACAGGGGCCAATGGGTAATATGTCCTTTGAGGAGAGGAGATGGAAATGCTTTCTTTCTCTGCCATTCATTATACTGGTTGGTTGGACATTTGGGATGGTAGTAAAAAAAAAAAAGTAGACTTCAAGAGAAATGGATGCTGCTTTTTTAGCATGAATATCTGCTTTTGGCTGGTCATACCTGAAGCCAGCTGGAGATTTCATCCCCTGTGGAAAAGGGGCTGTCTGTGACTGGTTCCAAGCTGCTTTCGTGGCATTTCAGGTCCCACAGCGCAAAAAAAATTTGGATGCTGTTGGAGCCTCTTATTGGGTGATTCGGCACATGAGCATCTTGGTGCTTCCTGACTCTTCTGATGTAGCTGCTGTGGCTGTTTGTGTGGGTATGTTCTGGCATGGGTGGCTGCTGGAGGTGTGGTGAGACTTGGTTTAGCTTCTCTTTGAAGGAGGTTGTCTTGTAATTACCCAGCTTGGCTCAGCTCTGCCTCCACATCTCCGCTTCTCTAGTGTCCAGGAGCTCTCCAGCTGAGCTTGGCCTGGCTTATGTAGAAGAAGAATGTTGATGCCTTTAGAAACCTGAGTCTGATGCTGGGCTCTTCTTCTGGCAGGGTGGTAAAGAGGGAGGAAATTGGGTGTAACCTGAAGAAGCTGGAAAGCGGTGATGAGCCCACGCAGGGGGGACTCATGCCAAAGAGTGGGCTCTGCAGCCAGGCTGATGCGCCTTCCTGTGGGGAAAGGAGGTGAAAATACCTTTTTCTTACAAGGGTCATTAAGTTCCTTGGACTGGACAGTTGTGGCACAGAGCTCTCCAAGTGCAGCCTTCCTAGGGTGTTTCTGGATTGTTTTCAGACTTTTTTTTATAGCCACAGGGATGGGCTGTGGACCAAGTGATCACAGGAGGCCTTGAAGTCTCTTTTAGCTCTCTTTGTGCAAAGTGGTCATGAATATGTGACAAAATGGGATAAAATCCAAAGGCACCTGGTCCCTCCCTCTGCCTGCTGGAATAGGCTGGCTGGGATTTCACGTGGCCCTTGCTGAAGTCATCGGCAACAGAGATTGTGGTTTCAGGAGTGCTGTGGGACATGAGACCCTAAAATCCACCTATCCCCTAACTTCTCAGACCATTGGCATTAGTTATGGGCTGGACTGATCCACTATGAGTGCTGGTGAACTGTTTGTATGCAGGGACACACAGCAGCTTGTTCTGATGCTGGCAGCAGCTTGCTGTCATGGAAAGCCAGGGATTTAAAAGATAACATTTCCTAATGTTGGCGTTCTGCTGAAATGTTTGAGCTTAATTGGTTATCTAAATGATTCACTGCTGGACTTGAACTGCAGCAGATACAGCTGGTGCTGGTGCAGCTCTAGGTTCAGAGCCACTGGTGCTCCGGGTGTTAAGACTCACCAGCAACAAGAAATGGTAAATTAACTTTCCTTGCTAGCTCTGCCTCTTTCTTGACCAGATGGGTCTCCAGAATGAAGTGCTGGAGACTGAAGTGACATTCCTGAAGTGACATTCCTGGCTGAAGTGACATTCCTCCCCAATATGAGGTATCACAGGTCCATCCAATGCTTGGACACAGCCTCTCTGGCCTGGTTCTCATCCCGCCTGCAATGTCTTAGTTTTTTTTAGTGTGGTTTTAAAGCAATCTTATAAAGAACATGAAAGATACAAAATTCAGGTCTGAAAATTGGAAAATACTAGAATAAAGCTGCTTTTATAAACTTATTTCATCTTCCTTGTGCAATATCACACCCTGATATCCAGCCTGCTTTCTTCTCTCTACTGCTGCTAGAAATGAGTGGAAAAATGGATGGAAGAAGAGGCCATATGGCCTTTTAATGCTCCTTTTCATGCTTGGCAGCATAGTGCTGCCAGCAGCTGGGAGATGCAATGAGGACACTCCTATTGGACTCTGCATCTTTGCTTTATGGTATAGGTAGCCATGGGAATGGTGTATTGTGTGCTAATGGGTTGTTGGATGGATGTTGGGGGAATGCTCAGGGATGCAGATGGTGTCTGATAGCTGTTGTGCATCTGCCCTGGGATAGCTTGAGGCTGCAAAGCACATGGAAGAATTATTTGGGAGTAAAAATGGAGTGGGATGGGTGAAGCCCCACAGAAAGTTGGATACCTCTGCAAAGGGGCAAGGCTCTTAGGATTTGGCTTTTCCATGGCTGTTCACCATGGGCTGTCTTTCCTAATCCCTGCTCTGGGAAGCCTTCCAAGCCCTGCTTTGCACCTGATCCCTCTATCTCATGGCAGGTCATGCTCAGTGTGCAGGTACCCAAATCTCATCAGCACTGTCCCTTCTTGCTCTTCTCCCTGATGGAGCCACTCCTTGGTGCAAACCAGCCCTGGGAAAGCGTTTCCAGGGCAGAGTGTCCTGAGTGTGTTTTTTGTCTAAAACAGTTTTGCAATGGCCCTTTGAGGGTCATGAGTGAGGAAAATCATGGAATCCCAGCCTGGTTTGGGTTGGAAGAGACCTTAAAGCTCCTCCAGCCCCAACCCCTGACACAGGCAGGGACCCCTTCCACTGGAGCAGCTTGCTCCAAGCCCCTGTGTCCAACCTGGCCTTGAGCACTGCCAGGGATGGGGCAGCCACAGCTTCTCTGGGCACCCTGTGCCAGCGCCTCAGCATCCCCACAGGGAAGAACTACCACAGGATGGCTCAGGCTGGTTCCTCTCCTCATTTCCAATGTCAACTCCTACTTTTTAGGAAACAGATCTGTTTGTTTTGACATTCAGAGGTCAGAGGTATTTTTCTGCTTTTCTTTTGACCTGAAGTAACAACAGTTTCCAGACAGTTCAGACTTAGGAAGTGGGGATCAAATTGCTTTCTTAATCCTTTGGGTTTTTTATACCGGGGTGTGTGAAGTACAAGAAGGATCTTGTTCAGACCCTCACTTTATGATTTACATCCAAGCCAACAGAACAAGGCTTGGAACTGCAATACTGCTGGGGGAAAAAAAGTGGTGGTGGGAAGGTTGTGGGATTGGTGGTGCTGCTCAGCAAACAGAAAGAGGAAAAGGAGAGCAATTTCTCATTCTGTTTCCTAACTCCAAACATGACCCAAAGTTTTTATAAACTTTCTGCTCAGGTTTCAGGAAACTGCAAATGAAACTGCATTCCTCTGCGTGTTGGGCTGGGGCTTTTTCTCTTTCTTTTTGAGATGTAATAAAACATCATCACCTACAAGTCTGCGGCCTTTAAATGTATTCTCTGGAGGGCAGGCGAGGAGTGGAGGCAGGTTGACTGACAGCTGTAATAAAGCCACTTTATTATCTCTGGGATTATAATTTCACTCTTTTGGGCATTGGAGCAATGGGAGCTTGGTTGTCTCTGTTCTTGCTGGATTCTCATGTGCAATCCAGATACTGCACTAGTCATGTCTATCCCCCTCCAGCACCCTGTCTGGAGGGGAATGCTCCTCAGCTGAGGACGCTGAACTTCTCATCACCTAGGAAAATACAACCTTGAAGGCCTCAAGTGTAACTAGTGAGGGAAAGACAACATGTTAAATAAGAATATAGAAATAGCAGGAGTAGGGTTGGATCGAGGGCCAGGTGTCGCTGGAGCTGGAGCAGCCGTGGCAGAATGTGGTCGCAGCACCATGTGGCTTCAAAGGTCTCTGTCCTACACAAATTCCTTTGACTCTTTAAACTGGTTTTGGTGTCCAAAACTTACAAATCCACGAGCCAGTAGCTGCTGTGGAGCTTAAGTTCACAGGCTTACCTGGGGAGAGCGAAGAACTGTGAAATGGTCAGAAATGGTCTGAGTGGAGGTAGAAGCAAGTGCAATAATGCTTAAATACAGTTATGTATCATGTCTGTGGCTACTTAGAAGCAGTTTAAGCATGGAGAGTTTAGTAACGTGAGTTAATGCCAATTAGCATAAGTTCACTTGGAAGCTCATCAGTAATCTCGGCAGCTCATATAGGTGCAGTGGGGTTCTGGCTGCTGGAGAGGAGTGGGGCTGGGAACAGAGATGGTGAAGAACAGATTTCATCTGAATGCTGGTGGTGTGCTTGACCCAGGCATAAAGTAGAAGTTGGACCTGTTCAGACCCTGCTCCTTAGCAAATCCATCTGGGCTAGTAAATGCCTGGTGTGCAGAATTCTTGGAAGCTAAATTGCTCGGGTCCACTACAAGAACAAAACAGTATACGTGATACTCTAGAACATGTATGTGTACAGAAAAGACATTGAGATATGTATGCTCAGCATATTGTGCTGTAGACCTCCTGGGACTTGTGGTGCTGACCATGATTGAGTGCAGACCTCATGGTATGTCCTTTTTGCCTCATTGCCACCCCATTGATGCATTAATAGCAGCTCCTTGCCCTGCTGCCCCTCTGCTGTGGAAACAGGAGCAGTGCTCTCAAGAGAAAGCTGCATCTATGAGAGGACCCAGCAGAGTTTGTCCAGGCCCTATGTAAGAGAGAGCAGTCCTTAAAGGCAACCACTGCCCAGCACCAGAGTCCCGAAACTGTTCAGCAGAGGCAGTCAGATGCTTGGTTATAATTAGAGAAGACCCGTTACTGGCAGACACAGGATATATTTACTTTTAAAGCCTGTTGCTGACAGTGGGAACATGCCTCTGGCAGGAGATCTGAGGCTCTGGCCATGTCATTCAGTTGAAAAAGGGATTTACTTCTTTCCAAACCACACCAAACCCCCTGTCCCATCTCCTCCCTGCCAAGGACAGGGCACCATCAATGAGGCACTGAGCTGGAAGGGGGAGGGCTGTTATTTACACAAAGTTTCCACCTCCTTCCTTCCTTCCTACCAACTCCCCATGACCCAGACCTGCCTGGTGAGGAAAACTGCTCCCCAGCCTTGCCAATTCTGGGATAAATAGGTCATCCAAAATATGCAAAAGCCAGTTCCAAGTCTTCCAGCAGTCGGAAAGACCTCAGAAGTCTTTGGATGCATAAAGCCCATAATGGCTGTGTTACTTCCAGCATGGGTTTTGAAGCTCTGGGTCCTCCACAGTGGTTCAGGGGCAGTGATGTGGCAGATGAGAAAGCAGAACACCGTTTCTACTTTTATTTCATCCATTTACTTGTTCAGACCTTTTCAGTGGTGATGGCAGCTGTAATCTGCATCATTACAACCCCAGCATTTTATACATCCCTGTGGATGGGGTCTGTAATCTTTTAATTAAACAGAGAAGAGTCCAGCCAAGGATGTCTTCATTTAAACCTCAGTCATGGCTATAATCTTGTGGAGCTGCCAAATTTTGGAGGCTGATACAGGAAGGTTTCCATGTGGAAATTCTCTGGCATCCTGCAGTCACTGGCAAAGGTTTACATGGTTTTCTCTAACTATGCAAAGTGCCTCTAAGAAATAAGATTTGAGTAAATGTGCCATGGAGCTGTTGAAAAATCTCTTGTCTATGTTCATGCATCCCAGCTTGATTTGCCAAAGATCCTGAAATCTAGTAAGATCCTTGGTTAGTTCTTTTTAATGCCTCTTTTTCTCAGAAATTTTCCTTTAAATGGTAACGAGTTGGTTTTCTTCTTCTGAACGAATATTAGCATCTGATGAACCTGCAGTCATCAGAAAGCCTCCAACTTAAAACTGAATCATATTTTAGTGTGAAGAGCAGGTTTTGAGTTGCTTTGTGCGCTGGTATCATAACTGTGTATCCTGTAGCATACAAGCATGAGCTAAATTGATAGAAAATGATACCTAAGGTAGTATTTCTTTGGGTTCTTTTATTGCTTCCACCACTGTCTTTGACAAACTTCTGCTCCTAGTGAAGGTTCAACCTGTTTGCAAGGTTGTTTGTACTCGGGTGATAAATAGGACTTACTATGAGTCAGACCCAGACAGTGTGGTGGTAAAACCTTTGCAAGTGCCTCTGTAAGTTCCTGACTGTGCAGAAGTGATCTCTGTGTCCCTGTGGCATTCCCAGTGCTGCAGTAATGTTACCTATGTTATAAGGATTCTAACAGTGGTATTTAGAGAGTCTTTAATCTACCCACTAGTCAAATAAGATACTTACGCCATGGTAGGAGCTGGCAGCATCTATATCTTGGAGAGTTTATGCGGGGTATCCCTTCTGATAAAACAGATTTGAGTCTGTAAGAGCCTTTTCTCTGATTTTTAGAATGCATTACTTTCTCAACAACCTGTTCTAAGGCAAACTTTCTTGCGCATTAGTGCAGTGGCTGTTGCGTCCTGTTCTTGCAGGCTGATTTCTAGCAGCAAGAGCCAGACAAATGCCCAGGTTTTGCCTTTGTGCTGTTACCGCACAGAAACAAGCATTGTGCAGCAAAGGCACTGGGCCTGTGGTAGCGAAAGGTGGGAAATAAAGGAAGTCAATGTTGTTAGTGAGCGTGGAGTCAGTTATCAACAACTTCCTGACATTGTTACTCCTCGCTCCATCTGCAGTGCTGCAGGCTGGCCCCTGTCCAGGCATCGTCAGCAGGTATTTCCCTCCTGCCCACAGCTTCATCCATCAGCATCCTCTACCAGGTCCATCCTGTTGCGCTCTGAGGAAGCATTAAAAACAATAACGTGAGCTATGGAGTGACCCTGGGTGAGAGCATCTCTGCACCTGCAGGTCCAGGGGTTGGTGTCTAAAAATGCCCTTACCTTGGGGCAACTGCTGGAACAAATGTCTGGGTATTTGGTGATAAAGAAACTGAAACCAAACTGCTGCTGGAGGATCCACAATTGGGATATAATGCTTAAAGTGATGCAAGAGAGTCAAGTTGTACATTTCCTATTTTAATACACCAAAGTCTTAAATCTGTGAAATGACAGCAGCCTAAATTTCTCACTTACTTTCTGAGCTCTGCTCTTTTCCCAAATGCTGTTTAGAAAAAGTGGATTGTTGGAGAGGCTGCAAACCTCTCTTAGGTGCTATTTCTACAATGAAGTCACCCGTGTAAGATAAATAGTAGCTGATCTCTTGTTAGTGAAGTACATGCTTTCCTTCACGCTTGACTTGAATGGAAATGCAAAATACTCTGCCATCTGCTTCCAGCAAGCGGATGGAGCAAAGGATGCAGCCTCAGGGTCCTCCATCCCAGGCTAAAAGCATTGCCTGTTCCCTTGCTGGTGCTGCATCAGTGAGGAGCCCCACTGCTGCCGAAGTGATGGGCAGGGGAATAGTTCTCAGTACAAAGTGGATTTTTTTTCTTTCCCTAAATACTTGCTCACTCACCATAAACACCAATTGCAACTCGCTGCAGAGATGAGGTTTCACACCAAAAATTCCTGGAGAGGGCTTTGCCCAAGTGTTCTTCAGCCTTGTCTTGCCATAAGAGCTGCAGCCACAGGGAACAAGTTGTATCTGTACAGAGCCAACCCAGCATCCTTCTCTTGGGGTACAATATGTTGGCTGGTCTGGGTAGATTTTAAGCTGTTCCACAGCTGACATGACAGACAAATACCCCAAAGTCGTTTTAAGTTTCTAGCCACGGAGTGTAATTATCGCACATTACGCTCTGTTTATTTAAAGAAGGGAAAATATGTGGCAATCAGGTTTTGTGCCAAGTTACAGGGGAAAATGCTTTCTAAAGAAGTAAATATGCGTGCAGGCAGCTGGTGCACACAAGATCCTGGAAACAAAAGCAAGTCGCCCTCCTGCCGGCTACGGAGCCCGCGAGGGTCCTGTGCAGCTCCACAGCTCTGCTCTCTCTTAGCTAGGGGAAAATGATGCGAACAAAGGCATTTAATTTCATGAAAAGCAAGAGCATCAGGCGGGCAGCTGATGAGCAGCGAGTCCATGCTGAATCACTTGGAGAAAGGCTTGTTCTTGAGGCCAGCTTCCCTGTATGTGGGATTTGGGGTGACACGGGGGAATGGGTACTGCTGTGCTTCGGTGCTGTGAGTCTGCCTGTTTCCTCAGCCACACTGAACTTTCTCCAGCTCAACATTATCACTCTTTATCTCAGCAGTCCTGGCTTTTCCGCTTGTAAATGTGCTTTTTGCTTATATACGCCATAAATATTTTAAAATGGGGTCTTATCTCCCCAGTATCTGGGTTTGTGGGAGGGAAGTGATGCTTGTGACATTGCTTGAGCCTTGTGGGAGAGCTCAATTCTGATCCAGCTTTCCTGGTTGAATGGAGGCAGAGATGAATTAACCAGCTGGGTGCTGGGGAGGGGATGAGCTGCAGCACCACAGCTTGTGGCCCAGGACTCATTCTCTGCTCATTGCCCATCATCTGCTCTTTCAGGAGGTTTGCAGACCTTGTGAGGATTGTTGTTCCATCTGTTTTCAGGAAAAAGCATTAAAATGTGACCTGTGGGTGCTGGACTGACTCTGAACCCAACCAGCCTCTCCTTCCCCAAAGCCCTCATTTTGTTTTTAATAGTTTATGAACCATCTGATTAGGGGGTATCTGTCTATTTCTAAATGTGGCACTTGATACTGTGCATGATGCCAGTTAGGAAAACCGGTTGGTGTTTTGGTCCTGGGCCCTCTTCATGAGAAGGATGAAGAACCAGGAGCATTAGAGCTGCCCAGCCAGGGACGGTCAGTCGCTGCAGTAGGGTGATGTACCCACTTGCAGCAGCAGCAAACTCTGCACTGGCCCTGCTTTGGGTACCAGAGGAAAGTGCGTGCATTGCTGCTCACCAGCCATGCAGGACAGGCCAGGGTACTCCCCAAAAAGTCCATGCAAAGCACTAGAGTTATCCACACCAGAGTTAAAAACCCCCAAAACCACACACTCACCAAGCAATATTCTTCCCTGTATGGAGCAAGGATGTGTGAAACCCGCAGCATCTGGGTAAACAGCTTCACCATTTAATCTGCACCCTGGAAAAGTCCTTCTGCAGGCTCTGGCTTTAGGCCATAGCTTGTGGGGGAATTGTCAGCAGAGCAAAAATATATACAGCAGTACAGGAAAAAGATATATGCTATCTGGGAAAGATGCTTAAATCAAATGGTTGTTGGGCTCAGCAGAGCTCAGTCGTCTTCTGCATGGTCTAGCAGGGAGGATGTTATAAAGCAATGTAATTCTGCAATATGAAGCAGGGAAGATGAGATGAGCCAAGGGCCCTGACCTTAAATTTTATGAGCAACTTATTGTTTGCAAAGAGCGGGGCTGGGAGATGGGAGCAGGATTCCTGCCGTTGTGCGGAGTCAGGAAAAAAGTGGAAATCTCCTGAGTTGGTGCTCACTAATCCGTAGCGTTTTCCCTTTGGGCTTCAGCATGTCTGTTGTGAGGAGAGCTAATAAAGGAGGTATTTAAAATATCATATTGAGTATAAAAAGGCACAGACTTCGGCTCTCCAGTACCCGGACACACGCAGAGCTGTTCCAAGGCTGGGATAAAGCAGTTGCAGTGGCTGACCCTGACCTTCCCGCATTATCTGATGTTCTCAGCATTTATAAGCAAGGAAGAGCCAGTGGTTGTCAGACCGACTGGCTCCGCTCGGAGCTCACAGCCCAGATGGGAGGCGAGACCTGCCTTCTGAGCATCCCAGTCCTGGGGTCAGCGAGATGAGTCCCTCCTCCCCGCTTTTCCCCAAAAAAGTCCTGTACAAATTGCCATCTGGGGTGTTTGGGCAGCGTTTCTCAGTGGGTCACTGGGGCTGGGACCATCCTGGACAGAGAAGTCACTGGGGAATGTCTCGTCTTGCAGATGTCTCTGGGGTGGCTCTGAATTGGTCGTATCCTTTCAGCGGTGCAGCAGGGCTCTGCGCTGTCACTGGTCAGCCTTTTTCTTTTAATTTCTAGCCAGAAAAAGCATTAAAAGCTTGAGCTGTCACAGAGCGGGGCCACAGTTACGTTACCAGGTTCAGAATGGTGTCTGCTCCCCATGAATGCAGATGCCTCTGACCTCTCCTGTCTTGGGGGTAGGTGCCTCCTGTCTTGTCTTTTGGTGGCCCAGCAGCAGGGAGCTCCCACCCCCTGTCTGGAGCACTGAGCATGTTTATTTAAGCTAAAATCAAGTGTTAAAATAATTCTGTGCAAATGTTAAGTGAAGGTGATCAGAGTTTGCATGACTCTACATTCATGCTATGGTTTCTTTAGGGCAGAGGAGTTATTTTCATTAACTCTTCAGTGCTTACTCTCTGGCAGGAGGAAAAGTTGGATTAGCTAAATGTTGATGTACAGACTTCCAGCCCTTCTCAAGCTGTTTTAAATCAAAGTGGAGTAGGTAAATGTTTGGCTGCGTTTCCTGCACCGGCCTCATCGTCCACAGCCTGCAAAGTAGCACAATCCAAAGGGCAGCTGTTAAACAAAGTGAAAACAGACAACGGCTGAGGAGCTCCCCAGCATCTGCTGCCCAGCGCTGGGGGAATCCTACCTCCTCCCCCAGCATCTGTAGGGACAGTCCTTTGTTAAACCAGACAAAGGAGCTTGAGGCTTTGGGGAAGACAGCATGGGCTGGAGGTTGCCAAAAGGGTGTGCATTGGGATGCAGTGGTACCCAGGGTGTTGCGGTTGGGATGCTGCGCTACCACTGCCCTGAACTCCTGCAAGCAAACCTCTGCGGGTTGTATGGGTTTCTTCATAGCATCCTATCATAGGATCATAGAATGTTTTGGGCTGGAAATGACATTAAAGCTCATCTAGTTCCAACCTCCTGCCACCCTTTCCACTAGAGCAGGTTGCTCCAAGCCCCATCCAATGTGGCCTTGAACAATGCCAGGGATGAGGCATCCACAGCTTCTCTGGGTAACCTGTGCCAGCCCTCAGCACCCTCAGAGGGAAGAACTTCTGCTTAATATTTACTCTAAATCTACCACTTTCAGTTTCTTCTTTTCTTTTCCCTCTCCTTCTCACCCAGGCACTCCTCTGCCAAACCACAGGTGAAGATGCAGGTCCATGTTTATCCATCCAGACCATAACAAGAAAACCTATCAGGTTTGGCCGCTCTGAATGCGGCTGTTTTGATAGAATTCCTTGCAGGCTGTTACAAGGAAAGGTAACAGAGTTATGTTGCTGAGTATTTATAGGAGCCATAAAGCTCAGGAATTCATCATGTCCGTGACTTAAACGAGGCGTGGAGGAATTCACTGTCTCCTGCCATCCGTGTGCTGCCAGATTAGGTGACAGAGGCTGGGTCTGTGGGAGAGTGCATGGAGCATTCTTACTCCTGCCTTTGATGGGGATGCCTTAGGGAAAGAGGGTGATAAAAAGCTATAGGATTCAGTGGATGTTTCTCATTGGAGCTGCAGAACTGTCTTCCTCCAGGTTTTCTGCCAGGGCAAGCCCATTTCTGGGGCTTGGCAAAGCAGCTGGTTTCTCAGGCAGGCACTCTTGCATTAACGCATATAATTAATAAATAGCTATAGCGTGTCATGACATCTTAAGCTTAAAGATGTTCCTTGAATTACCATGGGATTTCCTTCACTTCAGCCCCATTTTCCCAAGAGCTGGTGTGAGGGGACAGGGGGGATTTGTAAGTGGTGACCCCTTTCTCCTGGGCTTTGGGCTTCCAGCTGCCATTTGTGAGCAGGGTGACATGGGCTGTGCATGCACGAGGTTGTTTTAACTGAGGAAAATCTGGTTTATTTTTTCAACCAGATTAACTGCTTAAAGGCTTCACCTGCTGGGGCCTGGCAAGGTTTGTACCATTCCTGATCGCATCCTTAATCTGTTTTGCTCAAACCACAAACTCAGTAAAATAGGAAAACAATTCCACATATCTTTTTACTGTTGTGACTTGCAGTCTGGGCCAGGATAAACCCCGTTTCCGTCTCCAGGTCATGGCTTACGCGGGAGTCACACGCTTAAAATGAGCCGGGTTTGTGTGTGTGTGTTTCTTGTCCTTTTGCAATTCCTGCGAAGCGAATTTAATGCAGTTTCAGTTTGGGCACAACAAAGTGGAGCTGCAGATCAGAAACACATGTTGTAAGTGCTGCAGGCACTGAGTGAAACCTGATCTGCCGAGGTTTCCCTTAAATCTGCACTTTCTCATTTGGCTCTCATATTAAAGCTGTATTTCAGAGCTGTCTAACCCTCTCGAAAGATGATGAATAACAATAAAAACATTCACTGGAGGACTGTCATCGTTTCCAAAGGAAGTGTAATAAATACTTTACGACAGGACTTTTTTTCTTCTTCTGTGTACAGCCATAAACTAGTTTTAAGTTACAACTTATTAAGCCTCTAAACAATTAGAGCTTGGCTGCGGGGAGGGCACTGGGGCTGGTCCGTGAGCTGGGGTTCACCTTCCTTTTGGGCCTGAGGGACCTGAAGGGCATCACTTTGCTTTCATGTGCCCCTCAGTTTCCCCTTGTGCTGGTTGAGCTGTGAGTGTTTATGGTCACTGAAGTCTTAGGGGGTTTAGGTGAGGCTCTTTTGGTGCTGATAACTGGTGTACCAGCATCTCCCATGCTTGGTGCTTGTGCAGGCAAAAGTTGTCCTTTCCCTAGAGGGTCCCTGTGTGTGTCCCACACTGTGTCCTTTCTGCTTCTTAACTTGGTTTAAAACGTGCAACTATTTGGCATCATTAAATAAAACCAATAGAATCTGAACACTGTGTGCTGTTGCTCAGCCACAGCCTTTAAATCTGCAGAGGAGAAGTGCTGCTGTAGTGCAGTGCTGAAGACACTGGTAACTGATGTGATGTGATGCTATACATGTGATGATTGCTTCTGTGGTTCACCAATACATTCCTTTCAGACAACAGAAATTAATTTGTGAGTCAAAAAAGTGTATTTCTAATGAAGCTTTTGCCCTTCTTGCTGATGGCATTTCCAAGCTTCTGATGGTCTGTCATGTGTAACCCTCCATTCTTTGATTTTTCTCATTCCAAGTATTTGCTGTCTGTGTAATTACATTGCTGTGGAGATGTTGCTGGAGAGGCTGGTGAAATAAGAGCTACCCCATGAGAAACATGCTTGCCCTTTGCTGTGTTTATTCAGTCCTCTGCATTTGGGTGCTACTTCTCAGCCCCAGCACTCACTCAAAGGAGTCTTTTTGGGTGAAAAAATGACAACACCATCATAGTCAGCACAGAAAGAGTTGGCATAATTAATTGTTTCATGCACCAAGGCACTATGCTGACCCTCCTGCCAGCATCCAGCTCAGGGCATCCCACTGAAGGTGTTTTGAAGGTGTGTAGGAAGAGCAAAAATTAGGTTGATGGAAGATACAGGAACACATGCAAAAGCCCACCCTGAGGTCTGTAATAGGTGACTACTCACAGCTTTTTCCTTACATTTAGTTGTGAAAAGTTCGCAGACCTCTACTCCATGAATGTTGCTTGCAGTTAAGGTTAGAGAAGATGCAGTGTCTGTAGCTGTGTTAGTATTTCTAACACAGAAAGTGTTAGAAATTTCTAAGTGCCAGTAATTTACTAATTGGGTTCTAACAAACTGGAGTATCTGAGAGTATTCAAGCTGAAACAAAAATAAATGTCTTTGGTTTGGCTTTATAGCTGAGTGTATTTGTCTTCTAGTGCCAAGTGGGGATTAGATTTGCTAGAGGTATTTGCAATTCAGGCCTGTTTTGACAATGAGAAGAAAGAATTTGCCATTGTATGAAGATCTCCTTATGCAGTCACACACTTCCCATATTGCAAATGACCTTTTCATACTTATTTTATGCTTATTGAGCTCTTATCTTTATAAATATTAGTACAAGTAGCAAAGCAAAGACTGAGTCTTTGGACTGTACCTCTCCAAGCTTTCCAAAGCTTGCAGAGTCCTCAAACCTCTGCTTGGCTGTATTGGCACCCTAAGCCAAGTGATGGAGGTGTCCTGCATTTACCCAGCCCATCAGTCCCATGGATGTGATGTTTCATCACCTCAAAGTAGAAACCAGAGCGTCAGGATGACCCCTCCAGTCTTGTTTGCTCAGATCTCCTTTGCCCTGCAAACACCACAAAGTGTAAGTACAATTCATGAAGTATGTTGATTTGCAGTGTGTACCAGAATTATTTGGTGCAGGAGCTCTCAGAACCCAATTCAAAGTTCAGTGTGTGATGAGTCACTGGGCTCCAGCATTGATGGACAGTGTATTTTATTAGCTGCATCATTTTGAGTTTTTATGGATTTAAATGAAGCTGAATAGCAGATTTATAAGGAATCTACATTACTCAATGTTTGTTTGTTGTGCTCAAATGAGCCAATTTTTATGCTCCTTAATGTTATGCATAAGTAATTGTGGGTACATATGCATAGAAGCTGCCTTTAAATGCAAGGTCATTTGAAGAGCCAGCACTGCTCTGGGTGCATGTGTGAGAGAGAAGGGTTTGGGGAGTTGCTTTGATTTCACAAGTCAACATTGAGCCTCTGGGCGTAAGAGGGCACTGTGGGCTCTCCTGCTAGCAAGTGCTCCTGGTGGTCACAGCCCACATCTAAAATGTGGTCTCCTGAGACCAGGTTGTCTGAGCAGGTTCCAGCTGTGAGCTGAACCTGGGTATTTGCACCATGTCAGGATTCAGAGGATGCTCTTAATTCAGGTGGGCAAGATGCTCTGCTTAACATCATTGCAGGCTGGGCTGCTGGGTCCAAGAAGACCACCATGTAGAATGCTCTCTGCAAGGTCCAGAGGGCTCCTTCTGTCCAGAGGGCTTTGGTCAAAGGCTAAGCTGGAGCTTGAGGGAAGAGGACATGAAAGGGATGGGCTGGACGGGACAATGAATTGTGTTCTTGTGTAACAGATGTGATCCTGGGAAGGCAACTGCAGGGAGGATGTAGTGGGTTGGAGAGGCACCGTGTCCTGGCACAACACTTTGCTGGTCAGAAATCACACGAAATGCACATTTTTCTTCATTTCTGTAAAGCAAAACTGGCAAATAGAGGCTAATATTTGAGAAATGGCTGTGTTTATGGAGAAAGCGAAAAGAGGCCAAAAATAAAGCAGTGACAGTACAGGATAAAACCAGGAGCTTGTCCTCAGGGAAGTAGTGCACAGCGTGGCTGCTTTTGCACTGCAAAGCATCTGCTCCTGAGTCAGATCAGAGGCTCAGGCTTGGCCTCTGGGTTCATCTTCTCCAAGGTGGCCAGGGATGTTCACTTGCTCCCTATCCTTAGGCAGACTCCCTGCTTGTCAGGGATTTATAAATCTTCCTGCTCAAGGAAAGCTACTGGTGCTTGTGTGTTGCATGGATTTGTATTTATCAAAGTGACAGACTCAGTTTCACAGAAGCATTCCCAGGTTTAATGCTCTCCTTTTCCATTTGCCAGGCTCAGGGCTGTAACATCAACTCCTTTTGGCTTTCTTTCCACATTGAGCAGAAAACTGTTTTTCCTATTGCAATTTTCACAAGGTTCAAACCTATAACATCAGCAACGCTCAGACATGTCATCAACTGCTCTTGTGTGTTTGAGAGTAGCATCTTCCCCTTCAGAGTCTGAATCTGGTGGAAGCTCAGGGGCACAATGGCTGGAAATGAGCAGGTAGTCGTCTTGTGAAGTTAATTCAGCCTTTTTTCACCATCCTGATAATTACTGTCCCCAGTGTATAATGAGCTTTCAGTGTGAAGTGAGTGTGTGTGTTGCATGTCTGAAACTCCAAGAAGTGTTTTGGGGAGCAGTTAAGTGTTCAGCTGAATGGGACTGACCAGGTGAGCTGTGTGGAAGCAGCTCTGGTTGCTGGTCAGGTGAACACTTGGATGCTTGAGAGGGCTCAGGCATGCGCTTTGAAATTCATTTTCCACAAATCCATGTGGCTTTGAAATTCACTCTCCACAAACATTCCTGTTGGCAAAAACTGATCTTGAGAAGGTTTTTGGGAGCTGGAAACTAAGGGCAGTTTGCTTTGATGTCCAGACTGATAGCAAAGAAATGCTGTTATCTAGGCTCACTTTATATAGGTACCATCTGTATAGTCAGGTTCTGTTAGAGTCAAAGCACTTCAATTCTGCTCCCCTTTACTATCAACAGGTATTGACTCAGGTGGGATCTGAACACGCAGGAGTCTAATGCTGAGCCCTGGGTCTAATTCCTGTATGTGAAATCTGGAATCTGTAGAATTAATAGCGGAAAAAAAATGAACCAGTTGGTACTTACCTGTTAATTTGTTTTTTTACACCATGAAAAATAATTGTAGGAGACCTATGTAATATATGAGCCAGGGTTTATTGGCTGGCAGCTTTACAGAGATATTTCATTAGCTGGCAAGAAATAAAGTGCCATTACTGGAAGTAAGATAGCAGAATGGGGAAGGTATTGAACCAGAGGTGTGCAGGCACCAGGCGTGTTTCTGACCCATCCATCCTCTGGCTGAACAAGGGCATTGTTCCCCCCTTTCCCTGCTTGTAACTATCTGTAGCCACGACTGGAACAAGGACTCAGGCTGCGGCTGGGATCTGACTCTGGGATTAGACTGAATATTGATAAAATAAAGCATTTCTCAATGACCTGTGCCATCTAGTGGCAAAGCAGAGCTGGAGCTGGAGGAGCAGCAGAGTTTGTGCGCTGAGAGCATCGTGGTGAGATGGGTGCAAACCAGGCTGGTGAAACCCACTCCTGCGGACAGTGCTGTTGGTGGGTCCTCTCTGCAAAAAGCTTCATTTCCTTTGTCAGATGCAGCATTTGGGGTTTTGCACCATGACTGTGCACTCTGTATCTAGTTTTCTGCCTCTGCTGAGTCTCAGTGCTGTGCCTTGGATGGCTCAAAAAGAAGAGGGAGGGATGTGTGTCATAGTGCGGTGGTGGCTGCCTGCTCCATGTCCCACCAGTGACATGGGCCACAACCTGATTTCCAACAGTGGGAAAGAGCTGCCCTGCTCTAAATGCCTCTTTCCCCCAGGCACACAGCCTATGGGACCATTGGTCACCATTGCAGCATCCCAGCACCTCTCAGATTTGCTTTGGACATGTGCTGAGATAGGAGAACCCACAATCTATATCTAGCTGCTCTGCACAACCGTGAGTTTTTCTCCAGTTGGCTCTCCTGGGCTGCAGCTCAGCATGGAGGGAAGTTGTGATGATGTGGAGCTTGGAGCAGATGACAAAGAGAAGTGCCTGGCACTAGGCAGGTCTCTGAAGCTGTAGATAGCAGATGGACATGCTCAAGGTGGGCATCACTGATGATGCCCAAGGCCCAAGGGTTTTAACAACAACTTTTCAACTCAGCTTTGCTTGGAAGTGCTGTGCATTGTCCAGCATCTGTTGAAGGATCATTCAGTTTTGAAACTGGTGTCATTGGCCAACTTGTTGAGGGTGCACTCAGTCCCATGGTCCATGTTGCTGATAAAGATGTTAAACAGTGCTGATCTCAGTGCTGACACCTAAGGAATGCCATGTGGACATTGAGCTGTTGACGTGTATGATGTTGTATAATCTATCTTTTTGATATGGAGCAGCTGATCTCTGTTTTGGGTGGCAGATTAAAGGTGCATGGCCAGCTATAGGTTTCTCTTAAAACTGAAACACAAGTTGCACATAAGCTAAAACAGGTTGATGAGTCTATAACCCAAAAAAGAACCTGAAACAAACCATCCCATTAAGCTATGTATTTACATTGCTATTTCTAAACTAATGTTCTCTGCTATTTACCAAGCCTAAACCACAATATTTTACCAAGTGCTCCAGAATCCGAGATGCATTTTTGCAACTCCAAGTCAGTGGAAACTTAGCAGTTTATTTTTCCCTTTGGAAAGTAATTGGTTCCTATTTTTATCCTGGTTAAGGCCTACGGCGTCACCCATCAGACTCCTGCAAGCAAACAGTTCTTCCACCCTTTGCACCAAAACTACCAGGCTTCCCCCAAAATCAAACAGTGAATCGTTACTTTGTGACCCCAATTTGCTGCTCTGAAATAGAAATGGAAAATGCCACGGCAGGAATACAGGGATCTGTCAGTAAAGAAAACCAGGCAGACTATTAAAGTACATTTAATCTTGGGTTGCTGGATATAAACTAATCTTTCTTAGAGGTCTGGATGAAAGAGGCTGGATTATCCCATGTCTGACTACTCCATTGTTTTTATACCTTCCTCTGAAGGATCCGGTGCTGGCTGCTCTAGGAGACAGGATGCTGGACCAGCTAGACAGTGGCTTTCATCCTGCACGGCAGTTTTGGTACTCGTATAAACGGTCCCAGTCTGTAAAATATATTGAAAAACATTTTTATAGGAACTGGTTTCTGTCCTCAAAGGATTCCTTCAAGCCCATCAGCAGTTTTTCTTCAAAGGCTTTCTCCCACTTTAACCCTCTGGCTGCCTGATGGGAACAGCCCATTCCCTTTCCCAGGCATGCCAGCTCTCTGCAGTGCCTCTGCATCCAGGATCCCATGAATAGAGGGTTTTGGTTGTCGAAAAGTTCTTCATTAAATCCTCCACTGCTATCATTTTCTCCTGCACAACATGGGACTTCCCCTATAAGGCAAGGATGGAGAATCAGCAAACATTGAATCATTATCAGGCTACTACAAGTTAAATTCCTTGTGCTTTTGGTTTTATAGCTTAGTGTGTCTTTCACTCACTCTTTTCCGTGGCTTGCTCGGCTTGCTTACACAAACCGAGTTCAGTGGGGCTCCGGCCCCGGTGCCCACAGGGACCTCTCTGACATTTTCCATCACCAGAAGTCCTCCCTTGCTACTGTGAAAATTATTGGGCAAAATGCCGAGAGTTTTTGCACCCGAGCGGGACCTGGCAATGACCCAACATTTTTGCTGGTTCCAAGACTGCTTAAATAGCTCTTGAACACAGAAAGGGCTTCACTGCCTGAATATTCCAGCTTCTAGTTAAATATTCAGGTGATTCTCATTGGCCAGGCCCAGTGCCAGACCTACCCCCTTTCTTTTCACTGGTTCATCTCATCACATGGAAGGTGCTCTGTGCCTTGATGAAATGAGCGAGGTCACGGGGTGATGCGGCAGCGGTGTGACATGGGAGAAGGCTCAGGTTGTGCTGCCAACAGCACCTTTGGGTGCTTGGCTGAAGAAATGAATTTTTTCTCCTGACGTTTTTGTGAACCAGCATCATCTCCAGTGAGCTGGGAATTCCCCCACTGCCTTTGTATTGCTTTTAACAAAGGAAGAGTGAAGAATGTGGTATAAAAAGTTATTCAAAGGAAAGATATCCAGCTAAAGAGTCATCCTCTAATCACAGTCCTAATGGATTAAGCTGACACGAGCCCCGCATTTGGCTTTGGAAGTGTTAATTAACAATAATGTAAGTGCATCTGGGTTGTTATTTCTTTATCTGTCAGGAAACAGTCCTGTTGTAGCTGTGTCGGTGGCCTCTCACACATGGGATGTGCTGATGTGCTCGCCTAAGGTGCCACTGTGGATGACAGGAAAGCTTTCGGCTCAGCTTCACTGCTCTGAACTTCTGATTACATACATAGTGATGTTTTGCTTTAAAGGATAAAGGTTCAGCAACACACATGAACTCTAGCAATTGCTTTTTCCAAAGCATATACATGGCTTAGGAGCAACATCTCTTTGGTTTTGGCACCAAACATCCCAATCCTAATCCATTGTGGCTGCCCAACTGAAACCCATATTTACTCCTTGCCATTGCTTTCTCACAGAGGTCATGGAGAAGGAACAGGGCAAAAGCCAGTAGCACCTCCCTACAGCCCCCTTGGGCTTCAGCACATCCACTACGAGCCCTGCTGTCCCACAGCTCAATGCAGCTCATGAGCAGGTGCAAAAGGAATATTGGGGGTTTTCTTTAAGCCCTTTATCCCAAGGAAATGGACAATTTGCAGCCACATGTGTCTGTAAAGCCTTCCCGGTGACTTCTGAACCTGTGGCTGATTGAAAGCAAATTTGCCAGAGAAGCTGGGTCTGGAGGTGTGTGAGGTTTCTGGATGTAGAGTGAAAGTAGATGTTGGGGCCATCTCAAAGCCCCAACAGAAGGAAATCCATCCTGCACTGAGGAGTCCCTTAGGATGGCAGGGAGGCATAGGAAGCCCTGCTCCATCAGTGCCACTGTACATGGAAAAATGTGTTTTAAGTTGTCCCTAGACTTCTATGTCATAATTATTATGAATGCAAAGAGATAGCGCAGTAAAGTAACAGATGCATTGACTTTGAGATGAACAGTATGTATTGAAGGTAACAGAGCCATTGTGCCACACGATTGTTATATCACCGGTACAGGGATTGGAAGGAGATGGGATGCAGCCTGCAGCTGCTTTCTCCTGACTCAATTCTCTGGGTACCACCCCAGCATGGGCAACCAGCATCTCTCCTAATACACAACCTTGGTTTTACATACTGTGTCACAACTTGCCTGCAAAAGGTATTATTTGAAATATTTTCTTGTGGTTTCGCACCCTGATCTCTGGTTTTGTGCATCTGGGGATGAAGCTGGCAAGGCACAAAGCCTCTTCTTTCACACAGGAAACCTTTCTGCAACCCTTTCAAGCCAGCCTTGTACAGCAGTTTCATGCTACCGCATGGGAATCCTGTGTTTTCATCCTGCTGCACTCAGCATCCTTCAGGTTTCAGCAGTAATACATCTCTCCTGCAAATCAAAGGCCTTTAAGAAAGCTTTGCATAGCTGAATTTGGATGTTTAGATGTATTGTATTAGAGTTTTCACTTGTGGACAAGTTGATATCATATCATGATCCTTTGTGAAACAGTGTAATGTACTGGGAAAAGGCCCTGTTGGTTTTTAAGGGGTGAAGGAGAGCATGCATGGCAAGCCTGCGAATCCTGTCTTTGTTCCTGCGGAGCTGCAGATCAGGTCGCAGCACGAGCCATGCCAAGCTCTTGGAAATACAAGAAGCTGTTGAACTCGAAAGCCAAACCAAGTGACAGCGGGAAGGCCCCAGCCAAGATGCAAATCCTCATTTTTCCCCTTCTTGACAGCCTCGCTGCATGGCAGGTGAACAGTGAAAACTGCTCTGTTCCCTGTGGCTTTCTCAGCATGGGGCTACATGCGAGCTGGAGGAGCTGATCCATGGGTCTGGCTGTTTGGGATCTTGGTAATGGGTGATGGCAGCAGCTGTGATTGCTTCCAGTTTGCAGCCAAGGAGAAAGGAGAGTATGAGGTTTATTTCAGCTTCAGTGCTGCCAGGGAGCCTCCAGGTATGGGTTGTAAGAGGAAATACTGAGGCAGTGCAGCTGGAAGGTGTGAGTCAGGGATGCATTTGAAGCACTCCTGGGCAGTCTCAGAGCCAAGTCCAGAGGGCTCCAAGCCTCATAGAGCCCCATAAGCAAAATTCAAAGTCTTGTTTGCTTAATGGACCCTTGTAGATAAAACCAGCATGAAACCAGTGACCAAATCCACCCACATGGTGGGGGTCTGCTGAGCCCACAACAGTCCTGGATGCTCCCCAGGCTTAGGGAACAGGGGCAGTTGCCAAACATGTATCTTTTAATTACATGTATTTAATGAAAAGCAGCACTGAGCTTGTTGACTTGCCTTCAGGAGGTGCCTTGGTACCACCTGAAGTCTCGATGCTGCCTGTGGTTTCTCCTCAGTGCAGCTCTGTGCTGCTGGGCTGCACTGAGCACACAGGGATTCCAATGGGCAGTTCTTGATGTTGGGTTATAAACCATGCCAAGGGATAGAGAGGAGGATGAGTGTGAGCAGCAGACTTGGGAGCACTTGTGTGTTCTTTGTCTGGTGGATGCTTGGGTAAGAATTCTGTAAACAGCAACAAGGTCCTTGGTGGTTCTCAGGCTTATCATGACACTTTGGGGAGATCTGCAGTGACTGGGATGAGGCATCCAGCCCTTGGGCTGTTCTCTGCATCCTCGCTTGCTCTGCACACATGTACTACATGTTCATTTATCTGGAGTTAAACCGTGAGTGGCTTTGCTTCACTCTCCTCTTATGCAGAATTTGTCTGAATGTCTTCTCATTCACACTAAAAAGAAAGGAAGTTCATGGTTGAAATAGTGATTTAGGATGGGAAGAAATGGCTTTAAGTTGTGCTAAGGGAAGTTCAGACTAGATATTAAGAAAAACTTCTTCATGGAAGAGGTTGTCAAGCATTGGAACAGGCTGCCCAGGGAAGCAGTGGAGTCATCATCCCTAGAGGGATTTGGCAGGCACGTAGATGTGCTCAGGGACATGGTTTAGTGGTAGACCTGGCAGTGCTGGGTTTATGGTTTTACTTGGTGGTTCTTTTCCAAAGTAAATGATCCTATGATTTACACAGGCAGCACAGTTGTCTCTGGGTGACTCTAGGTAATATCACTCCAAAACCTACAGGAGGTCACAGAATGACAAAGGGTTTCTCTGAGGATGCCCTTTCCATGTACACCAGTGTGGGTGGATGTAAGCCCATCCTGCTGTTCTGCGGTATGAATTCAATTCCTTTCTATTCCCTTTTGCTTCCAGCAAAAAAATTTAACTTGCTCTGTGCCTCTGAGTTTTCCTCTCCTTGATGCTACTGGAAGATAAATAAATATCTGTGCATTTTAACAGTAGGAGCAGTATTAAGCAAATCCCTGCCTACATGAGGATATTACCTTAAGTAACCTGCAGGGGTGTTAAGTTTAGAAGTGAAAAGCAAAGTGGAGCTGTTGGGCACTGCTCAACATGCAGGCAGGATGATGCTTGGTGAGAAGCATGTGTGAGGAAGAGGAGAGCTCAGGTGGGGGTGAATGACCCGTAAGCATTGTAGCTGCTGCCAGATTTGGTCCAGGGTTAGCTCTCAGGTGATGGCTCCCTTACCAGAGTTTTTTTTACTCTCTATGGATGTATTTGCATGGAAATCATAACTCCTTAAAAACAGCAGTGGTGACTGGGAGGTCTCACTGGCAAATCTAGTAGGACATACCCAAGGTTTTGCCATGGTGGCTGATGGTAGAGCCACTGTAGCCTCTAAATAACCCGCTTTGGTGTGATAACCCCATGGCCACAGAACACCAGCATCCTTGGGCTGAGCAGAAAACTCAACAGCAGAGAGAGACCCTGCACAAGGGGACATTAATATCTAAATGTGATCTTTATCTTTGCTTCCTGGGCTGCAGATAAGGTCTCCCCAGGGCATATAGAATTTGAGACTGTGGTTTCTGGAGCTATAAATGTAACACTACTGTGTTTTCATTAGGTCTGAGGACAAATACGTTGACTGAAACCTTATATTTTGTATTACCCTAATGACTTTCATGATACAAAGTCAGTAGGCTAAAAGAAGTGTACAATGGGTGACCTCGCAGTGACAGTGGGTTTTCTGCAGCTCAGATGCATCGTGCCAGACATGTGAAACAACACACAGTGAAGAGACAAACGTCCAAGTGCGACATTAACACAGAACACAAACCGCATGCTTTGTTTGCAGATCGGACGCTTTCCAACCCAGCACGGTTATGTCAGATGTTAATCACTTGAACCACATATTACATGGAGGCTTATCTGTTTCAGTGAACTAGTGTTGAACCACAAGTTCCCAAGGGACCTGGTTCTTGTCATGCTTTAGAGAGAAATATTTTGGGGTTTCCAACCATAAACCTGTAGCTGCTCCTCTCCTGAGGCTCTGTGTAGAAAAGGGCTCAGGGTCACAACTACAAGATACTTTCTTTCCCTACTGAGTAAACAGCTCATATTAACCCATCTTAAGTAATAGTGGGGCTTTTTTAATCAGCCGTGACTTATATCTGGCTTGACCTTCAATTTGTATTGCTTTGGTTGGGGTGAGCATGTTCCACCTCCTGAGTTAGCAGCTCTCAAGCTGTGGTCCACTACTGTGGCTGCAGGTCTGTGTTGGCCTCCCAGAACTTGGAGAAAAGAGGAAAACACATGGTAAATCCCACCTAAACCTGAGCCCACATTAGTTCGTTTGCCATTGTTTAACATATTGCTTTATGTAGAGGGAGGGTTGTGGCTGCATTTGGTTTTCACTGGTGGATGCAAAGCCGTATGGCTCCTTCCCTGCTTTCTTCTCTCCACTGTATCATTTCATGGTAGATTTGTTCATGATGTGGATTGAGAAGTCAGATGTAACATTGATAAGAGGGAATGTTATAGACCTACCAGAGGAGCTGAGAGACAAATCCAGCTGAGGTGAGGAGCAATAAAGTATAGTCATCAGGCAAATGCATAGCGTGATGGCTTGGGGTTGCTTTACTCGGTTCTAAGCAGGTCTTTTGTTACTTTTTGCCAGTGCTCACTATTCGATAAGCATTCTGGAATGAAAACAGGGTTTAGAAATATTTAAGGACCTTCCTCCTTCCAGGTTAATATTTTTTTCCATGCCTTCTGCTGGTATCTCAGGTATTTCTCTGCTTCATTCTTCTTGGTAAGTGTGCATAGAGAAATGTCATAGGGTTGAGTTAGGAAAAAGCCCTGCTAATTACTCCATCACATTTAGGGGGGAAAAAAACAACAAACCACTTAAGAAGTGATAAATTAATCATTAGCTTGAGAAGAAAGAGGTGCGTGTGTCCCACACATTTCCATACAGGTGAAAACGCTGTTTTTTCCATCTGGCTGGATGAACTGTTCATAGAGTAGTCCAGCAATTTAAACATGCCCTGAGCTGAACAAACAAAGCCTATTTCTCATCGATATAAAATACGCATAAGAGCAAGGGGATACCAGGGGATTACGCTGCGAGTCCGCCGTGTCGGAGGGAGGCGGCTGCAGCAACAAAGAGCAAATTCAGGGCTGGGGTCCTGCCCCATATGAGGTCATTTTCTGTTGAAGCTGGGCTCATTAGGCCAGCCAGCTTGTTGATACAGCTCGAAGTGTGGGTGACAAGTGTGACTGGGTTTGCTGAATTAGGCCTGCCCACTGCGCCCAGCACACAGAGATTCATCATTGTCTCTCTCTGGGAACAGGACCGTTAATTACACAAGCTGCCCAAGCCGAGTTTTCCAGCCGCGTGTCTCTGCGAGGTCATTTCTGTCCCAGAACCATCAGGTTTTGACAGCAGAGTGTTTAAACAACATGAGAGCAGTTTATGTGGGACAATAAGGGAGAGGGCCAGGTCACAGGACTTCATTAGGTAACTTCCCCTGCGTTGGAGGGGGTGGATTTGGTCCCCTCTGCAGTCCTGCACATCATCCTCCTCCTGCTGGAGCAATCGCATGGGGATTTCACCATGGGGATCTGGGATGTAGGAGCTTCGGATGAGCTGAGCATCACCATACCGCCTTTTCTCCTGGTGTAAAATACCCCAATTACAAGATCCCAATTGCAAGCTCTTCCTTCTGACTTCTTTTGCTAGCCACCGGGGGGGAAAAGCTTCCACTATGGGAACCTTGTTCTGGTAAAGGAAGTTGGCTGTTCCTCCCAGCACTGCCTGCTCCAACCCAAGCATTTGCTGTGGCTTTTGGGTAGCCACAGACAGTGCTTAATTCAGATAATCCACCACAGAGGCTGCTGAATGCACTGTTTTCTTCAGTTGTGTTTGGGGGTTGAGGATTCAGGTACTTGGATCTTGTTTTCAGAAGCTGCTTGTGATATTCAACCCTGTCAGGCGTTACATGCTTGTTGCAGAAATGCTTGACGGTGTGGTCATAGCAGGGAATCACTCAAAATAGTTTTTTGCGAGTTTTTAAAAGAAAATTAGTAGTAAAATCTAACTTTTAAAATAGGAATTAGTGGCTAAACCCCTCAAAATGTAAGTACTCGTTTGTTTGAGAGACAAGTCTGATCCAGGGCAGGTGACAACATGGTACAGCTGAGCAAGTATAGGGATGCTGCTGGGGATGCAGCACCCCATGAGGATGCTTCAACTCCTCCAGCTCAGCAGCTCCCACTGCTGAATCCATACAGAGGTTTTTCACCTCCTGTTTTGGTTTAGACAGATATAAACATATTTGTTACCAGTGGTGGATTTAAAGGTGGGCTTTAGCCAAAACACAAGTCCTGAGGTCCAGGGATAGCTAGAGTATAGCGTCTCTGCTCACGTTGATCTGTGTATCCCTTTGGTTTGCTGTCCACCAGCAGTGATGGTTTACAGCCCCCGGCCATTAATACAGTTTTGGAGATGAAATATTAGTTGTGTTTCCCACTTGTTGGTCTGGATTTTGTTTCTGCCCTGAGAGCAGGCACGTCTCCCTTCAAAACCCCTGCTGCAATGGCTCTGCTGAAGATGGGGGAAGGCTATTTCAAGCCCAGATTTTCTTGCTGTTCTGACAGAGTAACACTAGGAACCGACAGCCTGTGGCATGCGGATAGCACTCGGAAAAGGTTACACTTCATTTTACTCTAACCAGAAAGTTTGTTCACCCAGAAGCCCTTTTGGGGGAGCTACTTATTTTCTAATCTTGTGGTAATAACGAAATGATACAGGAGTCTGGGGATAATGAAGACAAACTGATTTCCTAATGCACTGAGCAAAAAGGAAGCAGAGAAGGGTTTCAGCAATGAGACAAAAAAAAAAAAAAAAGAGGAGTTTATTTTAAATAAAGATTACAAAAATAACCTACTGTCAAAGATGATGTGAAAGCCATTAAATAGCAATTTAATGTAATTATAATCACGGGTGAGCTAAGGGCTATCTTACACAATTACAATCAATCTTTCTGTCTGGGTGTGTTACCCTGAGCCCTTACTCCTGACTCCAGCCCTGTGTTCCCCCTGCAGAAATGCTCTGTTTAGAAAGCAGCGCCATGACCACCAAAGTCACTGGGACTAAGTGATGTCCTTCAAGGGCCAAGGGAGAAACCCATTTGGGCTCTGCCCTCCCCAACCCCAGCTGCCCTTTTAACAGCCGCTGCTGGAGTTAATAACCGAGTGTGGTACCTTACTGCTGCTGACTGCTATAAAGTGCTGTCTTGCCAAACTAGTAGCAGATGGCACTATCATGCTTGGCTGTGTTGAAATTTTATGAGCATGGTGGATCCTTAGTTACTAAACTAGCACCCGACACTTAAAAAGAAGGACATCAATCAGCTGGACTGCACTGTGCTCATCTACACAGCGTGCTCCTCTTCCCAAGAAACAAGAAAGAGCAGTTAAGAGAGAAAGTGAGTTCAAAAGCATTTGCTTCAATAGGCAGAGCCAGCTGTTGACCTGCAAAAGTGCCACTCAAAAGGGCACTGGGAGAGCCTTCAAGCTGGCAATCAAAGGACCAGGCAAGTGCCTGTAAGTGTTGGTAGAGTCCTGCATGATGGATCGAGGTGGGACCTGGTGTAGGAGTGCTTGTGTGTGATACCCCATGTCTCTGCAGCACTTCCAGTCTGAAACAAAGGCTCCTCTGTCAGCTCTAAATGAAGAATCCAAGAAAAAATAATAAACCTAATCTTGGTAATCTAATTTAGTGCTGATCTGAAGGTTTCTGTAAGCACGGGAAGTTAATCAGAAACTAATAAATTAGGGGTTGGAGCTGCCCATCACTCAGCAGCAGTTTTGGCAACACTGGACTGAAATGCCCATCCTGGGGAGCTGGTGGGACCATTGCACCCCAGCTGTACAATTCGTGGCTTAACAAGGGTGTGCAGCTGGGCCTTGGTTGCTGCCAGCAGCTTTGGTCATGCTGGCAAGAGGTTGTGTGCCTCTAGTCTCCATGAAAATCAATGTGAAGTGCCAACTATTTTCTCTTCTTGCTGATGGGTCTAAATGTGCTGGTCCTAGAGAGGTCTACACCCTTCCCTGCAGCACATTGAAATGCAAAGAGAAGCCAGTGCTGGTTAAGAAGGGGTGGTTGGATGTTTCTTCATGTGGTAAGGTGGGAGCATCCTTGGAGCTTACTTCAGGCCCAAAGCATCCCTCCTGGAAAGGGAAGATGTTAACATAGGGATTGGAACTAGCGAAGGAAACCTGTTGATAAGCGTTTTCAGTAATGTATGATGAGCATGCAGCCATGGTGGTACAGCAATTACGTGACCTATACTGGGCAATCAAGGCATGTGAACTGTCCTCATGATGATTTCCTTGTTTATGCTTCAGGGTCACAGAAGTGGAGTAAGAGGATGGGAAAATTGATAAGGTTGGGCTATCATAAAATAGCACTAATGATCCTTAGTTTTAAAAGCCTTGGACTTGTTTATATACGGGCTTTTCAGAGCACAGCCATCAAATGATTGCTGCAAAAGCAATGGTGCAGAAGCTAAAGCTGGCCATGCGCTGGAGCTTTCCAAAGGTCTCAGCTTTTGTTGAAGGGTTACATCATATTTCTTCCTCTCAGATGAACTACTGACTGCAGGAACCTGGCTGAGGTTTAGCAGCCAGGTTTGATTCTGCCAGCTGCGGATGTAGGTTTTAGCTCACTTGCCCATCTCACCAGAGCATGGAATGAGCATTGCAAGGTGCCAGCACAGCAGTACTGCACTCACTACAGGAGTAGCCCCAGGGATTTTAGGTCAATGTGAGCAATGCAAATGCCTCTGCCTCAGTTTCCCCACTCCCTAACAGAGCCTGGGACTATCTGAGTTATTGCGAGTAAATGACAAGGAGTAAAATGCTTTAAGAAGACCTAATGATGGTCAAAGGTTTCTGCTCAAAGCTGCTCAAGGAGCTTGAAGCAGCTTTTCCTTGTCTCCTCCTGAGTCAAGGAACCCTTCCTAGTCCTCCATGCTGGTGCTTTCTAGGTCAAGTTTAGCCACAATGTGGTCTGGTTCGCAAGAAAAAGGAGAAGTGAACAAATGGCAGCCAGGACCAAGGTGGAGATGCCTGGAACCGCTGTCAGCAGCATCAGGGAGCTCATATCTCCAAGTGGAGCAGGGCTGGGGATTAGCTTTGCGTAAAAGATTGTTCTGAGGGGGGAAAATGTACTAATTAATTTGATTTCCATTTGGAAAAGGGGCAGTGGTTTGAGAGCTGAAATTGCCTGATTATTGCCAGCACATAAATTTCTCCTAGAAATGTGGCTGCAGTTTATCCTAATCATATTCAACTTTAGGCAATGAAAATACTTCTCGCTATTTGTTTTGGCTGCTCTTGCTGTTCCAGCGTCTGCGAAAATATGTCATGCATGAAATGCTCCCCTATATTTTGACAAGTTATTCCTTATGTTCGCTAATTTTTCATTAAGAAAAATGACAGAAACACCAGATACCCAGGAAGGTCTCCAGAAGAGCTCTGCATCAAGATTAAAGACTGAGAAGTGTGGGTCTGCTGGAATTCCTTCATCTCCATTATTGTAATGTATTTGTGAAAGGGAAAGTCTCCCGACCTGTTCCTACACTTCTCCGCTACGACAGCTGGAATTTTGCCTCTGTAAAACATACACGATAGGTTGTAATGAATAGTTTGTAAAAGGCAAATCTGCTGGCGAGCCTGAGCTCTTACACGTGTGCTCAGCCAAAAACTGCCTCTTGCTGGCTCTGGGTGCTGCTGGTGGTTGAAGGGGGGCAGTTAGTGTTGTTACAGCAGAAAGTAGAGGTTCCAACCAAAACAGGGCTTGGGGGATGAGGCGCTCTAGAAAAAGTGAACACAGTCTCTGCTCCAGCTCCAAATGTCTTCTTGATGGGGCTGTGCACTGAGTACAAGGCACCCAGGCAGGTTGCCTGGGGACGTGGAGCACAGCATTAGTCATGGTTCATGCCAATGCCTTAAGGGATAGCAGGAGTGATTCTCTGAGAAGTCAAATTTAAGGCTGAAGCCTCCATGGTTAGGTTCTCTGAATTCTTGCCAGATCTGGAGAGGTCTGAGATGGGCAGAGGACCCAGTGTGTTGATGAGGTGATGAGATGAGGGAGGATTTAGGGATGTGAGGACTCCAGGAGCTGAGGCTGGAGAAACCTCTGCAAGAAAGGAGGTCAGATATTCTGAGTGCAATAAGTGGTGCTTTTTACAGTTACTAGGGTTATAACCTGCTGAACACATGCATTGAGCTGTGGCCATGTGGGGCTTGGTGCACAGTGGCAGAGAGGAGCACAGTCATGGTCCATCCCTGACCCAGGGGTACCTCTGCAGAAAGGGGATTTGAATGAATGAGATAACTGGTAATTAAGGCTATTTTAAAAGCTGTGTTGTCCATTAGCCTCTTTAACCCTACCACCCTCTGCCTTGCATTGTCAGCTTCCTAACACACGGGGAAGTCTTTTATAAAACCCTTTAAATGGGATTTTAGAACTGAAGTGCTCAGTGTAACCAAGGTAGAGAGTTTGAGGCTCCTAGAAAAAAGCAGAGTGAGAAGATTGGTATTTAGGTACCCAAAGTAACAATATCTCTGCACGGATCAGCACATGCCTTAAAGCATGGAGCAAACTTGGAGATGCAGCTGCAAAGAGAAGTGCACCAGCTTCCTGGGCTGCTTGTGAGGATGGGGTGAAGCTTTGCACAGAGTCATTTACATGGTAATTAATAGTGTCTGTGCATGAGGAAGAGTGAGGGCGGGTGTTTGCCTGGGAATCTGCCTCATCCCGGTGTGCCTTCATCCCTGAGAGCAGGGAAGGAAGTGGAGCCCCTGAATAGCTTCATTTCCTGAAGGACTTGCCCGAGCAGATGGGATAAAATTGCTATAAAAAAAAAAGATCCCAAGACAGGAAAATATAATGAGCTATGGGCAAGGGGAAAAATAACTGCTGAGGGATATTTATGCAGCACAGGGAGTAGATGGATCAAATCAGAAATTCCAATTAAGTCCATAATTTATTTCAACGGAAATAATAAAATTAGAGATGGGCCCAAGTGGCAAAATTCAGCTTGGGATCCTGATCCAAATGACGAGTTTGGGTTGGATCTAGCAATCTCCATCCTGTCACATCAGACAGCATAGACCTGCACCCTGTGGCCCTCCAAAAGTGATGGTGGAACCTGGTTAGATGAAGTTGCAGGCATTCAAAGGGCATCATAGATGGAATATAGTGTGAGACAGGGTCATTTTTTTTAAATACATAAATATCCTTCAGCATAAAATGAAATAAAGAAAGGTATCTGATGCAAAGACAAGCTATATACACTGAATACAAGGAGAAGGGTTGGTTTCCTGATGCATTGATTAGAAAGTGGGGTATTTATCAGGCCCTACAGCCACTGCAGTCACTGCTGGAAAGTCCTCCTGGCAAAAATGAAATTTCCCCTTGGTCTTTTTTGTCTTTAATCCAGCAAACTGGACTGATATCCCAGCAAAAGCAAGTGTGCAGCCTTGTTGGGAAACCAAGACAAAGTACAGGGAGAGTTTGAGAGGGACAGAGACATGTATTTTGTTGTCCAGGTGTCTGCAGCTGCAGGGCACGGCTGGCACATGGATATGTCTGTAATGGGAAGATGTGATGGTAAAAGCTGACCTGCTTGCTGCAGAATTGCTCTTCATGATACCAGTCTCCCCACTTTAATTCAGTATCAGGATCACTGGGATTGGCACAAACAGAAAACTCAAAGAGGGGAAGGGGCTGGACAAGTCTTTTTGATCCATTAACAGCAAGTGACAGAACCCCTTGAAACACAAAGGGATAATGAAGGCAGATCATTGTCTTCAGCTCTTGCATTCCGGTTGCCCATGGCGAGCCCGAGGAGGATGCAGCAGTAACCCATCATCTGCAAAGTGCACGAACCAGAACTCCCTCTACCCTGAGACCTGATTAAGAAACAGCACATAACACCCTGCCCAAATGGCCCTGATTAAGCAAGTGAGAATTAGCGCTGGGGAATGGCCAGGACAAAGAATGAGCAGTTCCCTTTTCACATGCTTTGGCTCATGATGTGAAGAATTAAAAGGCTGGTAAAAGCCGCTGCAGATTTATGAAGGATGACAGAACAGCATTTTTAATCCCATTTCAGCAGGACTCAGTGTTGCAAGCAGTTACTTATTGTAAGAAAATTTCTCAGTGCTTGAGTGAAATTACTCTGGGTTTGGTGCAAGGCTCAGCTCTGTCACTGTTGTGAGTAGCATCCTGGGAGGGATTGGACAGTGGCAACAGTGGCACATGGCCAGGTCACCATCTGGGTGTCCCCACTGCCTTTGAGTTAACATCCATACCAATACCACTGACATGGGAGTCTTGAGGAATTACAAGGTGAAAACCTTATTTTCCCCTCTATAAGAGTGACTCAGAAGAGTGTCACCCTGATGGCTGGCTGTGCAGCTCCCATGATTACATAGTAATCAATAGCAAGGAGTGGGTCTGTATGGTTTCTTTTTGCTCAGGTCGTTCACCAAGCATCTCTCCTTGGTGCTGTCTAGTATCCAAGATGTCTAGCATCCTAGATGCTGTCTAGCGTCCTCATTCCATGACCATGATCTTTGTGTGCTGAGTGGAAAGGGTAAAATCAAGAAGTTCCTAGGGTTAGAAGGGAACTTAAAGCTCATCCAGTTCCAACCCCTGCCACGGGCAGGGACCCCTTCCACTGGAGCAGCTTGCTCCAAGCCCCTGTGTCCAACCTGGCCTTGAGCAGTGCCAGGGATGGGGCAACCACAGCTTCTCTGAGCACCCTGTGCCAGCGCCTCAGCACCCTCACAGGGAAGAGCTTCTGCCTAAGAGCTCAGCTCAGTCTTCCCTCTGGCAGGTTAAAGCCATTCCCCTCATGCTGTCTCTACGTCTCGGTCCAAAGCCCCTCTCCAGGTTTTCTGCAGCCCCTTTAGGCACTGGAGCTGCTCTAAGGTCTCCCCTTAAGGAGCCTTCTCCAGGCTGAACCAGCCCAGCTCTCTCAGCCTGGCTCTAGAGCAGAGCTGCTCCAGCCCTCGCAGTGTCTCTTCATGGCCTCCTCTGGACTTCCTCCCACAGCTCCATGTCCTTTTGATGTCTGGGGAGGGATCCCACTGCTGCAGATGCAACCAGGGTCACCAAAGCATCCACAGTAGCAACAAAACCTCTTCTGCAGGAGAGCAGGTTAACCCCGCATGGCCGCCCCTGCCCGTGCTGCTCCACCAGCTGCTGGGCTTTCATTTCAAAGCCCCCACCTCCTCAGGAGACTGATGTTAACATTTCATTTTAGCCTTCCCAGTGCTATACATCCACAGCACTTGTGAGTCATGTTTTCCACCCTCTATTATTTAACACAGCTCTTTCAGCCAACATATTTTACGGACCGAAGTTGTCGTGATTAGAAATGTATGTTTTCAATAATGACAATGTACTTTCCCTCCCTCCACCCCATTCAAACACTCAATTTACAGAATGGAGGAAAATATTTTAAACATGTAGATGAAAATTACACACCAGCTTAAATGTGTCACTTCTTGGCGCAGGCATCTTGTTTCTCAGCCAAGACTCGCAACTAAGATTTCTGCTCCTCTATTTTATTGACTTCTTTTTTCTTTCCAAGACCACAAATAGCCACTTAACCAAAAAAATTAACCCCTAAGCAACTGCTCCATCCGCTTCCTTGGGGCTTCAGTTTGCATTAACCCACAGCATTTCCCAGTACCATGGTGGCTGCTCATTGACTATGTGAAGCTTCTCAGCTGCTCCAAATTGTCTCAGGTTCTTCAACTGAGACAAGCTGATGGCTCTACCTGAGGTGTCCTTCGGCAGTCATGGGTTTTGCCAAGTGCAGATATGGATTTCTTAAGGAGAAAGGTGGGAATCATCTGTAAATAGAAGCTCATTTAATCCTAGCATCTTATTTCAAATGACTTCTGAGTTTCTCAGATGTAGCACTGTATGATTAAAAGGGGGATTGTAGCTGCAAACACAAATGGCTGCATTTGCAGCTGGAAACAGAATCATATGAATCAGTATTTTGCACTATATTTGTATAAGGATATTGTAATAGGAATATCCCACCAGGCAAAAGGGAGTTGAGATGTTGAGGTTGGAAATGGAATATGTTCAATCACATGCTGCACAGAGGACGTTTTGTCTCTAGCACTCTCCTCTGTTGTACAGTTCAGGGGCTTTCCAGGCTTCTCTGCTCTATTTTGAACTCTGTGGCTTCAGGTAATACATACATGTATACACACACCCACGTTCATCATTGTCCCAGACTGGGAATTAGCCAAAACAGAGAAAGTGTGTCCTTGGGTGAGTTCAGTTACCAA
Source organism: Lathamus discolor (assembly GCF_037157495.1). Lineage (NCBI taxonomy): Eukaryota > Metazoa > Chordata > Aves > Psittaciformes > Psittacidae > Lathamus > Lathamus discolor. Next base: position 2,320,743 of record NC_088891.1, on the reverse strand, counting down.
AGCTGCGCTGGAACAGCCAGGTTAAACCTGAGCATGGGCTTTGGGCAGCAGGAAAAAAGGGGACAACGTGTGTCCTCCTGTGTTTGCATCTCTGGGTGGCTGCAGGGCATGGTTTGGGGATGTCTGAGAGTACAGGGTTGTCCCCTGCACCTCCCAGCAGCAGCAGGGCTCAGAGCATTGCAGTGGTCCTTACCCTGCAAACCAGGCATCAGTCCTCCTCTTCTCCATCCCTGTGTGACAGCTGCACACACTTCCCAGGCTGATGGTATATGACAGGTCTGATGTGAGCAAGGATTTTCATTTACACTATGTAGCAGTTAACAACAGATGGAACCGTAAGATCAATATATAGTCTAAATAATTAAGAATCGTGTTTTTAATTGTGCCTTTTCAACAAGCATTTCAAATGCTGCTTAAATCGGCCACGTGGTTGTTGATCTAGGGACCAGTTGCAGTATATTTTGTTTTGAAAGATGCATTGAAACTGCACAGAGCCTGATCCAAACAAGGCGAGTGAGTGCTTGGTGTCTGTGAAAGGGGTTTGGCAGCCCTGGGAGGGCACTGCAAACTGTCACTGTGTGGATGGGTTGTGATACCCAAGGGATTAAGTTGGTGGGTAGAATAAAGCACAACAGATTTTATAGTCTGAAGGCTTTGGGCTTTATCCTTCCAAATGCTGTGCTTGCAGATGAATCAAACTGTTTGAAACCCTCAGAGGTCCCATGTGAGTTCAACATTGTGGTATTTGGGTAAACTGAGGCACAGAGGTCCTATGGAGCAGGCCTCACAGTGAGGGAACAGGAGCACTGAGCTCTCCTTGCCTCTTTTTGCCTTCGCTCAAGTGTTTGACCCAGTAGGACTAAAAGCCTTCCCAAAGTGATGTTATTTAGCAAGTGTTACAGCAGAGAAAGATCCAAGCAGCCTGTTTTTAAACTCAGCTGAAGTGAATGTTCTCCAACATCAGCTCTCTTGCTTGAAAAGCTGAAATGAAAGATTTTGCATCTTTTCGAAGAATATTTGGCTATTCTTTTAGGCATTTAAGCAAAGTAACTGGTGGGTGTGATTATCAGAGCCCAGGGTGCTGTGGGAAGTGCCGCAGCTCTGGGTTGCCTTTGCAAACACAGGGGAGATGAAGTCATGCCCCCCATATTACGTATTTTTGGCTGTATCAAAAGCCATTGGGTATCATCTCTTGTTCTAAGGGGTTTCAGCACCATAGCAAGGTGCTTTTGGGTTGTTCCCATTTACTAATGTCACTCTGGGAGGTCATTTGTTTGTCATCTGGTTGGAACAGAACATAAAGCCACATCCACGTATGACTGAAGAGCCAGGAGGAGCGAAGTGCTGGATTTGCCACTGGCCCCATGGGTCCGGTTACCTGGGATCTTTGGCCATCCCACCCAAAGAGGCCCAGCTGAGCCCCACAGTGTGGGTGCTTGCAGGCTCAGAAGGCTGTGCATGGCAGCGGGTGACAAAGGGGAGACCAGGGGAATCATCCAAGCTTCACCATCCCCAGCGTGTACCAGAACGAGTCAGACCACGAACGCTCCCTGCACGTGGTTAGTCCCTGCCTTAATTTATATTAAATGTGGTCACATCATTCAAACAATCTCCACGCTCTTCTGTTTGTGCAGGTAATGATGATATAGACTCATTTATGCAAGATTATCCTTTTATCACATTTCCAGACTCATTTATGAGGCTCATGTTTTTCCCCCAAGGGCATCATCAAGTGAGTTAAGTTGTACTATTTGCCTCCCGCAGTGAACTGGCAGGAGCCTACTTCATTGACTGATGAGGGCTGCTGCCTTCGCCAAATAGGGTCTGTGTGATGGATATTTTACTTGTGAATATTATAGCTGGAAATTAGCATGTTTATTGAGGTAGAATGTGTTTGTTTACATTCTGCTACCCATGGTATTACCTTTTATGACCTGAGTTATTTAGCTGAAGATAAGCTTAAGTGCTTCCCATCTGGGGGAGGGGAGAGAGGAAAGAAAAGAAAATTAATGAACTTCTAGATATCAAATTATAGCTTAAGTGACAGAGATGCCTCTCTGGGAGCTGCTCGGATCCCCTCACCTGGGCTGGATTGTCTCAAGCACAGAGGAGAGGGAGAAAGGGACTTGGCTCAGTTTTCCCTACTGTTTTACCTGGTTTTGCCTATTGAGAAAGAAGCTTTCCAGGGAGGAAACCATCTCATGTGTCTTGAAGCATCCACCAGCAGTCGGGTACCCTACAGCAGCGATGGGTATCCACCCTTTTTGGCATCACCTACCTCCACAAGGTCCAGCCAGCACACGGGTTCTGACTCTTTCCTTTCCTCAACCCTCATGATGTGTGGTTTCTCCTCCATGGTGATGACGCCAATTAATTGATAAGTGACAAAATCCCATGGGATGCTTAGGACTGGAGGGAGCTTGACCAGCACACTTGAGAGTGGATATGTTTTCCACAGCTAGGGAAGGCTTTGGCCTGTGAGGTAATACATAAAGTGACCCTGATTGTGTCAAATTTTCCTTTAAAGAGTCATTCCTTGTCTGCTTAAAATGATGATGTGAAGTATCTGGATACAGAGCTGACTGCCATCTGATGCAATCCAGCTCCACAGACAGTAGGGTCTGGAAAATAGCGCATTCCCAAACCCTACAAAATGGATGTTGTGAACTGTGCTTAAATCCATACGTCAAATGCTTGGGAACATAAGCATATTCTCTCCATACTGAGAAATGCCTGCCTGGAGCAGGGAATTTGTGTGGGCAAACAGGGGACTGGATGTGGGACTGGGCACCCTGCTCCTGCGCAGGAGGTGTTTGTGGGATTACAGACAAAAGCCTGTCCTGTAGCTTGCATCAAGATTTAATTTCATTTTAAAAGCTGCCTGCCAAGCTCTCTTTTACTTGTGCACATCTGCATGTAAAAACGTGGTTTATATCAAGCCAAAAGAAATGCTGGTTTGTTTCTTTCAGCAAAATTTGGGTCTTATTTTATGGCTTTTAAATCCATACTATCACATGCGAGGAAAAGAGAGGGGAATTGGTGGCGTGTCAATGAGAGCAAAGAGGAGGCTTCAGTGATGGGCAGTGTCAGTGCCAAATCTCCCACTGTGCTGGTGCGTGAGATAAATGTAGGCCAGGAAATCTTCCTGCTGCCCCACAGCCCCGTGAGCTTTCTCCTGGTCTGTAGGTAGAGATTGAACTCACACCCATGTCCGCATCTCTGTTCAGCATGGACCCTGTGTGCCAGTGACACTGTAGCCTTGGAGGACTTGCACTGAGTACCGTCAAGAAGTGACACCTTTGGAGAGCAACAGTAGCGTTATCCCATCAGCATCTGCCTATCTTGCTTTGCTTACCATGTTAATTTGCTGTTGTATCACTCTCCAGGGTGAAATGGAGACAAATATGACTTCACTGTTACAATAACTAGTAATAAAAATTATGATTGCCAATATCTGGGAGGCACGCACTTGTGAATCATGAGATGAAGTGAATTAACAGCTTGAAAAATTGCTGGCCCTGGTAGAAAGCAGAGCTGTAAATGTTGGGATTATTTCCCCTGTGACACTGCTGTCAGCAGGGGATGGTTCAAGTGGGGATGTTCTCAGCCCTCACAAGAAATCATTTCTCCCTTTCCTCCCAGGTTTTCATCACAGATGCCTGTGGGTCTTGGTTGGAGTGTTTAATATATTGTAAACGTGGATGTGTTCTGCGCAGATGTCTGTGAGTGTGTAAATGTGCTTTCACAGGTCAGGACCAGGAGCATCCCTGGTTCCAGAAGACACAATGGTTTTATACCTATAAAGCAATTTCTTCCTGATCTCTTTGCCAACTCTTTGGCCAAAACTTGATGACTTATCCTGGGTCTGTGCCTCTTCCTGTTCTCTACAAGAGCTCTCAATGCTCCTGTTATTGGTGTTGACTTCCTCTCCTTATCCTGCTTTTGGCCTTATAGATATAGTGATGTAATAAATTCTTGGGGCTAATTGTGCATTTATGTAGCAAATATTCCAAGCAAAGAGTTTGCCCAATGGGCTAAAATACATTTGCATGAAGAGTTCATTGAGCAATTCTGAATAACCTACAAGTTTCAAAACCAGCCTCTTTGTGGATAATTTGACTGTTTGCTGCAAAGTGCAGCATTTGCTGAATTAATGACTCATTACAGAGATTTCAGTGAGCTCTGGTGGCACTGCCTGCTGCTGCATGAGGGTTTTTTTCTTCCATTGCACCTGTACCATTTCAGTGACATGCAATGCTTAATTTCTGCAAATTACTCCTACTAGAGCAATATGAAATACAACTAACTTGGGGGAAGGAGAGGTATGCTTTAATTAAATCATCTTGCAATTAGTCCTTGAGTGATGAAGTAAAGGTGGTTTATCTCTGTGCAAGTGGTACCAAACCACCAAGGAGATGCACAGAGAGGGAATTCCAGGGTTGGACATCAGAACCAGATGAGTTGTTCAACAATTTGAGGTTATGTAAAAGCAGCCAGGCAGCTATTTGGGGGTTACTCTTGCTGATTGCTTGGGACTGTCCATATTTACAGCATTAGAAGAATTGATTCCATTAAAATCAGTACTTTCTGGAAGAGCATTTGGGCCCTAAGGACTATGGCAAAATACACAGAATTAAAACGCACCATTGATCAGATATTTTGGGATGAGGAGGATGCACAACATTGCACCCCTTGTGTATAGATACTGGAGCCTTTTGTGATCTCCTTCTCAGCAGTGGAACTCATGAGAGACTATTACCTGGGTGTGATGATCCCACTTGGCCCTTCCATGGTGACATTTGCACCCTCAGAAGTCAGAGATAAAGGCACCGTCTGAAACATCTACAAGCTGGGATAAAGATTTCACCATTCATTTCCCATTGGATTCTTAGCTGGAGGAGATGAATGGCTGAATGCTTCCGAATATACAACTCCCCCAACAGTATTTAGCATGGTGTAAAGTTTTCTTTAATGATTTATTGTCCCTAGTGTTTTAGACATTCAAAATACATTTGTAGTGACACTGAAAATGTGCACTGAACCCTCCAAAAGAGATTAGGCAGAAGCTCTTCCCTGTGAGGGTGCTGAGGCGCCGGCACAGGGTGCCCAGAGAAGCTGTGGCTGCCCCATCCCTGGCAGTGCTCAAGGCCAGGTTGGACACAGGGGCTTGGAGCAAGCTGCTCCAGTGGAAGGGGTCCCTGCTCGTGGTGGGGGGCTGGAGCTAGATCAGCTTTAAGGTCCCATCCAACACAAACCAGTCTGGGATTCTGTGATCTAAGAGTCTCTTGGGAAGCAAATGTGAATTCTTCTGTGCCTCTGTTCTAATAGCTCATGCTTGTTTGTGCAACCCAGGGTCATTTATATTCAAGGTCAAGAGACATGTTGTAGGGGAGCACTGCACCGACCTTCATATCTGAGCATTGGACTGAGTTCAGTCAAGGTCCAAGTCCATTTTGTTGACTCTAGAAATTGCTTGCTCAGGCCTATAATGCAGATGGTGTCATTTTCCTCCTGTCAGGTCATGCTTAGGGAAATTTGCTTTCAATGTGGGGAGCAGGCAGAGAGACTAGAGAGATCCTGTCCCAAATTGAAGAGCAAGTGTTAAACAAGGGCATATACAGGACAAACCTATCCTTCAGACCACTGTTATCCAGATATAGCAAAAAGTAAATCTGGTCAAAAACCATAAGTGCATTTTTGTAGCAGGATTTGGAATAAAATCATCAAAACCACGGAAATTCCAAGTGGCAGCAGCAATTTCTCCCTCTCCTCTGAGCAGATCTGAGTATTACAGGAACAATGCAACCCAGGGACCTGCATGGGGGTAGCTTCATGCAAAGTGTCATTTCTTTGGAGTTCAGAAAACTGGGTATGTAATAATAGAACATCAAGTTCATCTTGCCTGTGAAGCTAATAAGTAGCATCATCATGAGTACAGATATAAGTGCAATGGAGGCAATGATAAGCAAAAAACCCAACTTGAATTTAGGTGTTTTGGCTTGTATTAGATTGCATAACAACTTTAATGTTACTTAAATGTAGGTGTTTTGTGTGTGGGTGCACGCGCCTATGTGTGTATGTGCATTAATAGCAATTTGTGATAGATGCCTTTGGGGCCCCCACATTCAATAAGAAAAAAGGAGTTTTTATGGGAGATAACATAACTGTTTGCAATTTGGCTATTCATTGTATCTTTGGCATTTTATGTACTGCATTAGCTGAGGCAATTTCATGCATATGGATATAATGCATTAAGTAGAAGCATTTAAATATAGTGAAACTAATTTTATGATGATTAGTTGAAGGAAAACATTGCATTCGTATCATCTATATAGGAACCAATTTGCATGAAAATGCCCAAAGTTGCTATGCCAACATTTTCTGTGTTGTCGGTCGGGGTCGTCTCTGTGTCAAGACTTTGTATTAAAAATCGGTCTCCAGTGCCCGTGTCTTTTAATTCATTGCAAGCTGTAGGCCATTTGCTCACAAAGCGCTTGCAGTAAAACAAATGAATAGCTAAAATACTCATTTGCATGATTCCCATTTGAAAACGATTCCCCTGAAATTAAGGAAGCGTGTTACTCGCTTGTGAAGATGGATGGGCAGATGAGCCATGCAATTAATATTTTTCGGCATTCTCTTTTAAAGCCCTCCTAAGACTCAAAGCAACACATGCTGCCTTCCAGACAAATTGGGTCCCGCAACAGTTCCAGGGCTGCCATGGCAGCAGCTTGTTCCCACTCTCTCCCCTTTATTGTCTCACTTACATTATGCAGTAATTAAAACTATTTACCATTCCTACTTATCTGCCATCTGCTGCCATTGAAGTTTCCTCTTCTTTATAAAGCCTTCTTAAGCAGCAATGAGAAAAGTAATGGATTCAAGGACAAGCAGAGGCAGGGAGAAAATGCTCCTGCTTTTTACTAATAGGTAGCGGACCAGGACGAGGGCTGTGTATTGTAAACTTCCACTTTGTGTGTCATTTTCCATGATTTACATCCTGGCCGCCATGAGAAGAAGGAATTTTCTGGAGCAAATGTGGGCACATGGTACAGGGAAGCAGATACAACAGATGCATATGGTGCATAGGTGCAGTGGTGGCATACTCCTCTATTTTACACCAGGATAAGTGGGAAAAGGGATTGTGCTGATGGTTTCATTCACTCCTGAGCCAAGTCAGGGGGAGTGAATGAAAGATTTTAATTTGAATGGGCTCTGGCTTTGAAGCACAGTTGATTTTTAACAGATCCATGAATGGCACCTTGGTTTTTGCTGGATGAAATCCTGTAGGATGCACTAATTGCAGTCAGGCATGGATGTTAGGCAGGAGCAGCACTTGATGTCAATACATGGGAGGAACTGGGATGAAAATACCCAGAGATCCCCACTCAAACAACAGTGTTTGCATGTCTTACCATGGAAAATACAGTTAGTGCTCATGGCCTGAAGAGTGCTTAAATCATCCCTGGTGCTGGTGGGTTGGGAAGCGATGACAGCCAGGTAAACGGAGCCTGCGGGAGACTCTGGAGAGCCCAGCCCTGGAGGCAGATTTAGGGAGGGCAAGACGTACCCCAGCAGGGCTGTTCTACAGTCAAATGGGCCAATAAAACAGCTCCCAGTGTGCTGTTGGCAATAAAAAGTGAAGAAGCCAGCAATTACTGTCGCCCTCGTGGCATAACTCATGCTCCATATTATTTACAGTGACTCTAAAACTTAAAAAATCCAGTTAGCTTAATTGCCTTTTCCACTGCATGGATGGCAGCAGGAGAGGGCGGCACGAGCCGGCTGCTCCAGCTACAAATCCCATGGATGGCTGCCGGGGACTGGCTCACCCGGCACTGGGTCTGGATGGGGAAGTCGGTAACACAGAGGACTCAGGCTGAGATGGGTTATTTCTTAGAAAGCCGTGGCAGTTTCAGTAGTTTTCCATCATTCGACTACAACTGATTTTTCCCAGTATTAATTTTCCTTTTTCCTAAATGCTGTTCTGTATTCCAACTATTTTTCCTGAGAGTCCATGGTTTTGCCACCATCTCCTGGCCCGAGTAAGAAGTCAAGGAAAAGTCAGATAACTAGATGTGTTTAGGTCTGGGTTTGGACGGGTTCTTTTAAACCTGAAGTCTCAAACATCGGTGATGTTGGTGTAAAGCATCATCCAAAAAACCTCTGGCAGAAATATTCCTCAATCTATCAAAATCTGCACTATTACATGTTCACATTACAAACAATGCTGGCGAGGAGCGGGCCTTTCACTGGGGTGGCTTATTCAGTTACACAGATATTTCATTCTCCCCACATCTGGAAGGATTTAATGGGGAGGTGAGAAACAGCATCCAGTTTTTCAGCACTTCGTGTGATTTCTCAAATACAGTGGAAAGCGTCATGTTCAAAACGACAGTCATTTTCCAATCCATTAAATCCCTTTGTTAACGTGCAAATACTTTTCATTCCTTCCAAAGTACAGTAGAGCAGGCATTGTTGCACCAAATTATTTACAGACACACAGCTGAAACCTAAAAACACAGGGCTCTTTCTAGTCTTTATTTGGTAACTGTAGTGGGCTTCTCCCCAGATCAAACACCCTTCAAACACAGGAAGACCGGAGCGTCTCCTACACATCTCAATCCATCCCAGCAGGATGGACCACCCTGCTCTTCCCATCACATTGTGTCAGCATACTGCAGAAACCTCAGCCAGATATGGCTGATATCAGGAGGAGGAGGGAAGTTAGCTCCAGAGCATCCTAACTCGCTTTTTGCTTGGTGTTGCACTCCTCCAAGCAGCTGTGGTGGGGTTGGATTCCTAGAGGTGCCCAGCCACTGTTGCCCCTTGAGTGAAGCATCTTTCAGCGCTGGAAAACCATCAAATATCCCCTTCATCCAAAGGTGGAAAACTGGCTGAGTTTTCTTTACGCCATAGAGCATTCCCATCCCTGTTAGTAAATGATTTTGCATCACAGCCCTGCAAAAAAATTACCATAGAGATCCCATTTAAGGCAAGGGAAAAAAAAAAAAAAACAAAACAGAAAAGGAAATATTTTAGGTAGGAGTTGAACAGCAAATGCTTTTTGGTCTCTGTGGGGAGTAATGATCCACAACAAGGACACAATTCTATATGCATGTAATATTATCACATGCTTCAAAAAGCTTTTAAATCACATAAATGCAGTTATGGACCATTGTACAAAATAAACATTCCACTTGTGTTTAGGCTGTTTTTAGTTCTTTGATCTAAAGTGATGCTTGCAGATTTTATTGCTTTGTAAATTAAAGCGGCTTTGATTTGATTGAACTAAATTAATAAGACTTCTGCCTTGTTGCAAGATAACAGCTGCAATATATTTTGGCTGCACTGCACATAAGAAAACTGCAGTCTGTAACAATTGCACTGAAGCTTCATGGAGGATTTCAATACCTATTTTAATTAAAACAAAAGCCTATGTAGCACTAATGTGTTCCTTAAAGAGACAAAACTTAAAGTGTCCTTTTAAATCTATTTTAATATGTCTTAAGGACTAGAAGATAAATGGTAGGAGAACCGGGCTCTGACAAGGTACTTTTTCTCTGCCTTTTGAATTTCCTTCTTGCACATTTAAGGCATGTCTGCTTTTAAGTAGTAAATCTTCCTACTTAAATGGAAAAAGAAGCAGTTTTCAGGTGTTCTCTCAGGTGCTGAATGATGGTAGTGCTTTCAACCCAGCCTCGAGGACAGAAATTATCCATGTTCATGAACAAAGCTGGTGCTATGCTTATTCCCACCTAGTGTGGGGACAGCGCACGACCACTCCAGCAGGAATCTATCATCAGGTCGGCTCCCACTGCACCATCCAGGTCCTCAATCCATGATGGCCAACGTGAAACAACACTTTTCTAGCTAATACCTCATCTGTGGGTCTTTAGCTCTGGGGCTTCTCGGGGTGGCTGTGAATCACTAGAAGAAAGGGGAGCCTCAGCCCAACTCACAACACAGTAGATGTCTTTTAGATGCCCTGAAGAGCCTCCAGTAGCTCACAGCAAGGCCTCTGACATGGGCAATCATGGGACAAGGCTATTTTAAACCTGCTGATGACTTTAAGCAAGCTGTTTGCTGCCTGTGGGTCTCATTGACTTTTTTCCCCTGGTACAGACTGGGGAGGTTTGAAACCAGCAATGTTTTTTGCTCAATGCCATTTACCAAAATCCTTAAACAAAAGCAGCTCTTTGAAAGCTGTAACAATACAAGAAAAGCAAGTGCCAAAAAAATGGAGCTGCCTCAACCACAGGGGGACCATGGGAGGACCAGGAGAACTGCTTCCCACAGGGAAGCATGAGGGGCACATGTGCCCTTCTGCCCACGCCTCTGAGGTGATGCCAAGAGCATCCCTGTATCTGGTGGGGTCCTTGGACACAACTGCAGCCAGGAGGGCTCAAGCTACAGCTCTGCCTTGCACATCTCTGGGGCTCCAGAGTGAAAACAGACAAAGAAAATGTAGGAGCAAGATCTCCCTCAAAACCTTCATGTCTGTGTCCCTCTGACCCTGTTCAATGCTGCTGCATAAAGCAGACCCCAGTGTGGTGCCAAAACTACACCAGCGTTTCTGCCCTGGCCAAGCAGGGGTCTGAGGGATGCAGGGCTGTGCTTCTTTGCATTCTCTGTTTGTCTTGAAGTTTGTCTCCTTTAAATAGAAAACGTGTGTGGGGGGGGGGGGGAATCTTTTAACTGCAGCCCTCCAAACTTTGCCTGGAGTTGAGAGATCAGCAGATACATTGAAGGGATGGGTTTGTTCATTGACTGCAGTGTGCTTGTGGGCTTCATCTGTTTTGCCCCAGAAGCTCAGATCGATCTGATCTTTTCTCCTTCACCATGATGAGAATCTGCCCCTGCACAATAGTGCCAGGAGGTTTGGGATGCTTCCCAGTGCCTTGCTAACCAGGTTGCAGGGACAGAGCTGCTGACCCAAGCTTTGCATGGGCAGATGATCCATAGTCCTGTTGCTGAGACCCAGCTCAGCATCCTGGTCCCCAGCATGCTGCTTGACTCTGCTATGAGCTCAGTAGTGGGATGAAATCCCCCCCAGCAGCAGCCCCAGCTCCCCATCCTTCCCCTCCTTCTTACCCATTTCATAAATAATTTTAATATAGTACAGAGTGGCTCAAAACAGGAAACTCTGCTGTTTTAGTTTGGTCTGGAGTCAATTTTCCTAATCCCTGCGGTGGAGTTGCTAAGTTACCCTGTCCCAGGGCCCTCGCTGCTGGTTTCATGTGGAAAAAAAAAAGCATAATAAAACAAAATACTGTGTTCTTCCCTCAAGTGGTGGGGTTTGAACAGGCCGGGGCTCGTTACAGCACGGAAGGGCCGGCACGGTGAGCGTGTACGGTGCTGTCATTTAGAAGTGGCATTTCCCGCAGCTGAAATCCGGCCAGCCCAAAGCAAAGTCTTCTCCGAGGTCAGGGGGGTCAGACATGAGATGAAACGAAAGACAAACAGTGGCCGTGGAAAGCTTTCACTGCCATCTCCTCTGGCATAATGAGCCCTGGCTGTGTGCTTGGACAGAGGCCAAACATTCATTTACCACAAATCTTCTGTAAATGATTACATTACCTTACATTAGTTTCTGTAGTACCCCCAACTGTTCCTTCCAAAGCAAGTTAAGCAGAAGGAAAGCTGCCACTTCCCTGTAATTATTCTCTCTCAGCCAACAGGCCACGTTCGTCCCATCCCTCCTGCCTGGAGGTGTGGGATGGAGGGGGACAAGCCTACCTTCACACAGTGGATCATTGGATGCTGTTGCCTCAGATGAAGGAGCAGTGGCACCCACTATGGATTGGGAAGGGTGAAGAGCATGGATGCAGCTCGAGGTGCAGAAGATCCCTGAAACTGCAGCTAGGGACAGGAGTGGATGCTCAATGTTGCTTCACACCCATGGGTGATGGTTTGCACTTTGACTCCTGGGTGTCTCCTTTACTGACGGGGGTCTCTTGGGATGAAGTTTGAACCTCAGCAAGTGTGATCTTGGTTCTCACCAAGGGAGATTGTGGCATTTCTGACCCTGCTGCAGTCCAAGAAGGAGGTGAAACTGATGCTTTGGTTCAGGTCACTTTCTGGCTTGCAAACCTGAAGTCTACTGTGCCATCGCAAGGTCCAGGATCTGGATGTTTTAGGGAAACCTTGTATCACCCTAAGCAATTCCTCTTTTCTCCCACTCTACCTCCTATTTCCCTAAAGCAGACCAAAGCAAAACTGCTTGACCTCATCCCTCATCTTTACCCACACTGGTATCCCCGGCACACCCCTCTGCTGTGCCCATTTGTTCAAGCTGCCTTTGACCACTGGAGGCTCCTTTTTAAAGTTTAGCCAGACGCTCGTGGGTGATGAAAGAACAACCAGGCCATTACAACCTGGTGTAAACTCACAGTCTGCTGGTGTGAACTAGTTTTCCTAGACAGGAGTGACAACCACATGGTGATTTCTCCCCTCTCCAGTGCTCCTCATATGACAAATTCCTGCGGCTTGCAATATGGGGCCAGTTTATTTATTTTTCCCTGTCCTACATGTGCAGCCCATGTTGGAGAGAGGCAGAGCGATCCCTATCTCAACAGCTTTCCATGTCTCCAAGGCACAGGAAATAGCCTCTTCACCAGCCAAGACTTACAGCTACTCTCGAGGCTGGCGTCGGGGGATCACGCTGCTCAAAAAGCCCTTGTGAAGATGCTGCGAGATGAGCTGCAAGCAGAAAATAACCCCTGAGAGTTAAACCCTGCTTAAGTTTAAGCCAGGGAACACCATCACTTTCTGTCATTCCCAGGTGTGCTCCCCTGTGCGTCCTTCCCTGTGTCCTCCCTCCCCTCTTGGAGCCTTTTCTCAAGGCTTTCTGCAAAGCTGCCATTTGTTATTTATTTTATTTAAGCTGCAGCAGTTTATTATTATTATTAATTCCAGGCACATTTTTAATAGCACTAATAGGTCAAAAGAGAGAACTGCTCATTCATACACCCTTTCCTTAGGCTGTAGCTGGTTTAAGTGATGCATCTCTTCAGCACAGAAACAAATGGGAAAGGGAGATACAGCCTGTTAATGGTGTCTCTAAAGTGCTGAAGTACGAGTGTGAGGGAGTGAGAGGCAATACCAGGAGGTGTTTAAATATCATCCTATATGAGCATGAAGTGTTAAAAAGAATTCAGCTTGTGCTGCCTTATGGGAACATGGGAAAGTGGCACTAATCCTGCAGTTAATTCCTGTTAGAGGGGTAGGCTTTTGCAGTATTACCCTAAAGGCAATAGCCATAATTGCCAAATATTGTCCTAAAGTGTTGTAATATGGCCACAAGTGAGCAACTTGCTCTTGAATTTGTCCTTGTGCTGAAATCCATACGCTTCATCCAATGGAGGAGTGATGGAGAGAGCGTTATCATTCCTCATCATTATATCTGTTACCTGGCTGCTAAGGTTTTGTCACTGCTACAGATTTTCCCAGGAAAGAAGAATGCATTTGTTGGTGTGAATTTTGGAGTGAATAACTCCTGATGTGTGCTGGGCTTGTCTGTATACAACATACACCTGCAAAGCACGAGGATGCCCATGGAGGCCCTGCCCTTATGCTTCAGCAGGGAAAGCCAACAGGATTTTCCCTGTTGGCATCACCCCCTTCACCTCCTGGAGCATAGGAGCCTTTGGCAGGGGATGAGGGAAGGTTATTGCTCTCCATGGAAGACCCTGCACAGGGCAGGAGCTGTTTCTGAGCCCCCGCGGGAGCTGCAGCCAATGCATCCTCTCAATGCCATCATCACCATTGCTTCTGGGCATGGACTCCGCCGTCCCCCAGGCTGACAAACTGGGAACCCTCTGGGCCTGCTGCAGATTAAAGCAATCAGATTAACAGTGGGACATACAATGGGGCAGGAAAACCCCAATTTTAAGGGATCACAAAGGGGCCCTGGTTTGAACAGAAGCTTCTGCTACCAGGAAGTTTGCCTTTTGTTTGATCTATTTTGCACATCGCTATTAAATAACTAATTATTTAACATCTTTTAAAGCTTTGCTATATATTACAGCAGGCGGGACACAAATGGCTGCTTTTAATAATATAAAAGCCCATTAGCTTCATTTACTGTTAATGTTAAAATAAACATGAGGCAATTTAGATATACTATTCCAATTTCACGGAAACTTTGATGTTTTTCTTCTCCACTCACATAATTAAGGGAAAAAACTACTAATGATATTAAGTTTGTACAGTGTTAATGACAGAAACAAGCTGCAGTAGAAATTGCAGCCATTAATACCGAAAAATAAAATATTTAAGAGGGGAGATAAATGAAAGCAATTTTAATAAAGTAAAATGAAGAAAATTAATTTTGGAAACTTCCAGCGTTCTGGAAATGCTGTTGCTTTATGACACATCTCATGTTTGTCTCTGGTTGGGGTTAGTTATGGGCGGTATGGAAATCTGGCATTATTATTTGAACACCTACCTGCTTGCTTTTTCTAGTGCCCATTGTTTTCTGCAATGGCCAAAGTCTGCCCTGATTTACAGCCCAGAGTCTGGCAGCAGCCAAAGGTAGGTTTATCCCTATGAGATGCTCTATCACAAGCTTTTCTGGGAGGCAGGGGGACTTCAGGCATCTCGAACACCCTAACGCCATGCTGGGATGCAGTATGATGCTGTCCCAGCTGTATGGGGCTCATCCCAGGTGGCATCCAGCATAGACATAGAGTGTTTGAAGGAACTGACATCTGTGGGTGGCAGGGTTTATGCCTTTTTGGGGGGTAGCAGTTAGGAGATGCTGCGGTAGTGCAGGGTTGAAGACTGAGCATTGGTAACGTAGAGAGCAGCTAAAGGGGCTCTGCAGCACGTACAGCTGGGCGGAGATTCACTGCACAGTGCAAGTTTGAGTCCTCAGAGCAACCCAGAGCTGGAACAGGAACAAAACCAAGTCTGTACTGAGGGACGTTAGAGCAGAGGTAACCTGGGGATCCAGCAGCTGAGCACCAGCCTGTGCTCCTGCTGGGATGGAGATGAGACCAGTGAGGAGCATCACAGAATCACACAGTGGTTGACAGGCTGAGAGAGCTGGGCTGGTTCAGCCTGGAGAAGAGAAGGCTCCTTAAGGGGAGACCTTAGAGCAGCTCCAGTGCCTAAAGGTGCTGCAAGAAACGTGGTGAGGGACTTTGGACAAGGGCCTGTAGGGACAGGACAGTGTTCAAGGCCAGGCTAGATAGGGCTTGGAGCTCTAGTGGAAGGTGTCCATTCCTTCAGAAACTTCCCACATTTTCAAAGTCTGGAGGAAGGATTAACTGTCATCCACTTCATATTTCATCCTCTCCAGTGCCTCTTCCACACCATCAGCTCCATCACTCTAACATGTGGCAGCCGTTTACAGCAACCCATTTTTAGAAACAACGCCGTGATTTATTTTATGCATTTATTTACAGGAAATGATTAATTAAATAAATTCTTTTCATTAATTGTTTTGCAGACAACCCGAAGAGATAATCATCACATGCTGACAATCACTTGCCATCAATTATCCACACGCTGCTGCTGTCAATGAATCACAGCCCCTACCTGGTGGGAGAGTCACTGCTGGTGCCACTGAGGCATTTCACCAATAATGTATAACGGGGGAGGAGATGAGATGCTACTTTCAGACCGGCTGCGAGATTGATATGCAAGCCAAAGGGAAATGCATTAAACTATTTAACTGCCTGGAAATCCAGCATAATGAACATCCAAAGGTATCTTATTACTAGTTCACTGTAGCTTGCCTTTATTTATTTGTTAGCATTTAAATTCAGTTCAAATTAGTTCTTGTGTTGGAAACACTCTTGTGGCCAGGGTAGGTCCTGCTCTTGCTCTGCTGAAGGTCATGGCTGAAGCATCAAGTTTGTGTTTGCTGAAGTCACTGCAACAGGGGCTGGGAAGGGAGAGGGATGTGGGGTGGCAGACTCTGAGCACAGGGGAGGTCAGGGGCTGGAACAGCACTTGTGTGGATCTGAGGTTGTGGCATTTCAGTGGGCATGGTTGAGCATGTCCATGCTTCTCAGGGTGGTTGCCCCTTGAAGTCGTGTTGCTCAAGGTCATAGATCATAGAATCATAGAATGGTTTGGGTTAGAAAGGACCTTAAAGGTCACCCAGCTCCAACCCCCTGCCACAGGCAGGGACCCCTTCCACTGGAGCAGCTTGCTCCAAGCCCCTGTGTCCAACCTGGCCTTGAGCACTGCCAGGGATGGGGCAGCCACAGCTTCTCTGGGCACCCTGTGCCAGCGCCTCAGCACCCTCACAGGGCAGAGCTTCTGCCTAAGAGCTCATCTCAGTCTCCCCTCTGGCAGGTTAAAGCCATTCCCCTCGTCTTGTTCCTAAAGGCCCTTGTCAAAAGATCCTCTCCAGATTTCTTGTAGGCCTCCTGCACCTTGATGCTGGGGCAGCATCTGCAGCACTGTGGCTCCGGGCTTAGGGCAGAGACTTGCTAGGCACCATGGTCCTAGTGCCTGGGTAGCATTTCTTATGGCTGTTCAGGGTTGTGGAGGGGAAAGGAAGTGTCCTGTTTCCCAGTGCCATCCCATCCCCATCAAAAGTCCCCTCGTGCCTATTAGATAAAGAAACTCAAAAGCTTCTTCCCATGGCCAGTGTCACTCTGCCTGGGTGAGGGGACACTGAGACCCCTCAGAGCTGGGAAGAGTGAGGCACCCAGTGAGAAAAGTTCTTGTGAAACTGGACCAACGTGTTCAGTGATGTTTGAGCTTCCCAAACATGCCAGAAGGACATTAAATGGAATGTATTCAGTGCTAAGAATTATGGTATCTTTAGAACCAAAAGTGTATAATTAAATTATAGCATCTGAGATTGAAATTGCTTTTTCGCTTGTAGGGGAAGAAAGCAAAAAAAGCAGACATTTTAATAACATGTCATAAGTTTTACAGTTATTGGATTTTCAGATTGTTTACAAAAGCAATATTGTTAAATTGCATAGTTGGGGTTTTTTTTTCTGAAGTCTTTTGATAAAAAGAATAAACTAACACTAATGTTCCCAGGAGGTAAAACCAAATTGCATTTCACTTTTGTTATTTGCTTAATTATCCATTCAGGCAGTCAGTATATAAAAGTCATTTTCAGCAGATTCCTTCTGAAAGTCTCAGGCTCCAGCTGTAACTGCAAAGAGCATCCAACTTTTATTTAACATTAATAAGCCAAGGCAAAGCCTGGTACTACCGGCACCTTGTCTGCGACTCCAGCAGCCTTTACAAGGAGGGGACGTCAGGCTTGTAATCCCCAATACATAGGACTTGGGGGATCTTTGGGTCATAGTGTCCCATTTATTTTAAACAGGGAACCCCTGGGGATCCCTTCCTAAAAATCACAGTCCCCAGTGGCCCAGGATCAGCACAGTTTTACAAACCACAGTGTCAAAGCTGGGTAAATCTTGAGCGGTTTGAGGGGGGCTGTGAACTCTCTGGGTAATGTTTGTCGGGATTTTGTCCTGCCTGTTTCTCCCTGTTGGTGGTAGGAGAAGGGAGTCTGTGCTTCAGGAGCTGGGTTCGCTGTGCCATAACCTGGTGAGGCTCACGTCTGAAAGGTGACCTGGCTCAGCGCAAAGACAGGAGCTATTCCCATGGCTGATTTTGTTGGTCGTGTCTCAGTTTTGAGGAGATTTAATCAAAGGATTTCATCTACACCTTTCTGCCTCCACCAAAATTCTGGTGTTTCTCTGCAACCATCCCTAGTGAAGTGTGTATTTTTAGCAAAGGTAGTTTCAGGAGCCTTTAAACACAATTCACTTGACAAGGAGCCGTTTTCCATAGCTGCAAACCTACCAAAGCACTCAGTAACTGCTGTCTGTGTAGATGCTACTGCATGATACACCTGTAGATGTTTTCTCTCTTCTTTTACTATCTTATTCCAGAGGCTGATTTCTGCTGTGCTTGAAGCACTGATGCTGATATGCAAGGTTATTTTCCAGCCTCATGCAATACCAGGGAGATCTTTTCAGGTAGTAGCAGGAGCCGACCTATTCCTGGTCATTTGTAGGACACCCGGTTGAAATGAGCTAGTTCTTCTGGACTTACTGCCACATAAAAGCAGCATCTGAGCTGGGGTCTGTGAGGTTAGAAACAGGTCAAAAGGAGGCTTAAAACTGAGCCACCTTTTTAGCTGCCTGCAACCAGTGGGATGAAATGAAGGGAGAAAGCATTGCATCCTTCAGGATGAGCAGCCTGCTCCTCCTGCGTATCGGCTGTTAAATGCTTACCCGACAGTGGGAGGGAGGTTATTAAGAGCAGTGAATTCCTTCAATAAGTTCTCCAGTCATAAAGATGTTTGACTCCTCATTTGCACGTTTCTCCTGGAATCAATCAAAGCAGAAAAAGCTGGAGGATAAAAATCGATAAGGGAAGAACAAGGCTGTGCAAGGCATGGGAAGACATATAGATACAGATGGGTCAGTGCAGGGCAATCGTTTAGTGTGCTAATAGATGGGACGATGATAATACAGAATTGATCAGATGCTGCCTAAGCCGATGCGATTCAGTGGCTCCAGAAGTCCTGGTCTGGAGCATCTCACAAAGGGATGCTTGGATTCGCTGCACAGTTCCCAACCCACTTAGCTGCAGATATTGGCACGTGTATTTATAACGCAGGGGAAAGGCAAAATGAGACTTGCTTTGGGTTAAATACCTAATAAAGAAGGACTTTGCTAACAAATGCTCTCACTACTCCAGTAGATATTCATTGCCTGCTCCATCTCGCCCAGTATGGATTCAGAGGCTGTCACTGCACAGCCTGCTCCTCCTCTGAAAACTGCACATTCAGCTTATAGCAAACTTTGCCTTCCCCCAAAGCATCACAGGACACGGGGGGGACTAATTAATCCTCCTGACGTCGCTGTGGCTGGAATTGGCTCTGTCCAACATCCCAGTGGAGAAACTGAGGTACAGGGAAGGTGTTTTTGCCCACGGCAGAGGGTTGGAACTGGATGAGCTTTTAGGTCCCTTCCAATCCAAACCATTCTGTGATGTTTGATTCTGGACTGTCAGTGCCAGCAGCCTTCCAGTGCTGGAACACTTGAAGACCAGGTTAGGAAAGCATGTCCAGGAGAGTTTAGACAGGGCTGAGCCCTGGGGCAAGAGGGTTGTAGGTGAACAGGCAAGGTCCTCCCAGGCCTATGCCCCTTCTTTGGGTGCAGGGCGCTGCCCAGAAAGGGGCTTTGCAGGTGCCCAGGTACTTTGGGCTTTTTCTGTGCCCTGCAGCTAAAAAAAAAGGGAAGGAAAACCAAATTTCTTGGTAACAGCTGTGTTTCCTTAACAAACAAATGTTCCCTTAAAACATCCAGGATGACGAGTTGACAGTAATGAAGTAACATCTGTCCAATCAGTGCACTTTTTGGCAGCCCCGGAGCCTCCGAGTGAATGTTCCCTAATGTTCACCAGACACTCACAGCACCTGCTCTTCACCCCCAGCCTCTCACCGCTGCCTCCAAATGCAGAACAGATGTGAGGGCTGAGATAAAACCTTTTCCCAAACAATCTATCAGGTTAATAGCACTGATCAAACAAAACAATCTCAGAACATCACTTATTTTGCTCCGGGCACCATCTGCCTTGCTGGGGCATGAACCCTGCCATTAACGCTTGCAGGGATGCCAGAAGGAAGGGCTGGGACTCTCAGGATATGGCAAGATGCTTAAACAACACCTATTATGGACTATCACTAACGCTGGGACTGCAGCACTTAGGGATGTTGCTGCAAGGAGTAATAGCGGGATAGCAAGAGCATTCCTGTATGCATCAGCTCCAAGGTGGCCCTAAGCCTGCCTATGTCTGGGAAAACACAAAGCAAGGACACACGAGAGGTATTTTCCATGGAGACAGAGGAATGTTGTTGGCATTGCAGATGGCGCTGCAGAGAACCTGGCGTATCCAGTGGAATTCTGGTTGCTCATGCCCAAGACCAATGAAACCAGCGGGAAAGGGCAGTTTGGACACTGGATCAGCTGCAAAGTTCTTCTCCTGAGGGGCAGTTTGTCCTTTCTGGCTCAGTGCAGGTAAGAGCAGAGGTGCAGGACCGTGTTAAGTTGGTGTGGAGGGAGGCAAGGGGCTACTTGTGGTGTATGACTGCTGTCGTCCTGCTGTCAGGTTCACCCCTGGCTCCCCAGCACTCTATGAGGTGCCATATGAGCAAATCAAGGTGATCGCCCTGTCTGCCCCTGTTAGGGTCCTTGGCTCATGCCTGCTCCACTTAACTCTGCAATAATGGTGTTTTACACCAAATTCAATCAGTGAGCGTACACCAAGAGCCACAGGCTCAAGGTTGTCCTTCCCACATCCAGCCACGCATGGCATTGGCACCGACCCCATATCTCCTGCTGCCTGGTCCCATTTCCCTGCACTTGAGGCGGCGTGGGCTGTATCCCATGAGGGCAGCAGTCCTGCCTGGGCAAGTGGCGCTTTAGGACTGTTTATTTTCTACTTAATTAGCTCAGCTCCATCCAGTAACTCAGGGGTCAGCAGGTCCCAGCCCTGAAAGGTGCTGCCATTGCTGGGTTGTTGCTATTCATTTCTCAACAGCCTCTTTCATCCCCTTGTTAAACCCCTGCTTAGAGAGGTCCCTCCAGGCTGTTCTCTGCAATGGGGCATGTTTATAAGCCTGCAGAGTGACAAAAAGAGCAGCTACTGCCTGCTTCTTCCTCTGGTCTTGTCTTGAAAGGAAAGAGCAAACCTCTTCTCTCCTTCTGAATGGGGGCATGTGAAAGAGCCTCAAGTGTGATGCTGAGAAGGCCCCAGGGATATCCCATGGGACATCCTACACCTGGGATGGAGCTGCTCCTGTGTGCCCAAGCCGCATGGCATGGCACAGCATCACCAACATGGAGCATCAGGGAGGACTGAGCAGGGTATGGCAAGTGTAAAACCATGTCACACACCGATGGCAGCGCAGGTTAAGTAAATGGAAGCCTTATTAGTCATAAAAGATGTGATATGGAAACACTTAAGGCGACCACTCAGATAGAAACAGCCAATTTAGAAATCTATTAGGTGCAAAAAGCAGAGCATATGTGGTGCAATAAGGGAGAGCGATGCAATCACCAAAGCATATGGACATCTCCCCGTGCCTCAACGTATCTGTTAGCTTGGCCTATCAGTTCCTGCGAGCGCTGTCACTCAGGATTATTAATGTGCTGCCTCAGCACTTGCAGCGAGCAGCCATGGGCTCTTCTCTGGGTCACAGCAGCAGCTTTCATCTCCAGCCAGCCCTGCTCCGAAGCCAGAGGGATGCCTGAGTTCTGGGAGATCTCAGGTGCTGCTGGCTGGCGTGGGGTGAGTTCCCCATCACACAAACAGACAGTGACCCAGCCCCAGGTATGTACTATAAGGTGTTTGTTGGCACCAGGAGCTGCGTCCTGGGCAGCTGCAGGTGGGCAAGGCTGGGCTGCTGTGCATGGTTTTCCACAGCTCTGCTTGCAGACTGGAACAGCAGCTGCAGACAGTGGGTCGTTGTACTCACCAGCCACTCACACTGAGTTATTAAGGCTCTTTTATTTGCTGGGCTGTGAGAAATAGAGATTGACACAGATACCTGGAGATACCAGCTCTGTTTGACAATTAGATAGGATCCTTTTGTGCAGTCCCAGTGCTGGGAGGCAGCCGGACAGAGCTGTCTTTGCAGGGCTATCTGTGCTCCAAAGTCCTTCCAGGAACATTACCTTCTGCCTGCAGCCAGGCTTGGCAGAGCAGGAGGACACAAAACCATCCAAGACCATGAAAACAGCAGAGACCACAGGCACAGAGCATCGGTCCATGACATCCTTTTGTGCAGTTAATGGCCCTGGCTGCCTGGAAGGCCACTAATCTGGAAAGAAACTGCCACTGCCCATTGCAGCCAATGCTGGAAGTGCTGTAAGCAAAGCATTCACTCGCACTAGGGCCAGAAGCCTCTCACCTCTGCCTTTTTGAGGGCTGCATCCACAGCAGCACCTCCCTTCTCATGGCAGGGGGGTGGAACGAGGTGATCTTAACGTGCTTTCCGGCCCAAACCAGTTTGGACTCGGTGTCAGGGCCATGTTCCGTACTGAGCAGCGGGCACTGAGCACCGTGTGCTGCGTGCAGGCAGCCACAAGAGAGAGCCCGTACACCGGGAACGGGCACTGCGAGGGCAGAAACCGTCCCGGCAGCTCTGATCCATGTATTCCGCTGGGTTTACTGCGTTTGGGGGCTCAGGGATTTTGGGGCTGTTTCGGGGGCGATCTGAGTATCTGGAGTGATGCAGTGACCTGAAAGCATTAGGGTGTGAGGCTGGGTTGTCACTGTGTGTAACTCTGAGCGTTTCTGACTTCCCATTCTGCAGCACAGGGGCTGGTTTTGGAGCAGAAGTTGTTTTGTTGCGGTGGCTCCTGCATAACCATCACCTTCCTGCTCACGGTTCCTTGTAACAAACATAAGCTATTTAAACCCGGCTACTCGTAAAGGGGAAATGCATGAATTAGAGACCAGAGCATTAGTGAATATAACTGTCCTTTAAAAGTCATTGCAGCCACAGTGCTATATTCCAGCTAAGGGTCTGGCTCGCAGTACATCTGTGGAGATTGTGTGGTATAGTATGAGCTAGAAGGAAATTTGATATCCAAGTAAAATATCCTGCCAAAACCTTCTGAGCTTTAGGGATAGAAATTCCTCTCCCCATGTAGAGCATGGCTGGGAGCTGTGCCTCTCCCATGCCTGCCATCATTAGATCTCTTTCTGGGGCCCAAAAGCTGGGTTTGTTGTCCCATTAACACAAAGCAAAGATGAATTAGCAAGGGTGGAAGGTGAAACGTCTGTCTGCAGGCTTGCCTGGAGTCAAATAGAGGGGTCTCAGCTCGTCTTGCATGAAGCGCAGCAAACTAAAGCCTCAGCCGTGGGGCTCGCAGCCATTGAGTTTATGTATATTGATTTCACACCTTCACTCATTTGCTTCAGCTTTCCATAGTGCTTTCATGCGGACAAATTTAAGGCCCAGCAGAGAAGGAACATCCTTAGCTGGAAAAATCAACTGTGGCAAATTTCACGATAAAAGTCAATCTTCCGTGCTCCTTTGTTTTACTGCGTGTTGTAAGAGAGGAGACATTCATTTCATCCAGCTGGATTTTCACCCTTTGGATCAGACAGGAGGGAGGGAGGCTGCTGTGCTTTGCTCTCCCTAGAGCCCAGCCCCACCAGTTACCTGAAAATACAGACCCGTATGAATGAGGATGCTGGGGGGGTTGCATTTCTTTTTAGACAAATTCCAAGGAGCTGTGATTTCCAATTGCCTTTAATTTTAGGGAAATGTAATTAGGCACATTTTGCTGAAGTGATATTGGATCAGCGTTACAGCAACGAAGGGGTCACTTCTCACCCCCTTATTTCTGGTGCTGTTTCTGGAGCTGTGGCCCCTTTCCTTTCTGATTCAGTTTGATCTGATCACAGGACAAAATCAAGTCTGTGCTGTTTCCTGCATCCTTTCCAGTCCCCATCATCTTTCTCTAGTCCAGAGAAGCCAAATCCAGCTTATACATTTGGCAAATGCACTTCAGGGCACTTCTAACCTCAAAAATGAGATGGTTTTATTTGCACCTGGGTGTGTTTTGCAAGAAGCATCTCAGCCGTGAAAGCTGCAGGTCCAAAGTCTGATGCTGCAGGCATAAGCTGGGTCCTGTTCCTTGGGGAAAAGCTTTTACCTGTCCTTGCAGAGGGACCCAGCTTTGGCTTTGCTGAGTATTTATCCCACTGAACGGGGCAGCTTCCAGTCTGCAGGGCAGAAAGCTGGAGCTGGCCGAGTCTTCTCAGTCCAGCACTGCTTTGTTTGGATTCAGCAGTGCTGCTCCCAGCTGCAGCACATTTGATCTGTTCCCCGGACGGAGGAGATAAGAGCAGGATCATGATGGAGTCAGGAATCCTCCCTGCTCACTGGGCTGAGATGAACACTGTGTGCAGGGCTGTGACCCGCTGAAGGCTGCATTGCTTGTAAATCAGGACTACGAGCTGCCCTGCCACCAGTACAAAGCAGGGGAGGGTCAGCAGAGCAGGTTTTAATCTGGGACCTCCTCCGCGAGCACGGCGTGTGCACTGCAGAGGCAGAGCTCAGCCCACGTCTGGGGCTGTGTGTGCCAGTGTGGGAGTCGGGCCACTCTGTTCTGTACTTTCCTTTGTAATCACAATTAAGAACACAGAAGGTCAAGGAAAAATGCCTACAAAGTCTTCATGTGCTCACCCAGGATAAATACAGATGGATGGAAAGGGAGGAGAAAGAGGTGACAGGGGGGAAAAGGAGGTTGGTTAACCTGGAGTAAGAAATGCTCAGGCTGGCACCACTGTGAGCCCTGCAGGGATGCGGTGGAGCATCATCCTCATTCACAAGCATCAGCACAGGGAATTGCTAAAGGAAAACAGGGACCAAAACTCCTTTTACAGACATTACATGGTCTTTGTTATAAGTATCCCACAAAAATGTGCTTTAATCCTGGAGTGGGGGAGAAAGTCTGTGGTTTCATCCCTAACATCTAAGCAAGGGATTAAAAAAATCCCTATTTCCGCATACACATAAATGGCTAATTTTACTAGGCAGGGCTGTGGGAGCAGGGTGACCTGGGTTGGGGTGATTCATGCACACCAGGGCAGTAGGAATTCCTTGTTCAAGGTGTCTTTTCCCTCAATCTGCTTGGTGGCTGTGTGAGTAACAGGGAACCTCAGCTCTCTGTTATTAATATGCCATCAGACCATATGTTGTCAGCCTCAGCCCATATGTATTTTTGAAAAGAACCACCTGTGAGTAATTCTGCCTCCTCAGAGTAGTAAAATCTGCTTCAGTGTGCAGGGAAGGGGGCTTCAGGCTTTTACTGAATTTGTAGGAACCTCCCTATAAATGTGGGTCATCCCTCAGGGGTTATCCTGGTCCCTGTGCTATCGGTTGTGCCATCTCCCTTCTGCAGGAAACCAGCCCTGAAGAAGAGGCTGCTGTTGTTTTTCAGGCAGTTGATGGTTCTGTTCATCTCAGGTTATTTTAACAGCTGTCAGGAGAGATGGTATTTCAGTGGAGGCACTGTCAGTGAGTCACCTCTGCTGCCAAGGACAGAACACAGACATGCTGGGGGGTGACAAGGATGAAGGGCTAACCTGCTCAGGGATGCTGGCAGGGCTCAGTTACCCCAAATAGGCACCCAATAGGGTGTGTGCCCAAGTCCAGCCACAGGCTCCCTTTTCTTTCCTTCTACTTCATTTTGTAAGGATTTCAGATGGACTGAGGCCCTTTTCAGAGCTCTTGGAGTCTCTTATCCACTGCAGCTTTGGCATGTGCTGCTAAAGGATGTCCCAAAGAGAGCTGTGAGTTTCCCATTTCTGGGGGCATCAGGATGGAGGGTTGTATCTCATCCTGTCTGAGCTGGTGGGGATGGCTGCACTCCCAACTGGGAAGCAGGAGAAAGGCAGAGCCATTCAGAGAGGTGGCTGCCACTCAGGAAGAAACTTCACCTTTTTGGTTTCAGGGAGGAGAAGGCATTTAGCAGCAGCAACCACGGGCCAGTGAAAGTCTGGAAGTAGCTATTGTTTGCAGATGCAGGAGGAGATGTTTGCTAAACACGTTCTGAGTCAGTGTTTCACTGGATTGAAACCACATGCTGGTGTGGCTGATGTGTGTATTGTTTCAGGGTAAAACATTAATGAAAAACTTTTGGGCAAGCCACTTCCAGTAAACCATATAGCCCCTGTGTGTGCAGTGCTGGGAATGCATGAGAAAGAGTCCAAGTTAAAAGGGCGAATACAACAGAAGAGTTGTTCCCCATCCCTTTTGTGTCCTACCCATGCTATCCTCACTCACCCGGCACACAAGTGGCGAGGGGCAGCTCCAGCACCTGGGATTATTAATGTGGAAACCCGGCACCTTGGATCACTCCCCTCTGTCTGAGCAGGCTGGAACTCACAGAGGCTTTTTTTTCCTCCTTGCAGACGGAAAATATTCCTCAGTGGAGCCCCAGTATTTGACCGACCAAACAATAACACTTGCTTGAAGCGTGTCCAGCAGCCAGGTACACAGCAGCTC
Organism: Lathamus discolor; assembly: GCF_037157495.1. Taxonomy (NCBI): domain Eukaryota; kingdom Metazoa; phylum Chordata; class Aves; order Psittaciformes; family Psittacidae; genus Lathamus; species Lathamus discolor. The sequence continues at coordinate 2,294,720 of NC_088891.1, read as the reverse complement.
TGCTGCCATCAGCAGGGATGCACCAATACTGGCTCCTGGCCCCAGTGAAAGGCTTCGAAGCACAGCACGATGCTTTCCAAACATGAGCCCTTAGCAACTGGGGTTGTACCTGAAGGTTTACACCTTGTCCAGACTGGAAGGAGTGAGCAGGACCGCGGTGCTGTACTGAAACTGCTCTGCAGCCAGTGCCCAGGTATTTCTCCATCATGGTGTGCTTTGGAGGGGGTTAAAACCACTTGGACTTTGCACCCAGCTTTTAGCAGTGCTGGAAATTTGGAGTTAGGAAAAACCAACATGGTTTTGGGCAAGCTGTTAGATTTCAATACCCAGTGCAGCCTGTCAATGGAGCTGTGCAGAAATGCCCACTGCAAAGCCTTGTGCCTTCGGAAAGAGAGGTTTGGATCCTCTCCTCTGCTCCTCACACAGTCCTGGTTTGATAGAGGAATGCTTTTGGGACGGAGTCACCCTTGGCATATGGACATCAGCATCACTGGCAGGCTGTGAGCTCCCAGGCACCCCCCAGATACCATTTTGGGTAGGACTAAGGCCAGTTGCTGCTTCTCTGTGTCATCCAGGGCACTGAGTCAACAAAGCCCTTCAGCATATGCTTAATGTCAAACCCATTCAATTAAGCACATTTACTTATTTTAATGCCTAGATGTGGCTCAGATACCGGATACATTTGCTGTATGTGCTTATTGCCTTTCTGGACTGCTTTCTTTTCTGTACCATTTGGGCAGCAAGTGCTTGCTCATCCCCATTCTGCTCCAACTGTGAGGGTTCATTCTTGCTTTTAAGAAAGATCAGGAAGCTGTAAGAGCTGCAAATGGAATGGGATGTGTGGTGTGAGAGGCTGTGCAAAAGGAAGAAAGGAAAAGCAAAAGAGCCCACTGCAAGTCAGAAAATGGAAGGGGAAAAATAACTGGGGTGAAGATGCATTTCAGGCCCAGCAGTGTTACACATCGTGTGACTGGAAAGGGAACCAGTTTATTAGAGCCTCCACCTTTCTTTTCTCTTCCTGTCTCTCAATGGCCTGTGTTCACAAGGGAACTCACTGCATCAGCTAGCAGCACCTTTTTCTACTCCTTGTATTATACTTCTGGTCTTAAACAAAGCTTCAAACTCACTGAGGTCTTGTCCTCACTAGCAGTGGCTTCCAGTTTGTTCAAGCAAACTCCTGTGGTGGAAAGAGTTTGTGCTGGTAAAGGAAATGTTCCCTTATACAGGAACACCATAAGGTGTGGCACCAAAAGTCCTTCTTGGCCTGATGGCAAGAGCGCCGTGGTGGGGCTTTGGCTGGACGTAAGTGTGGCGAAAACCCATTCTCCCAAGCAGGGAAGCTGTGGCAGGGGCAGTTCCCAGAGCAGAGCAGACCTTTGTTTATGAATCCTTTGAACTGTCCATTTAAAGTAGTGCAGAAGGTTTAACCCACCACAGATTTTTGAAAGGAAGCTTTGGAACGATCGCTCCCATTCACTGGAGGGGTATTTTTAGAGCAATGACTCAATTTAATCTTTCTGGAAGATATTGGTTAAGCCTGTTAAATTCCATAGGATTTCTCATGGGACTGAGGATGAGCGAGAAGTAGACAGACAGCCGATGACCAACACTGACTACTCCAGCTGCTGTTTTCTGTTCAAGGACTCTCTTTAGTAGGGGCAATCTTAAATGTCATGCCTCGAACAAGAACCAGAGATATTTCAAGGTCCCCTTTCCTGGTGATCTCATGTCTACACCAGGGAAACCTTAATTATAAATCATAGTAACACCAACGGGGATGTATCATACCCATCCCTGCAGCCCCTCCTTGCAGCAGGAGCCCTGCTCCCGGCTCGTCCTCCCTATCTGCTCCCTCCTCAGACGGTGTTTACCGGAGCCTCCCAGCACTGGCGGTCAGAGCAAAGGGAGGAGAAGGGTTTTGGCTTTAGGGATTCACACCAAAAATAAACCCCTCACTGGGAGCCAGGCAGAGCTGGAACCTTGGGAAACGCTCCCGCCCAAACACACAGCCGGCCTTCCTCGGGTGGAAAATTAGAGATGGGTATTGGAGCAGGCGTGGGCAGCAGGTCGCCTGCACAGGGTTTGCAGAAACCCCTGTTGCCTTGACAAAGACATGTCCTGGGCTCAAATAACCAGTGACTCAAGCAAGAGCAGATGCTGACGGGCTGGCCAAGGCCAGGTAGTTCAGGAGGAAGCCCTAATGTCAACAGAGAGAACCGTGTGGGTGAAGAAGTTTGGCCAGCACTGCTCAGTGTAAGATTCTCACAGCATTTGATTTACAAACTAAGATATCTTTGATTCTGCTCTTTCTTGAACTGGTCAGAAAAGAGGAATTCCCCAAAGCTAATGATTAGCTGGTGCAGATCATGTCTCCTGGTAGTCCTCCTCGGTGCACTGTTTCCCTCCATCTGCCTCTTCTGACGCACCAGAATACTCCTATGGCTTTTGAAAGCCCATCGAGTCAACCTCCAAATTCATATCCACAGCAAAACATTCATGTTTGCATGTGGTGTCAGAACAAGATAAGTGTCTATGCAATTAAGAACCAGCTGTTGCTGGCAGCTTGCCCCAGCCAGTCTCAACAAGGAGCAAGACAGGTAACCTGCTTTCATCAGACCCCAGAATCCCTTTCAAACCACCCAGCATAGTCACACCAAGAAAACAAAACAAGCATTCTTTATCAGCCTGTAGGAATGGCACCTTGGTTTGGGTCCAAAGCACGAGATGAAGTTGTTCTAAGACATAAGCGCTGTGGGGAGGACAGCGTGTTTCCACAAACAACACCTGGCAGGAGGGATTACAAACAATGCTGAAATGGTGCCAATCTAAAGCTGTTTGAGGCTGAGATCCAGGGCAGGTGTGGCCATGCTTTCAGAGTCGCCCCCAGCCAGTGTTTCAGGATCTTGACAGCAACTGGCAGGGCCAGATTTGCTAGGGAGGTCAGCATCCAAGATGTGGAGCTCACTTGGAAACCTGTCCCGTAATATCCAGCAGAGAAATACATACCTTGAGGGTGTCACAAATGCTTCCCCACTGCACCAAGCGCAAGGAGAGCTAAGACCCTTCTTTCTCTCCTTACCTCTCTTTTCTTTCACTCTTGGTTTTTTTCTATAGTTGGCTTGAATTTTGAAAGCGTTACGATTTGCAATTACTATTCATTGATTGTATTATAGCAGGGAATGCTCCCAGCTTGGTGCTCCAAACCATCTCTGTCCAGCCTCAGGAGAGGTGGGACCTGGATCTCAGCTCCTGGCATGCTTCGTACTGGGCTGAACCAAACCCAGACGTGCACACCCATAAATTCTGGGAAAGTCTGGTTCTGAACTCTGTGGCTTGGACTCCTCTTTAATTACAGGTCACTGGTAAAGCTGGTTGGAAAATGTTAAATATATTCTCTGCAAAAATGGTTGTTCAGTTAAAGTTTTTGCACAGATTTCGTTCCTTGATTATTGTATCCTTTTATTGAGGTCTCAAATGTATTTACTTGCCCATTTTTTTCCCTCAGCTTCCTTTTTTCCAATAGAGGCGTGGATGAAGTGACAGAAAATCAAAACCTTTGTGTGTATTTTTGTCCAAAAACTTGGAGAATTCCAACCAAAACAAAGCAGCACTTTACCCAAGAACCATTTTTGTCAATGAAGTGCTCTGTGAAAAACCAAATTGAAACCAGCCCTGGTCCACAAACCTAAACTGGCTGCACCCCATCCACAATGTGCTGTGGGAGAACCTACCCCAGCCCTTGCCCACCAGCCCTATACCCAGGGCTGTTGTCCTCTGCTGAGAAACCCCACCACAGGCTCTGCTGGCCTCCTCCCAGGTATCTGGGTGGTAGCTCTACTTCTTCCATGTCTTCCAGGCTGGAGAAAGTCGTAGTTGCGGCTAATGCAGTGCCCAAGCACAGTGAGCTAAGTGGTGCTGTGCTCGGGAGGATGATCCAAGCAGGCAGATGTTCCCGGGAAGCGAAGGGTGTGGAAAGAGAATTTCTGCAGCACGTCAGTGGAAAAAGGATTAAAATCAAAAGAAGAAAATGAAGGCCAAGTGTCTTAAGCAATGGTGCTTCCTGCAGAGCCAAACAACAGTGAGGACAACCACCCCTGGGAATTGATGATGTAGAAGTGCTCTCCTACCGGAGGAGGAAGCAAGGAAGTGGGAGGAAGCAAGTCAGCAAGGAAGGCCAATGCTTCTGAGTAGCTTGACCCACATCCCATTGAAGTCTGCATTTTATTATTAGAATCATTATTATTTGCATTGTGGTAGCATCAAGTGGCCCCAACTGGAAGAGAGCCTCATTGTACTAGGCACTAAACAAACACAGAATAAGCGACACTCCCTTCCCCATGGGATTTGCTGGCAAAGATGACACAGAGAGGGCTGCAGAGGACAGGAAATTATCATTTACTGGCGTTCACTGCAAGTGTAAGGGCACTTCTGTGCTAATGAGACTCTCTCCCACTACCCTTATTCCTATCTAGGGCCTGATCCAAAACCTGTTGGAGACAGTGGAAATGTGGACTTGAACATAGCACAAACCAACTCATTTATTACGCTCCCTTCCGGATGTCTGTCCACACAGCTCCTAAATAAGCAAGAATTCTGGTTTCCAACCACCACTGGCTGAATAAAGACACAGCCTCGAGACAGAGCAAGGACAGGGAGATGTGCTCCCAGGCCTCCTAGAGCTGGCAAATCTAATTTTAGGTTCATCAGCCTTGATAAAGACCATTTAAAGGCTGACTCAGGAGGGAAAAGCTACTGTGCAGCTGTGCAGAGGCCATGCATAAAGATCACAAGCCTCTCCAATTCCCCCAGCCTTCAGCTTTATAAGCTGGAGATTACTAGAGCAGCCCCCGAAGGGAAACTTGAGCTAGGTCCAAGGTTCTAGGTTCTCCCTGGATTAAGGTCACTTGTTTTAAAAATGATTCATTTTCAACATTTTCTGTGCAGGTGGCTGGAGTCCCTGTGTATATCCCCAGGGAAAGCAGAGTAGGAAAGCATATTCTTCAGCACCCAAATCCCAAATACAGCCCTTGTGCTGCCAGATATGTGACAGATAAATAGTTCCAATTCGTGCCTTGTTCATCCTTCTATGTTATTCAACTGACTGGTACCAGAAGTCCAAGTCTGGCAGATGATGAGCACTTTGAAATCCATTCAAACTGATGGGAGCTGCAGAAGTGTAGCACCACATGTGCTGCTGTCCCAGGAAAGGTGATTTGAGTGCAGGCAAACACAGCAGCTTTTGCCCAGGTTTGTGGCAGCTCTGAGAAGAGGAAACTCTCTAGACAATAGTTCGGAGAGGTGTGGGCAGGGAACCATTTGTAGGCAGAGACAGAAAAGCAAGAAATCTTTTCCAGCCCAAAGTGACCCCTGACCCTTTTCGATGTACACAAGGTATCTACTCTCTGTCTTGAATGATGCTTCTTTTTCACGGGGGGGCTTATTTTGGTACTGAAGTGTCAAAATCATGCGTTCAAAAGATGATGAAGTGCTCAAAAGGTAAGAAATGCCACTAAGAAAGAAGGCTGCTCACCAAGGCTATGCGAACATATATGCCCTGAAGTTACTATGTCATCTTCTACCATATGACTGCACAGTTTTCCTCATAGGGCTTCTGTCTCTTTCCATGTACAAACTTGCTTGGTGAACCATTATTCAACCTCTTGTTCTTCCTTGTTGTGCAATGTGTGGCCCCATGCCTTATTTACTGCGCACTATTCAAATCTGCCATGAAGACAGAATTATTCACTTCCTTATGAGCTCTCTCAGGGCACTGATGACAAGCATTAGCAAATTTATTTGTCATTGTTCCCCTGTGAGATGTGGGGGTGGTATAATGGTATAATGCTGCATTTATAGATGACATTTGAGGCAGAGAAATCAAGTTCAAGAGTATTCACCAATTCTGGCTATGGACATGATGCGTCTGTGATTGTAGTCTCATGCAGTGCTGGAGCTTCTTGAAGCCCTACCGTCTTCAGATCTAGTTGGGAGTCAGGAACTTGGTGAATGGAGAATGTATATTTAGTGACCATCTGGGAATATTTTATTGAAGTGACTTGCCCAATTCTGCTCAGCAATTCTGTGGCAGAGGCAAGGATTTTGCTGGCATTTTTTCCAGGTCAGTTTTCAGCTGCATTAACTGGTTCTCTTTCTAATTTCCTCCGTAATTCACTACAAGCTTCCCACCTCCTGCAACAGGTTATAGCCTCCATCACCCTGCAGTCCTAATTCATCTCTTAGCAGGGTCTTGCCTGTCTGCTGGTAGAAACTGAGGGGAAAACAAGTATATAGTAATATAATTTGTAATAAATGGTTTTGTGGGGGCCACAGTAGAATAACACAAACAGATAATCAGGTTTGCGTCTTCTCTGGTTCCTTCCACAACTCCTACTCATGTCCAGTTTTGTCTTTCTCCCCACTCCCCTTCCGCATGTATCTCCTGTTCCATGCTCTAATGCACAGCCAAGATTTCTGCCCTCTCTTCTCTCCAGCACTAGCATCTGTTCCCAGTTTCATTGTCCCATCTTCCTTCTGCAGGTTGCCACAGCTTCCAGCTCCTCTCCAAGTGTAGTACACAAGGCCATTGGATCCACACTGTCTGCAGCACCCATAAGCTGCAGTGGCAAAGCCAGCTCTGATGAGTGCTGGGCTAATACCTGCTCTGCCAGACCAGGCCACCATGGACCACAGGTGAGCATCCACCAGGTCCCTTTTGAGCACTTCCAAGCTGCAGTTCTTCATAGTTTTGTGATTCGGCAAACTTAAGTGATTTTTCTTTTTCCCCAGAAATAGCCCCCTTCCCTTGCCAGATTTCAGGCTTCTCTTCAGGAGAGAAAGGATGATTCTCAGAGTAAATGTCGCTGAGTTGTTGTAAAAAAGGCAAAAGAACCTCTTTTACTCTGCCCTCATTTCAGAAATGGCTGAATGGTTTCACTTGAGTTAATTTGAATCAAAAGAGTGAATAAAACCTCAAGGCAAACCAGAGGCTATGGCAGGCCTTTGAGATGAAATGTTCAACTCAGGTGATGAAAGTCTGGCAATGATTGCAGCAAGCCTTAGCATCGAGGCTGAGCTACAGCATCGACTGTAGTAACTGCATTTCACTCAAGCAGACTGCAGTGACCTCATACTGTTCTGCAACTAAAGAAAGTGAGACGAGACAGTGATATTAAAGGTATTAAATCATTAAAGATTGCAGAGGTGGTAATCTTTGGTTCAAAGAGTTTGCACACTCTTGTGCTGCCAGGTGGAGATGGCTGAAGATAGGGCTGAGCACTGCATCCATCAGCAGATACACTGCCGTGCATGTGACTGTGCTGAGAGAAAGCTAGAGCATGTCTTTGTAGCTCTTTCATTTCTCAGGGTGGATTTCTGGGAGTGGAAGTGGTTTATAAGAAAGCCAGAATCACTCCTATGTATCTTTAACAAATAAACTGGTTTTAAAGGGGAAAGCTTTTTTTGCAGAAGCAGGGATGACTTGAGTCAGGGACCTGTGTGATGTGATCCCTCAAGTGATGTGTTAGCGAAGGAAATGTAGAACAAGGTCTGTCTTGAAAAAGGCAGTGGAAGTCGAGGAAGAGGGCACGTTATATCTGAAGTTCAAACCCGGTGGATGGTGCCATGTCAAGGCGAGCGTTCCAGTTAAGTGGGATCTGCCTGGCTTATCCAGAAGGCTCTTTCCGCAGCCAGCCTCAAATGTCAGGAGGGGAGTGGCTCTTGCCTTCCTTACAACCCTCACGGTGACCTACTTAGTGTTTAACAGGCGGCTGGCAACGCGCTTCGGCTGCGTGAACTGACACAAACCAGAGATCAGTCAGGACACAAACTCAGATGTGGTAAAAGCAAACGGTCTCCAGGTTCAGGATTTACCAGCACGGGTCTAAATTCATTACCAATGGCACTTTTTCTAGTGGCAGATACTAATCACAGAGATCCTTGATGCTGCAGATTCCCTCAGCACCATTCTGTGCTCTCCTCTTGATGTTAATACATGCTGCTTAGTTCAGCTTTGCATCAGCACAGCTCTCTGCCCATGCACGCGTTTTGGGACAGGTAGAATTAGTACCCAGCAGCTCTTTTTAATTGCTATGCAGTTAAGGAAATAGAAGCAGACATATATCACTTATAAACTTTTAGTCTAAAAAGTCTTGTTTAGAGAACAGAGTAACAGTGATCCCCTAATATAATATATTTAAACATCATGATAAAAATCCTCTCTGGAGAATCTGACAACACACTATTCCACCAACGTAATAATGGACGGTTTTCTTCTTTTAAATGCCTTGCCATTAAAGTTTAATGAGCAATACTTACTTTCACTCGAAACTTATTTTTCTCCTTGACAGATTGGATACTTAGTTTGGATTTGTTAACATGGCTAGTCATAAAAATGTCTGCTTCAAAGAAAATGATAGATACTGTCCTAAGGAAATTGGGCTTTGATGCCTTATTTGATTTCCATGGCAAAACAAGTTCATAATTTCTTGTTTGGAAGAAATGAACATGAAGTGCTACACAGAGCAAGCTAATAAGCTCATGCCCCTTTTTATTTGCCTGGAATTTAAGTTTACATCAAGCAGAACATACCGTGTAGTTCAGTACTGCCCTAACTCAGGACTGTACTTCTTAACAACAGGGGGTCCATTTGTGGGATTTCTGATCTAGCTTTAGATGTTTGCAGGACTTTCCACCTTCTAACCCTTCACAGTGGTACAAGGAGTAACCAGAAATGAAACGGTGACTCAGGCTCACATCTTTACGTAGAGGTTATTTATGGCATCACACCTCTTAACCAAGCATCTGGTAAATGTCCTTTGTAGTGTTTCCAGTTCTCACGGTTTTACTTTGAATCTCACAATATTAATATTTCTCTTAACCTTTCAGTTTCCTTCCCCAAAAGATCTCTGTCCTTAATTTGGAAAGGGAAGACTCAGCTTGTGAATTCTCATGCTCCAAGACAAGCACACGTTTATTTTGAAGCAGAAAACAACACAAGCTGCAAGGAAGGAGGGATGAGCCTGACTGATGATTTTTCTTACATTCAATTTGTCCTTCCTCTGACAAGCTCAGACTCTCTTAGAACTGTCTCTGAGCTCTTGCCAAGCTTTATGCTTCAAGAGCAAACATTAGAGGAAAATCTCCTTGACCCCCCTAGTGCTGTGGTGCCTCATGGGTTAGTGTGTTGTTAAGAGCTACAGCAGAGAAACAAAGCGAGTGATTCAAAGACCTGCAAGAAATATCCACAGGGAAAAAACTGCTGAGCAAGGACATTCAGAATTCCTTTAGCATCATTTCCTTACAACAGCTGCCATCCCAACTCTCTTCTTCCAAAGCTGAGCTGCAGCACCTACCCAGGAGCCTTTTCCTAGCTCCAACAAAGGCATCAGGCAACCACCTGATATTTGAAGACACTGAGATCCACTGGAAAAGAAAAATCAGACCACAAATAGACGGTAGGAACCCCTACAACGTCGCAGCAAGCGTTTTCTAATTTACTGCAATGCCAGAAGATGATTCACCACAGTGTTCCTGTTGCATAATCTTCCCCACAGCTCCGGAGAGTGAAACTAGAAAACCAAAGGTCTCGCTGGGCTTTCAGTGACATTTCTGTTTAGACTGAACTTTCAGCTAGGAAAGTGTGAGTTTTTCTCTGATGACAAAGGAGGGCGAGCTGATATAGTAAGGTGTTGTTTCAGAAATGATAAACTACTGAGTGTACCAGATTGTCACCTCCCTTGTCCCGGCGTAAACCCCAAGCCAGACCACAGGCTTCATTTGCCCTTCCTGACTTACACACAGGTCTTGTTGCAATGACATTCTGGTCCCTGAGAGATCCAGATTAAACTATGCCAGGTCCTGCAAGGGTTGGTTATCAGGGTGGAAGGTATCGTGGGGTTCTCCCCACCCCAGATCTTTCAGTGGCAGGAGGAGAGGAGGTCTGGAAACTCCAGGCACATGTTTGCTCTGCCTGAGCATCGTGCACATGGTTGGTCCAATGCTTTCTAGAAGCACCAGGCTTGCTGCCTGCCTGCAGGATCTCCTGGGTGTGCAGTAGCCCCGGGCATAAGGGCAGCTGCCAAACTGCCTGTGTATTCCCTGGGAAATTCCACCCAGGCAGCCACATGACGGAGAGAGTAGGGAGAAGGCAGTAAGAAAGCAGCAGGCAGCAAGGATTGCTACTTCAGAGCCTCTGAGAGGTGTCATAGCTGTACAACTGTGTGGTTTAGGGCCCCAATCTACTCTTTTATTCATTAAAATCAAGTGAATTCGTGAATGCTGCGCATCTTCAAAGGAATGTCAGGCTGAAGACTACATTCTTGCTGGGCTATGTTATCTTGGGTTAGTGACTGAGTGCCAGACATATTTCTGTGCTGATTTGGTGAATACTGTTCCAGAAGAGCCAGTGTGAGCAGCACATGAGTCCTCCACACCTCAGCAACTTTCTGCTGTCTGTTACACCAGAGTGAACCAGGTTAGTTCCTCCTTCAGCACACCATTACTACAGGCAATGTCATTTCTTCCCCTCTCTGTTGAGAGCAGAAAAATTCCCTTTATTCAGAGAGATTGGGGGTAGTTCTGGTTTTCACAGCATTTCTGTGGCATTTACCACAGGTTGGACAGGGCTTTAAGCAACCTGCTCTAGCAGAAGGTGTCCATGCTCGTGGCAGGGGATTGGAACTGGATGAGCTTTAAGGTCCATTCTAACCCCAACCATTCTAGGATTCCCAGTGTTGCCGTATTTCACATCCCCTCCCTCCAGCTGATATGGGGCACGTTCTAAATGAGCTGCCATTTGCCAGTTTGTGGTACAGGCAAGAGATTTGCTGAGCACTTGGCTCAAACAAATGCCCTTTTCAGGAGGGATGGGTGCTGCTCAGCACAGCCTTGGCTCTGCAGGTGCCTGGCCCTGACTCACGGGGCCGAGCTGTCTCTTTCCTGCAGCAGGGGAATCCTGCTGGCTCCCTGCCCCGCGCTCTGCCCTCTCACCAGGTCTGGGCCTGCTGTCTGTGTCTGAGGCTGTATCTAAAGCATTCATGGCCTCGGCTTTGAAGAGGAAAGTGGGTGATCTGCAGGTGATCAGCAACAGCTGCTGTCAAAGGCTAGGGGAATCCTGAAACTAAAGAGGCTTTAGGGTTTGAAAACAAAAGGACGGACTGAGGGCAACCTCAGTCAAATGGAGAACACTGTGAGCCTTGAGTTAAGGTTAGTGAAATGAAGGTTCCTTGCGTTTTGCCGGCAGAGACCACAAACCCAACAGGCAGCTGCCTGTGGGTGAGAAAGGGCTGCCTGACTCACCACCTCTGAACACTTCTCCGTGCCACCATGGGAATGAGAGTGGAGAGCTGAAGCAGAGCTTTATCCCTATGAGCAAGGGTGGTGAAGCTGAAGTTGGAGCATATGCCAAAAAAGGGAACAAAAACTCATCAAGTCAACCACAGCTGTGGCTAGAGAAGGGAAGATGGGGTTTCACAGCCTCTCTCTTCTCACATGAGGACTGCATACCATGGGGAAGGAGGGGTAACCCACATCACTCCCACCCAGGCATTGCCTCTTCTGTGGCTGGGAGATAGAGCCTTGCAGCATGACTCCCCCATCCTGTTACAATCACAGCCCTCGGCAGCAACATAGCCGCACAGTTGTGTTGTTTGGATAAGGATGGGGATGAAGATCCTTGCCAGCAAGTGAAGTGTAGGTGCCTCCTACATCCCTAAAACTGTTATATTAAATGGGAAGTCATCCATGAGCAGTGAGCAGAATAAAAACAAACTGGGCGCTTTGGTGGAAATAGAGGTTTTAGTTGATAGCCTGAACAGTGATAAAATGTAGGCCAGTGTTGGTGGAGATGATGCTAAGAGAGCACACAGGGCTTACAGGTCACACTGAGGACCTCAGCTGCATGATACAGCAAAAGGGAAAATACAGATATGCATTTAGAAGCTACCTGAGAGGCCATAATTCATACCATAATTTATTTGTATGTTGTGCTTAGTGTCATATGCTGAAGATTTCACCTAAAGAATACAGCTTTCCCCTGTGCTGATGAGCAGGGTGGTGTCACAGTTCATTTGGAGATATGAAGTGGGTTTGGAATGACAGAAATACCCAAAAGGGAATGTTCTAAATCATAGATATTCTGCATTAAAATACTTGTGGCATTTTCAAGACTCAGAAGAAAGGGAATGTGTTCAGAACTGCTGAAGGACTGGTAATCTGCGATGCCAAGTCTCAGCTTGAAGCAAGTATTTATTGAATAGTGTCCATAAGGTTATAGAATGGTGCCAAGTTATAACTATGTAACCAAGTTATAACCATATAACTATGCCAAGTGATTGAATGGTGTCTATAAGGTTTCTAATGGAAAGGTTGGCACCACCTTAACTGCAGTAACACTGGCAGGGGCTGCTGTGACTCTGATCCTAACAGCAGCCCTGGCTGCAGAAATGGGAAACAGCCTCTTGTTTGTTCCTCTTTCTGAAGCAGAGGACATATGTGCTGCCCGTGGCACAACCCCTTCTTCCTCTTGTATCCTCTAATTTGTCATCTTTAATATCCTGTTTTAACTGGAAGTTAAGATTTTAGCTACATAATGCTGCCCACACACTAGGAGGATGAAACTGAAGGACAGCACGGACTGCACATTGTAAACTTAATGTCCTGAGAACAAGTACGTGTTTCAGAATGCCCTCAAATCATTCTAAATCAGGAAAAAAAATATAAAGATGTTTCAGTGTTTTGATGAACAAAGGCAGATTCAAGCAGACACCTAATTTATTTGCAACATTTGTGCCCAAAGCCTGCTCCAGAAGTGTTACAAAATGTTCCCTTTTACAGAAGATCTTTCAAAGAATTCTCTTTTCAGAGCCTGATGCTAATCCTACCTTAATTCATTACAGGCTAGACTTTGCCACTTCCATTAATGCAAACCCATCCCTTCACGTTGAGCTGAAAATAGCTGAAAGTCAAAACCTAATTTAACTCTTAAAATTAAAAGACTGTTTGGAGTGATACGTTACCAGAGAGTGTAGGCTTTGCAGAGCATGTTTTCTGTTTTATCTGTGTTAACTGCTGTAGCATTCAGGCCTCTGACATGCATTGTTCACTGGAAATGAAATTGCACACTGTCATAACAGTCTATTAACAGCACTGAATTTCTGCAGAACTTCACCTCTTTTCTAGAAGATAACATCTCTTTTTCCTTCCAGGGATAAAATAGCTTCCTCTCTTGCAGCGGTACATATAATGCTGCTATTGCTTGATGGGGATGTCAACTTCCCTTGACTATTAAGGAGAGGGGAAATGTCTTTGTTACACATTTCTGTTCTCCTTTTATCCTCTTCAGAGAGGCCCCCAGCTCAATCTAAACAAAATAAAGCCAGGGTATCATTTAAAAACAAAACCAGTTTGAGAACTCTTTGATCTCCCTGACTTCCTGTTAAATATACAATCGGCTGTTTCTTTACATCCTCGACCACTACAGATCTGATTTTCTCTACCGTTTATGTTGTCTTTGGCACTACACAAAATTGACATAGCACTGGCTAGAAAATCTCTTAGGCAAAGAAATCCAGCTCCTTCTCAGCTTCGCCTTTGCCTTTCTGTGTCCTCCTCTTTTCAGCCCTCCCACCTACCTTCCCATTTATGTAGGAGGATCCTGAGGTTTCTCCATCTCTTTTGTCTCATTTTTGTCTCATTTTGTCTCATTTTCACACTGAGAACAGAAAGCCACTGGAATAATTTCCCAGGAAAGTGGTGGACTCCCCAGTATTGGACACTGTTAAGATTCAGCCGGACAGGGCGCTGGGCATTACCTTAACCAAGGTTATGCTGTTCTACAGTCTAACTCATGCTTTGCTTAGAAATGCTGGACGAGATGGTCCTTGAGGTTCCTTACAACCTGGGATTCTAGGATTCTGTGATTCCATGCTTCTGTGATGTTGTTTAACTCCCTATTTTCCATCTCTCCATCCTCACTCCATTGTAGTTTGAACAACTGATTGCCTTTTTTCTTTTTCCTTTCTTTTTTTGTTCTTGTTGAGGGAGTGAGACGGGGTGGGGGGGAATGAGGCAGTTTGCTGTCAACTTTCTGCTCCTTAAGCTTATCTCTCAACTGTCCAGTGTTTATCAGTTCTGGCACATTAATGACTCAGGCAACATATATTAATTATTTAGGCTAAGAAGGGAGTTATATCTGATATAGATGAATAGATGTTCAGGTATTTAGGTCTTAATGTATTTGTGCAGAACACTGCACATAATCTATTGAGCTATACAAGTAGCAACAGGAAGCCTAACACTCTATACTGGCAAACTGTTGATTTGGTATCTTCCAGATTTAATTACACTGAAGAAAACCAAAACATTGTAGCTTTAAGGACTAACTGCTCCGTTAAGTGCAACATCTGAAGCAGGAGAAATGCTTGCACACAATGGAAAGACACATCATGTTGCTCCATGCACGAATCAGATAAATTGTTCTCTAGCTTTAGTGGCAGCAGAGACAAAAGGCTCTGTCTCCCACGTTGTGGCAGCAACATCTGGGTGGCTGCCTTCAAATTTCTCCCCTTAATTGAGGCCTCCCTGTGTTCAAATGGCAAGAGAAAGAACATAGTTCCACATATCTCAGGTAGCACCAAAATTGGCCAAGGCCTGAAGGAGGCTGTGAGAGCATGATGGACACAGGTTTTGACATGTCAGTGCAAAAGGGGGAATTGAGTTTGCATGCATTGTGGGGAGATTTGCTGTCACAATAATAGATCTCATGGGGCTTTGAGTGGCTGATCAGAGAATGATTTTGTAACTTGCCTGGTTTCCCTTCCTGCCCAGAGGTGTTTTATGTAATGAGTCCAGTATTTCATAAAATGAAGGGCCCAGAATATCAAAACAAATTGCTACGTACCACAGTCACACTGTTACCAAGTACCAACCCAACGCAGAGCAAAGGCCAAACCCTCATCTGACCTAACGCCATTCAAACCCTGCCTTGTGCTGCAGCAGCTTTGTGTTCATCCTGCCTTGCAGAGCTCTTGTAACCCCAGTAGCAAAGGCCCTTTTCAGGGCCTTTTTCCCTGCCGTAGAACCACAAACCAATGATGAAGGAAATGTTTCGATAATGGATCTTCTCCCCTGCTCACAGCACCCTTATAGCCTCCTCTCCCTTGACCCCAACCCCTATTTTAGTAGCTAGTGGAAATAATTGACAGCTGAGCAATGTGTAAAAACCACCCTCCATGTGATGCCAGGCTTCAGACCTGAGAGAACCTCACATTACAACTCAGTAGTCTCTAAGGAAAACTCATAACCCTAAGGACTGTCAGAAGAAATCAGAACTGAGCTCACTAATTTCAAATGTGCCTCAGTCTCCACCTCAGGAAGCTTGGTTAAGATTTTCAAAAACAAGCCAGAAAACATGCAAAACCAAACCCAGAAATGATGAGCCCATCTCTGTACCCTTTCATTGCAAATGTAGTTTCCAGCCTGGCTTCTTTTCTTTCGGAGATGGTGCATCTCTTTGGAAATGGTCAGTTCTGTGAACCTTTGTACCTCTGGTTTGCTATTACCACATCTGGTCAGGAAAAGCGACGGTAGGGGAGAGCAGCTAACCATTTCTCTTTCATTGAGTCAGCCTCATTAAAAGAGAGGTCAGCCATGAGGTCACTGCCTATAGACCAGAGCAGAGATATGGACCCATTTACTAAACATAGGCTGTATCTAGCAGCACATTCAATATCCTGTAAGTATATAGTACCGTGCAATTTCTGGCTGCAGTGATTGTTACTAATATTTTCTGTATCCTCTTACTTTGAGCAGTTCATCTACATGACTAAAGGTGAAGTGTTCTGGGCTTAGGCCATAACAATTTATGCAGTATTAAAGTGATATTGAAATATATACACTTTTTTTTTTTTTATGTGAATGCATATGATAGAGCAAGGAGTCAATGGATATTTAATAACTGAGGTATAGCATTCTGGCTTTTTCAACTCAGGGATCTTCAAACACTTTAAGGACCCTGATTTCTTGCCTGTAATGCATTTTGGCTCAGGCCCCCCCCCAATAAAGACGCCAGTTCTCTTTTACCAGCTCCCTCTTTCCTCTGTAGGCGTAAATTACATTTTACTTTCTCTAAGTGGGGAGCTGCAAACAACTGTGGTGCCTTTGGGGTAGGCGGGGAAAAGAAGTATTGCTGATTCTAAATAAAAGTTACTTGTCAGATCAACCTTGATAGCAGAGATAATGAGGGTGATCACATGGGAATATAGATTCAGGGTTTAGTTTAATCATCGTTCCGTATCAGCTGCACTGATCCAGTTCTGCGTGACTAAGTCAGATAAATGTTAGGTAACTGAAATTCTTTCTAGCCTCCTTACTTTGCACTCCCCTCTCCAGCACCCACAGTATTTGTTTCAGTGATTTTCAAACAGGTCCTATAAAGGACATCTGTAAGTGCTGATAAGTAAACAGAAGACAGACTTTTCGTGAAGAGGTATCTGAAGTTAAGCCATGAAAGGAATTTCTAAAGGCAAAAAGTAAGGTCATAAAAATCACATGTGCCTTTGAAAAGCTCTATCAAGGCTGTACCCAGGTGTCTAAATTGGCTTCCATTAACTTCACAGGGACTCCTGAGTGCTGAAGGATGTGATTTCCAGTTCTACCCCCAACACAGGGGAAGGGGGGGGGAAGGCCATCAATACTGAAAAAATTGCTCTTTGATACATTACAAAAATCCCTGTAACCAGTGATGTGGCATTACAAAACCTCATATCAAAACCAAGAAGCCTTCTATAGGCAGCCTTGAGCTTTGGTTTGAAATCTTGATACAGATCCAAATTATGCTGGTTAGCTCATCCTAAAAGAAAGAACAAATAGTGCCGGATCCCAACATGTTACAATAAAGCAGCGTTTGAGGTTTCCTTAATTTGTTCGGTATCTCAGGTAAATTCATAATTAATTGTATTTTCTCCACAGCTCTGGTTTCTTCTGCGCCTCTCCTACCTCTCATGAGTTTGCTGCAAGCCTTACACAGGTGATGCTTCTTAAAGCCCTTAGCTCCCATATAATTGCATCAGAACCTCAGCCTTGGTTTCCTTACATTTCATCCTTTATGGGGGCCAAGATAAGGTAAGAAACATGAACTCTTTGAGATGCAAAAAAAGAAAACTGCATTATTATTTTAATTTAATTGCTACAATTTCAAGCCCATTTGATCATATGTTAAGGTCTTGACTTGGGAGTTTGGAATGCTTGCATTGGTAATTCTACCTTTAGCCCCCATACCAAATACTGTGTGCTTAAACTGAATCTGATGTGAGTTTAGTTTTAATTTAAGGCAGTCTGCCCAGATTTCTTTTCCCTCTGCTGACAGACTTGGCAATGTTTTAGCAGGGCCCTGAGAGCGTTTCAGCCTCACTAGCAAAGAGCCCTCACACAAAGCACTTGATTTCCCCCCAGAACAAATAAACAAGGAGTAAACATCCCTCCTCTCACACACACGGAGCAGGAGCATTTCTTTGTGATTCTCTTCCCCTTCTGTGCTATTCCTGTAGCTTAAAAAGGGCTTGAGCTTTATGGAAACTTTACGTAAAAGCAAAGCTGCATTTTTGCAAGGGTAAGCACCCAGAACAAGACTTAAAGAAAAAAGTAAACCCAAGGTTTTCGTATGTGTGGACTCTTTCCAGTTCAACTGTGTTTGAGGATCCCCATATCAATGTGGCTGTGCCCTCTCCAAAATGCAGTGAATACCCCAGCAGAAAAGAATAGGCATTTTGTGATGGTTTGATTTTCCCTTTTTTATGCCTTTTTTTCCCCTCACCCCTGAAGAATGCACTTTCTTGGGTTACACATTAAGCTGTCAGGAGGCAAAATCAACACTTGGGATTCTACATGCAGCTTGAAAAGTTTCTCCACAAAGCATGGCTATACAGAGCTTCTGCCATAAATCTTTGAGTTGTTTTTCTTATCTAAGCAAGCTATGTATAAATATTAACATATTATTCATGCGCAAATAATTCCACACCTGACTGCTGCTGCCTCAAAGAGGATTCTTGTTTCAGATGAGGATGACAGTCCCTTTGTGGAGCCTCGACTGCATTTCAGGTTAAAAGAATTAAAATGAAAAAGAGGGTAATGGCACGTCTTAATGAAGTAAACCTCAAAAATGAAGAAACAAGCAGCTTCTAACTGTTGGTTTTAATGTAGAGAAGCCACCAGATGAAAACTACTGGCTAAACTCTGTAGTAATTGCAATTAGTAAGCTCTCACTTGATTTTGGTGAAGCAGGGCTGAGATCCAAAGCATCTGTTCTCTGGGGAGTGTGTGTGTGTGTATGCATGGTACAAGCAGCCTCAAGCTCTGCCCAGGTTCAACATAAATGTTACAACAAGCAGAGGGTGTCTGAGACACAGAGTTTCAGTCTGGATGGGTGCTAGGGGAGCAGTGCCAGGGTGGGTTCTGCTACCCAAGGTTGTAGCTCGGTGGTGGGACCTCCCCTGCACAACATGTGAGTTTTTCACTAACGTATTCCTTGAGAATCCCCCTTATGCACAAGAAGAAAAAGTATATTCCTTCAGAAGTGGATTCTTCAGCAGTTGTGGACAAGAGGCCATTGCAAGTGGAACAGGAGAAAACAGGGGCCTATTCATAAAAATAGTATATTTATATTTACTTGTTAAAAGCCTTTGCTCAGGACCTTTTTTAAAATTCAGCTGGATATGAAATGCCCGCTTCAAAAGCCAAAATGAAGACTTTAACAGATGTGCCCTGGCAAAGAAAAGGGTGTAGGCACAGCAAGGAATTCAGAAGGGGTAGACAGTCGTATATGGACACAGGAAAAGAATCTCAAATAAAACACTTGTGGCTGGGAGCTGTTTTTGTGTTACCTGTAATGAGTCTCTGTGTTTGGGGCTTTGGGGCCTGGCCTATTCCTTTCTTACTTCTGGCTTCAGCTTTTTTTACTGGTGCTTTTTGTACCACAAGAAACTGTACAATTTTACGTGGACTTCAGTAAGTCTAGCAGCCAGAGGATGGAAATGTCTTACAAGGAGCAAGGTCCTTATAACTGAGAGTATGGATCTTCTTTGAACCATGTGGCATACTTTAAAAAATACCAAACTTCACGTTCAAGACTTGGAACAGGCAAGTGTGTGTGCACAGTGTGTGAGCAACAGCCTGACAGCAGCTACTTGTATGCAAAGTCTTGGCAGTGCTGAGCATTTGCAGGTGCTGCCTCCCCGCAGCCCTGGGTGTTGAAAACACCCCACTCCATGCTGTCAGGATATCTGCATGGCCCCGCGGATGTCTCTAGTAGGCAGTTTTATCTCCAGGTTA
Organism: Lathamus discolor; assembly: GCF_037157495.1. Classification (NCBI taxonomy): domain Eukaryota; kingdom Metazoa; phylum Chordata; class Aves; order Psittaciformes; family Psittacidae; genus Lathamus; species Lathamus discolor. Next base: position 2,275,397 of record NC_088891.1, on the reverse strand, counting down.
ATTGAAAGCATATTAATTTCAAGCTGTTAGCATGTTCGTACAGATTAGATCAGGCCTTAGACAAGTGATTGTGGTTCAGCCAAGGGCTCAGCCTCAGGAGGCTTTTGTGTCCCTGCACACGCCTCTCCTGTCCTCCGAGAGCTGTGCAGGGGAAGAGGCCATGGTGTCCCCAGCAAGAGGCTTTATGGTCTCTCATGAAACAACAAAAAACCTGAAACAACAGAACTATCCTCCATACTGTCGACTGCCATCCCCCATCACTTACTGGACATGCGGAAAACATTTTAAGAGCTAGCATATAAGGTTAAGATTTCAAAGCCAAGCCTTCAATGAGCAGGGGAAACCAGGATTAGGACTGCACTTTTCGAAGCTCTGCTACATGTGTGGTTTTCAGGAGGCCCTAAAAGGACGTCCCGCTTTATTGAAGCAGAGCTCTCGGCAGCTTCCCGTGCAGCTGCGTGTGCCCTGCTGCAAACCTGACCCCAGGGGAGCAGCCAGACCTCCTGAGAGCGAGGGGCACCCAAAACCATGCACCGTTTTAGGCTGAAGATGCTTCATATCACACGGGAGCATTGTGTTGGAGAGGGGACAGCTCCAGTGTCCCAGGAGAGCACTTGCCTGCTCTAACCACAATACTGCCCTTTCTCTTCCTGCATGATCACCAGGTGCTGCCCATGTTGTAAAATGAGTAATGAGGGAATCTTACAGGCACCATTGGACAATTTCAGTTCATCTTTACAGTAGCTCTGTGTCTCAAGTGGGACACGGGGGTCTAGTGAAGGCCACTTGTAAATGTAAGTCAGGAGCAAAGAGGTCTTGCCGTGTAGCAATGGCCTACATTCTGCAAGAGTCCGTGGCTTTCCAGGGACATCAACCCCAGTTCAGGAGTGCCTACACAAATAATTGCCCGAAACTGGGAGAGCGTATTAGAAGAAGGATCACTCTGGACATGCTGCTGCTTTGTATTTTTTCCTTAGGCAAGAGGTACTGCCATAGTCACAGACAGGATTCTGGCTTAACTAGACCTTTGGTTGGAGGTGGTTCTGTGCTTTTTACACTATGGAACCTCTTGGAACAGGCAGGTGAATTAGCTTGTGACTCTTAAGTATTATGAATTTTCAACAAAGCAACTTTTTATTGTGTATATGTGTTTTCTCATATGTAGAGAAGAATAATTGCTGCACCCTGAAAGGGTTTGTCTGAGCTGTGTATTTCACAGTGCTGAAGTTAACTCTGAAGACATTAACTTACGATGACCTTGTTTTTTTCGTGACTCACACCAGAAGTTATTTTCCTGTAGGTTTGTTCTGAGTGATTAAGATAGGTTTGCTTGCATATAAATGCTGTTCTACATATATATATTACCTTAACCAAGGAAAGCTCCCACACTTTCCCTTGTTTATGCATACTGTATGTGACATAGATTCAAAGTTAAATGTCGTAGCCCTTATTTACAAGTTAAGTTATGAATATAACCCAATTTAAAACTAGCTCCTCACTTTCACTGCCGCCTATCTCACCCTCACCCTTTAGTGTGGCTGCTCCTTATGCAACGTGGAGCAAATAGAGTCGAGGAGGTCACAGCTCTCTTAGCTGTAGCTCTAATAAATCCCATTTTGCTGTGAATTTCACAGGTTGTCCACCTGCTTCTCGGCTCTCTTGGTCAGTGTCGTTATCAAATTGCTTTCCATATACAAGTATGACCACAGAGGAAATTCTACTTAATATTTCAGTCAGGGAGTGAAAGAGTGATGGGGCAGTACATCAGAAGCTGGTTCTCAACCACTCCCTGATTTTCAGACTAGCCACAATTGCATGTCAAGGCAGCCTGGAAGCTGTTTCAGCAGGCACCAGGCTCCCCTAAGACCTGCCTGTTGGCTGAGCATAGCAGGAGAGCTCTGGCCAGGCCTCCTCCAGCCCGCCTGTTCCAGCATGCCCCAGAACAAGGGGTGTTGGGGAGAATGGTGGCAGGTGATGGAACTGGCTTCATTTCTGCCCCCAAATCCCTTGCTCCCTTCTTTCTACTTGAAGGATATAAAGGGAAGATAAGGTGAAGCACAGAAGCTGTTTGTCAGTTTGAAGCTATTAAAAATACTTCTAATAAAGGTGCACATGTGCTTGTGTAAGCTTTAGCAAACACCTTCTTGTTTCTCCTGCTAATTTTATATTGTTCCTGAATCAGAGCCCAGTTTTTCTCCTTGTGAAAGTAAAGTTCAAGTTTTGTTCCTATTCGTTGATCCCACTACAAACAAGGTATGTAGAGATTAACTTTACTAATTGTTAAGGTCTTAGTCTATTAGTAGAAGGTTTAGGAATGCAAGATAGCTCTAAAGGGTATTGTTTTTGTCTTCAAGTATAGGAACCAAGTAGGTGGTTTCCTCACATTACTGCAGACTATATACATGTTTGGTTTTCATTCAGGGCAAACCACAATTAGTACTGAACCTGTGCTCTACCTCAAACAATGACTTTTAAAAAGCAAAGCAAAAATTATATCACAAATAAATGCATAAACTTATCCTGCCCAGAGATGGCTTCCAAGACGTCAGACGTTTGGTAAACCAGTAAACTGATCCAGACCATGCAAAACTGGGAGAGTCCTGTCTTTTCCTGCCTGTTAATTTTTCCACGATGAGAGTGTCCAAAGCTCTCTGAAATAAAGGATTACTGTGTAGGGGTTCAGAAAGTCAGGTTTTCATAGAACAGTTCATTCCAACAGGTAACCCCGGCAGGCACACAGGCTTTCCCATAAAATGTAATGTCCCTAATCTGGAAACTTTATTCTGTGTTCCAAACCCAAATGTTTATTTGTTTTCAGTAGTGTTCAACAGTGCTGCTGTGAGTTTAGATTGGGGATTTAGTTGCCTATGCCTCATTTACAAGATTGTAAGCAACCGAGACCCAGTTTGGTTTAGCGTTTAGCAAATTCTATTCACCCTTTTGCCACTAAATCACTGTACAAGTGTGAGCAAACCACTCAGCTCTTTCCCCTCCTTCCCCTTATTCAAATTTACCCAGTTGATTGCTTGTGATATGACTGTAACAGTGAAGATTAGCCCATGAATATGTACAGAAAATTCTGGAAGCCTGAATCCAGGTCACAGCATGAATTCTGAGTGCAGAGATGAGATTTGAGTATTATTGCACACTTTCTGGATGAAAAATGTAGGGAATAGTCCCCAGGATTTTCTAACCACAACTAGAGGGAAACAGGTAGAGTCCCAAGCAGAAATCCGCACTGAGATCACCCTGATATAGTACTGACTTGCCAGGTCTGAGAAGGGTCCTTCATGCTCAGTTGTCATCTTCTGGGCTTTTAGGTCCAAATGTGCTAGGCCAAGATAAAGAAAATAGAAAGAGATGACTTTAAACTTCCCCACATTTAAAATGGTAATAAGTACTTATTTCTGCATGAAGAAATGCACTTCACCATCTGTGTTTCACTTGGTTCGCATATTCAGGTTATTCTCTAAAGTCGTGAAAACCAAGATTTTACGTGAAAGTTCAGATTCTGATCACCACCTATCAGGAGCTAAGCCTCTTCTGCAAACACAGTAATTTAATCATTTAAGTCAGTAATTTAATAATTTAAGTCAGTAATTTAATCATCCTGCTTTTAGCGTAATGAGTGTCAAAAATGTCCTGCATTGTTTCAGAGGTCTTGAGGAGCTACTTCCTCAAGTGATGCTGGGATCATCTACAGGGGTTCCACATCTCTCTGCTTCAGGCACGTCAACCAACGCAGCCAAAAACTGGGTCAGGGCAATGGTCCAAGATTTTAGTGGTGAGCCTCCAAAATTCGAGACACTCTGGGAATGCACGTTGGGAATAATCTGAGAATGCTGGAGAAAAAGGGGGGAAAGGAGTATTTAATTCGTACAATATTGGTATTTCAGAATTTGCTCCTGTCAATTCAGACCAAAGCACGGTGTTTGTTTCAAACCCATGTGAAAGCCAAGCCTCTGAGCCCCAGACGCTGTCTGAACCCCTAGGTTCCTAACTTGCCACAAGGCAATCTGTAGGGCTGGCTGCTTGGAATCCGCAGGCACAGGAAAGTTTTGGATGCCGGCTTTCGAGGAGTCTCCCCACTGGGTTGCACTGGAACCTGGAATATGAGCATGTGGGTTGGCAAGAACCTGTGTGTCTGCGAGCTGCCGAGCAGCCCCGGGGCTTCCTGAGCGCGGGCTCACCATCATCTTTTCCGACAGGCTGGAGACAACTGGGAGGTGTGTTTTGGGTCAAAGCCTCACAATTTGGGAGCTGGGTCCCTCAAAACTCTTACCCGTTGTTCCTGGGCTGCTGCTGCAAGGGGCTGTGTTACCGATGGAGTTCACCAACATGAACCAGCCTCAGTGGAGGCTCGTGGTGACTGTGAGGTGCCCCAGCCGCCTCGCTGCTTGCCTCAGCGCCAGTTTGGGGTGGTTTATCAGAGAACTGGAGCCCTGAGGAGCTTATGGATTGAATTTACCTGTTTTTCAGGGCCCGGGCCGGCTTTCAGTGCAGAGGGAGCGATGGTAAAGTCTGACAGCCCAAGTGTGTGCAGCAGGAAACTGGAAATTTACCTGGATGCTTCCCTGAGTCAGCCAAACCCGAAGCATCTCCACAACACACCTAGATCTGAACCCACTGACAGAAACATTCCGTCTGAGCAGGTCTGCTGGTAAACATCTCCAGGGAGTCATCTGTGCCTGATACAGGGCAGACATTATGTGGGTACCCAGTGCTCGGGGTGGAAAGTTGAGGGAATGGAATAGTAAATGCAAGGGGTTGAACCAAACCCTGCTGATTGTTTGAGCACGACTCGACCAGGTTGTGTTCAGCTATCTCTGTGTGGAAAAACACCTTTCCGCAGAGAAACAGCTGTGGTGGGGCTGCATCCATCCCACCCTGCCTGAGGACCCTTCACGAAGGGGGCTTTGCCATTTGTGTTTCTATTTGCTGATTTCCCCCTCGAACGGCTTTGCCTCAGGCTCCTGCTGTTGCCTGTGGGCTTCTGCGGCCCCGAGGAAGGGAAACCCGCGCCGGGGCCTGGGCTGCGGGGAGCCCGAGGGGCGCGGGTCGCCATGAGGGGGCTTTCCCGCCCTGCGCTCTGAGGGGGCGCGCGGAGCGCGGCTGAGGGAGGCAGAGCCCCGGCCCGCCCGGGCAGCGGGGGCCTCGGCCGGCGGCGGGGAAGGCAGGGGGGGAGCGGAGCTCCCGGCGGGCCGGCCGCCTCCCCGCCCTCCCCCGGCGGCGTGAGTGAGCGTGTTTGGGAGGGAAGGAGGGGGTGGAAGCCGGGCCGGGGCGGCCAGCAGGCAATTTGCATGAGAGACAGACTGGGAATGAGCTGGAGTGGGTGCCGCTCCGCGCACACACAGCGGGGCAGCAGCGGGAGGAGGGAGCCGCCGCCGCCGGGGAGAGGCGGCGAACTCCGGGCAAAGTTTGGTGCCGCGGGCCCGAGGTGCTGAGGCACCGGTGGGGCGGGCGGGCACAGCAGCGCGGAGCAGGGCCAGGCCAGGCCACCGCCGCCCGGGGCCGGGCTTTGTGCTGCCCGCGGCGCGGCGGGGCCTGCGCGGAGCGGAGCGGAGCAGCGCGGAGGGCGGCGGGGCGCTGCCGGGCGAGCCAGCATGTCCTCCATCCTGCCTTTCACTCCTCCCATCGTCAAGCGGCTCCTGGGCTGGAAGAAAGGGGAGCAGAACGGGCAAGAGGAGAAATGGTGCGAGAAGGCGGTGAAGAGCCTGGTGAAGAAGCTGAAGAAGACCGGGCAGCTGGACGAGCTGGAGAAGGCGATCACCACCCAGAACATCAACACCAAGTGCATCACCATCCCCAGGTAAGGGGGGCCCGCGGTGGTGGTGGCGAGCGCCCAGAGCAAGGGGCACCGCGGCCTCAGTACCCCCGAGGCGGCCCTGGGGTGCCCCTGCGGTCGCAGCCCTCTCCGAAGGGGCTCGGCATGCTCTGCACAGCCTGGCAGAGGGCTTGTTTTGCTCCCAGCCCCGCTGCACTTAGGTGCGGTGTTAGTCCTCTCCTGCATGCTCCATCCTGGGTCTATATATAGTTTAAGAAAAAATATAACTGGCTAGAGAATTGGATTACTGTCTAGTAACAAGAGAGGAAGAAAGTAAGAGGGGAATGCAGGGGAGAAAATACGTCTCCAGCCGAGATAAAAAAAAAGTTGGAAGCGCTCTGGATTACAGTTACACTTATTATTGTGGATACTCTCATTGTCAAAAGTTTCAGCGTGGTCTCCAGTACTGTTACGTGCAGATTGTCTTCTGATTAATGTATCAGGAAAATGGTTTTGTTTGGGTTGCTTGGTTTCTTCCATATTAGCTAGACAGATATTACTCTGAAGAGGTGATTTAGAGCCCTGCTGTGCATATGTTTTCAAATTACTTTTTAAACCGGGAATGCAAATGGAATGGCTGAAGGGGATTGTTCGGAGTGCAGCAAAAGCATGGGAGAGGGGATAAAACTTGGGGTTTTCATATTCTTTGAATTAACATAGACTTTATTTTTAGCCTCCATTCTGAGATCGATCCATAAGACCGTCATAAATCATAAAGGACGTGTATATAAGTATCCCATCTGAGAAAATATTTCCCAGTCGCTTTCAAATAGCTGGCCCCAAGTGGTGTTTTATTGCTGCAGATCTGTTGCTTTCAGTGAGCTCAGCCAGATGACTGCTGATTCTGTTACTGTTTGTTGTTTGAGGGTACGTTTTTTTTCGTTAAACAAAGGCCAAAGTTCATCCCAAATATTTGACTGCTGCATAATTGTATGCTTCTGCTTGAGAAGATAGCTCTGTGTGTGTATTCATGCTTCTCTCTCGCACAAACAAATGTATGCTTTCTTGGTTGTCACAATGATTTAATATGCAGTAGCTAATACAAAGCAGCATCTGTTGCATGAAAAAGTGAAACAAGTAGCTTAGAAATGTAGATGTTTGGAACTCCTAACATTTTCTTCTAGCTATGGTACTGGGGGTTTTAATTTTTTAAGGAAAAATAAAGTCTCCTCATCTTTTTTGGTGGTGAATGACTGATTGTGGCGAAGATTTTGGTCAGTAACGCGAATAGACACCTCAGCCTTTGTTAGTTACTCTGGCTTTGCCTAGTTGAAGCAGAAATCAAGACCTGTAGAGGCACCACCTGATAAACACGCCTTAAAACCTCTATTTTTCAATTCTTGGTAAGCAGTGTGCTTTCCACATTGATAATACCCTGTTTAAACCACTTCCCTGAAACACCATTTCAAAAGAAGAAAATGACTTGAGCAGCCCTGTTGCTATGACCTGGGTATTGTGCCTAGCTGAGGCTGACCTGTTGGGGAACAGATCGTGAAGACTCTTGGTACTTCTTTTGCTAGTAACAAGGTGGATTAGATAAGGGAGGAAGTTTTTGACATTTTATGGTGCAGAAGAAGCAAAGAGATGGGTGGGGTGAGATGCTTTCATTTAGAAAAATCATTTTCAATCTTGAAAATACCTAACAACACAGATACCACATGTGTGAATGCTGTCACCTTCAAAGACTGTCCTGCTTGTTCCTCCTGCACAGAAGTGGATGTTTCCCCTAGACCTTGCTCTGTTACAGGAGATCTGTACAGAAATTAAAACATCTCATGTTCATTTATGACACAGAGCCTGGATCCTGCAGATCTTAAACTTTGTTATGGGAAAAGTGTCAGCATATTCTGGTGGTAGCTCCTTCTGCCTTGGCACTAGTTTTTAAACATGATACTTTATATGTACTTTTATTGTTTGGGATGTATATTACAGAGGGGATGTGGTTAGATTGTACTGGACCCTCTTCAGCAGCGTATTGAGAGGTTAATTTATCAGAGGCTAGGGAATGGTGGGGAAATGTGAAACAGCTTGTCTAGAAGTCAGTGGCAGATCTGGAACTATAACCAGGCCTTGTGACTTCAAGTTGTGTGTTTTCTGGACTGTGCTCTTTATCCGAATGTGTCTGTGAATCTGATTACCATGTCATTGGAAATTAGTGCTTGCAAGGCAATTTAGTATGGTTTTAGTTTGCGTGTTGTGTTGGATTTTCTTCTAATAATTCTACATATGTCATTTTACTATTTACTCAAGTATGTTGGGGGGAAGGGAGGGGGAAAAAACATCTTTAAAGATCAGTTCGTGTTGTGCATTCTCTGTAATGCATCAGTAGACTGAACTACAGTGGAGCTATGCCAGTGATGACTGGCCCAGCAGGGGTAGGGTAAGTCCAAAATTAGCTGTTGTATCCATGAGACGAAGCAAGGGTTAGATGTAAAAGTGCTTGAGCTTTGCTGAAACATGGCTCATGGGACTAAGGGCTACACAGCAAATTCTTGTAGTGATCAGGTGGGATTCTTTTAAGAAAGAACAGAAAAATAATTGTTGTTGTAGGGCTAAAGAATTAGAATATGAAATTTATTCCTTCTGTCACTTTCATCTACTTGGAACTGGAAATACGCATACTGCATTCTATCTCCTGACATTATTAAACAATGAATAGTTGCTTGTGTACTTGTTCAGCATGTATAACACTTTCCAAGTGCTCCATTTGTTAGATGGTGTGACAGACACCTCAGGCCCTGGGTTTTCTGCTGGAAGGATGTGTTGACAGGCAGCAAAAGGCTGGAGGGACCTTCAAGGATTCCAGTGTAACACTCTGCTGGCAGGATTTTTCCTTTCTGTTTTTTTCCACCTGAGAAACCATCCAGTCTCAGACCTTCTGATTGTTTCTTGTGCTGCAGTTACTGGGGCTGGACAGAGTGGTTCCTTTAGAGGACCTTCCTCCTCCCTCCCTCATCTGGCACACTGCTGCCAAAGCCCATCCTTCCCCAGAAGGGAGCTCCCTTTAAACGTCTGTGTACCAAGCTGGTGGGCTTTGGTGTCAGGAGCTGACCTGGTGAGTTGTAGCAGGCTGGGGCTGTGTGGCAGAAAGACATGTTTCATACTGTATTGGGAGGTAAAGTTGAAATCACCCATTCTTTTGCCCATTAAAATATATCCTTTTTGATAGTTGCCTTGATCTTGGAAGCCCAGCTTTCAGGATGGGCATTTTGATGACTTTTCAGACAGGCTTGAGGGCAGTGTGCTGTTAGCATGTACCCCAGCACAGGCAGGTTTTTGGGTCTGTGGCCTCTCTGCTTTGCTCTGTGAGCAAGCTTCGGTCTGCTCCAGCTACTATCAAATATTTTTGATGGCTCTGTTCGCTTCTGAGACCAAAGAGCATGGTAAGCATGGAATGGTGGCAAAGTCTAGCTGACATTAGTAAAGAATTACATATCTACAGAGCCCTGTGGACTTGATCCCTGTGAGAAGAGCGGAAAGTTTCTATTACCATTTCTGATGTGAAGGAAGGCCGTACTGTTCACCTGGCAAAACTGTCAGCCTTTTGCCCTAGAAATAAAATTCCTCTGAATTGTGATGAATCTTTAACTCTTAACCTATATAAGGGTCTGAACTGCAGAACATGTGATGAGCACTTAGCAATTTCAGAAAGCTGTGCAGTATATATAGTCTTGCTGGTACGTGATGAGATAGTAAATGCTTTGTTTCAAGAGCTTTAGTGGTACTACACATATCAAGACATAAATCTCAGGACATTTTGTAATACATTAGCATATGCATATTTTTTCTTGTGAACTTATTACTGTATTTATTTCTTTTGGTATCAGGAGTGGTTTTAGGGGAGCCAGGAGTCCTGTGTATAAAGAACACCTCCTTTTAAGTGGTGTTCTTTTTAATTTAGAAAATAGTTTTGAAAAGAGGTGGGTGTTATTTCTTATGGAACTTATCTGATAAGGATAGAATGTACCAACTGAAATGGTAACATGGCACATTTCATTATTAAAAGCAGCTGAACAAGGTGTTCCTTAAATGATTTACATTTTGGTAAGGAAAGCCAGGGAGAATACATAAGTGATTTTAGGAGCATCTTGGGTGTGAGCATCCCTTCTGTTGTGTTGGGAGTTGATGACATAATATTTACAAGAATTGACCATGCTGTTAGGATGGCCTGGAGACCAGGAAAACATGGACGCTGTAAATATGGGAACTGACAGAGGCTGTTGGCAAGGCCATGAGGTATGTTCTTCTTCCGAGGCTGGTGCCTGCCTGGTGTCAGCAATAAGCAAAAGTCTAGTAGGAGGTTTGTGTGTCCACTTGCATATGTGTGTATTTGTTTTAAAACCAGTTTTAACCTTCCTTGTTTTCAGTTTTGGCTTGTCCCTGTATGTGACGAGCTTTAATATTGCATAGACTTGTTTAAGACTGTCTGCGCTTTAGCTTGGCATAACAGTGCTGCACTAGAGATAATTATAGTCCAGTCCCTGTGTGCAAATGCTGCCCTTGTACTTGCTGGCTCCCTGTTACTGGTAATTCTACTGCTACAAAAGTGTGTCCACTAACCTGTGTACTGACCTAGCTTTATGGGCAGGTTTTTACAGCCCTGTCCTAATCTTTGTGCTGTCACAACCATCCTGCCGTTCCACGTGAGCTCGCTCAGCTGTGGCAGCGGTAGCTGCAGGGTACACACTGCTTTACAAAGCTGCTGGGAGCTAACTTTGTGGAATTAGTGTGACTGCAGATCAAGTCTAAAGGTGAAAATACAGTGAGTGTACATAGGCCTTTAGTCACGTGTGCTTTCTGCCTGCAGTCTTACTTGTCCATCAGTGCCTTTCTCGTCTTCCTCCTTGTTGTCTCCCCAAAGGTCAAACCCCCTTCTTGGGACACAGAGGTTTCTGCTCCTCACAGCCCCTCCAGCTTCTCCCAGAGTTGCTGCCTCTTATATTAGCCTGGATAATAGCACATGTGGTTGACTTTTAGTCAAACTAACTACTGTTTAGCTGAAGCAATAATGTTGATACAACCGTTTAAGGAGGAACTACACATTTGGTTTTGTTAGCAGAGACGAAGGGACTGGGGAGAGGAGAAGGAAATGAGGGAAGAAAGTGTTGCCCAGTGTTGCAGTCCTTTCCCTCAGGGTAGCTGCTGCAGGAATAGCACATCAGACCCAGCCCTTAGCAAGATGTCTTCTGAAATTTGTGGTGTCTCTGTCAGCAGCCAGTATAATTCAAAACCTTTTGTCAATGTGTATTTATCTTTTTTGTTCCTGAGCTGTGCAGGCCAGTTAACATTTTGCATTAAAACTGGTGGTAAATCTCCTCTTGGCCTGGAAAGACAACTGCAGTGTTTATATAAAATGCTATGGGCTAAGGGGAAGAATGTATTTTACCATCTTTTGAGAGGGTTTCAGGCATTCATATATCTGCCTTTTTCTTCTCCCCTTTCTCAAGAGACTAAAATATTTAAAATAGCTTCTGAAAGGAGTCACGAGATTCTCGTTATATTGTGTAGTAAGTGTTGAATCTTTATGAAATAAAATATTTAAAATGGTTGCTTAACTTTTATAGTATTAGGAAAAGACCCTGAACATTGCAGTCATTTAAATATAATGAGAAATAAATGCAAAAAATGGATGAAATCAAGAAATACACACTGTATGGGATTATCACATCAGGGATCCAATTAAAATGAGCCCTTCTAATAAATATTGGTTTAATAATGCAAACTTGTGATTGCTGTATTATTGCAACAAAAATAAAATTAACAAGATTTAATGGACTGAGCAGCCATTAATTTTCACTTGTTAATTTATTAGGAGCTTCTAATGCTGTTAGAGGCACAGTAATGTCATTATCCTGCATGAACTACTTTATGAAATAAATAGGGCCAAACGGTGCTTGAATTAAATTGAAATCAGATTTTATACCCAAATTATCTTTTTCTGTTCTTTTATTATTTTTTTTTCCTAGCTTTCCTCTATTGAGTGCAATTAAATGTTCAGGGATGGGATGCAGCACTCTCTTCCAGTAAGGCTTATGAATAGTCCTCATTAACTTCTGGCCTTGTCTGCCTTGATGTGCTGTGTAAAAAGCTTTTTCCAATCCAAAGCTGCTTGTGTTGATAGGCACTGAAGAGAGCAGACAGGAGCAAGGGAATAAAGACAGGGCAGAGGTTCTTGCTCAGACACTCTGGTTGTTGTAGGCTGACTCCACCAAGCTCAGCAAATGTTTGCTAATTACGTTTTGCTACATGTGACTTGAGTCCAAGCATAAAGGCAAGGAAGCTGTTAATAATTGGGCTCTTGTACTTGTCACTGGTAGCACAACTCTGTGTAAGAGACAATAATGTGTCAATTGCTGCAGCTAATACTGCTTTTAAAGATGTTGTGAGGCCTCTTAGACCTGATCCTCATTTGCTCACCCATCTCTTTACCACCACTGACAGAATGGTGGGACTTGTGGGACTTGCCCTTAGGCAAGCAGGGAAGGTTGATTGCTACTGGTACTGTGGCTCCATAGGAACAGAATAAAAAGCCAGAGCTCTCTCTTTCTGTATTAAAGGCTTGATCCTTCAGAAGCATACAAATATGAGGAGGAATAAATTAGTTGTGCATAGTAATAGGAGCCCTGCTTAAAACAGGAACTGTAACCTTAATCTTCAGAAGAGCCCAGCCAGGTAAGAAATAATGCTGCTCTGCTTTTTAGAGGTTCCCCCAGGAACTGTGTGAGCCTCAGAATAAGAAATCTTCATTGTCAACTAAGAAGCTCTTCCCTGTGAGGGTGCTGAGGCGCTGGCCCAGGCTGCCCAGAGAAGCTGTGGCTGCCCCATCCCTGGCAGTGTTCAAGGCCAGGTTGGACACAGGGGCTTGGAGCAACCTGCTGTAGTGGAAGGTGTCTCTGCTCATGGCAGGGGGTTGGAACTGGATGAGCTTTAAGGTCCCTTCCAACACAAACCATTCCAGTGTTCTATGAAGCCCATTAAACCTAAGCTGCTGCAGCTGTGCTGTTTCAGGTGTCCAGATTCACTTGTGTAGCAACAAGGGAGGTTTCTCTGTCCTGTGTGGCTGTGTGTGGTGCAGGCAGACTTCAGGCTGTTCAAAATGAGTAGGTCAGGAAATCTCTGGGATTGTGTGCCCCAGCAACTGCTCCAAGTATTGAACCATCAGTCCTTTCTCTACAGTGGAGAATCTCAGCATGATTGAGGATACAAGCCTTGCTTACATCAAGAGTATGCTTCTGAAGCCGCAGGTCTTGGTGGATAGAAGCAGCACTGGGGAAAGAACACTGGGAAGCATGGGGAGAAAAATGCTAATTGTTCCTTGTGAGTTTGAGTCTTCAGCATTTTGTGTTCAATGTTTTTTGAGTCTTCAGCATGCTTGTGTTCAGCATTTTGCTGTTGCACAAGGAGTCAATTTTATTGCATTTTTAAAGTATTAGGATCTTCTGTTGATGTGGAAGACATGATGAAATTGCAAATCTCACTGGTGAGCCTCATGAAATTCACTTACTCTTCACAGATGTAGAACAGTTGAAGTTCACAAAAGTACTGGGCTTAGTAGAAGACAACTTTGGAGCATGAGAACACCTCTTTGGTTTTGTGTTCAGTCTGCAACTATTGTTGCTTTATCTACTTAACAGCTAGAGAACATATTTTTTTCCCCCCAATTTTCCTTTCTCTCTATACTAGATTTTAAGTGTTGCTGTGTGGGAAGACAAAGACCCAACTACAAGCATCTTTAATTTTGCTACACTCAGAAAGACCAGATGTGGTTTTTTTTTTTCACAGGGATACAAAGTCTGTGGTTTCTATACATGTGGAACTGTACAGAAAAAAACTTTTCTTCTTATTATTTGTTGAACAAATTGTTGTTCCTCTTGAGTCAGATGCATAGCCAATTTACAGCACGTGTGTAATAGCATCTTAAAAATTGTATCAGTGTTTAAAAAGCACTCTTTGCCTATAAGAAGGGCTAATAAGCACCTGGAGTCTGAATCTTTTCCCACTTCTTTTGCATTTGTGTAATTACACGGATTTCAGTACATTTACTTCTGATTTATATGCAAGAGAAAGGAGAGTCAGGTCAGCACAAGAAAGCAGTGAACTGAGAAAGGAGAAGAGAGGTGTTTGTAGGTTGAATATTATCCATTTTTCTCTTTTAAATTCAGGGCATTCGGGGCTTCTGTGAGTTGGTCTTTGTAGGACTTGAAGCCTGCCCACCAGAGCCTGTGAGACCTGAGGCCTCCAGAGCCACAAAGACTGGACTTGTCAGCCCTGGGCTGGAAATCTGTCCAGAAGCCAGACAGAGTTTAGCTGGAAGTTTGTTGAAAATGATACTTCTCTCCACAACATCTCATTTTCAGAGGAGCTCTCGCTCCTGTTCCATGGAGAGTTTCTGGTGGGCACTAGTGTGGCTTGGCAGAGGTTCTACACATGTTGTAGCTGAGATACCTCTGGCAGTGGGTTTGGCATTGGCAGTGGCTCCTGGTCCTGTGTAGAAGGTGGCATTTGGCTCTTCTCGCTGTGGTTTGTATCTTTTTCTTTCTTTGTAACCAGCTTGCATACAAGTGGTGAGGCCCTTACAATGTGCTTTACCCTTCCCACCTCCTCTGCTACACAGCTATAGAGCACAGGAAGGAATAGGGTTTCCTCTTGCATGGCTTAGATAAAGAGCACCCACAATTACAGGCCTTGAACTCAGAGGAGCTCAAGGTCTGGTAATAGCTTGACCCTCTCTTTCTCCCCCCATGGTCAGCAGCCTCTTGGAGGAAAGTTCTAGAATTATTATTGATGTTGGTCTGGAACCTTCAAGCAAAGCTGCAGTGAGACCACATCAATTACCTTGTAAGATGAGCTTGGAATGGTGAAACTTGCATGCAGTTTGGCTAATCTTTCTCCATATCTGCTTCTTGGGCCTAAATTTACCTGATTTACTGACTATAAGCTTCACCACAAGTCAAAGCTGTCTTACGAGCCTGTTTCATGGTACTGTTCTTTGTTCAAAATTTGGTGGCATTCTGTTTTTTATGGCCCGTGGAGCTTTTGCAGAAGGTGACTGTTAGAATGGCAGAAAGTGGCATCCAGCTGGTTTGAAATCACTGCATTAGAAACCAGCTTTACAAAAGAAATAACTGTGATTTTTTTAAAGAAGTAGGTAATCACTGTCTGATTGTCAAAGCTAATACAACTTTATAGCTGATTTCTGTCACCAGGAAAAGTCTGCCAGCAGTCTGCACACTGCTTTGAGCTTTGCTCTGAATTAGATACCAGAAATAACTCGTGTGTAGGTAGACAGCTGATCATTGAAGCTTTTTCCTATATCTGGTTTAGCTTGTTTGGTAGAACTATAGGCTGAAAGTTCATGTATAGAATTGCAAGTGCATATTTATTTTTCCCAAACATAAGTGAATTAAGACAGGTTTTCAGTTGTGGATTACTGTATAATGAATGTGCATTGTGGTTAGGGAAGACTGAGAACAGCAGGGTTTGTTCCATACCGCTATGGAACATTGAGCAAAAGGTTCCACCTGCTTGTACCTTACACTTAACTACCTAGCACATACAATACTTGCCTCACAAGGATGTCAGAGAATTTTATAGCAGTTGTGAAAAGCTCTTAAAATCTCAAGAGGTGGACTCTGTTGCAAAACCCAATACTTTGCTGCTTAAAAAAGCTCTCTGTTGCTGTTCAGCATCTCACTTGTCCCAAGAAAGCACTTTTCATTTTTGTTGGAAACTTTCTTTGAAAATATCCAAGTGCTGCGTCAGTGAGAATATTAGAATTCCGTAGATGTTTAGTGGTAAACCTTAACTGGGTTTGCATAATATTTATCTATTCATCTCTGTGCTGGTGCCTCCTGTACACATGGAATATTTTGACTGGTTGATACACATCATACCACAGTGGTCTGCTGCTGAGCTTAAGTTTGGAGTCTGTTAGCACAAGTTCAGGGGAAACGCTATACATGTAGCCTCATGTTCTCATTTAAGGGATATTATATAACCATATGTGAATTTAATGCCATCCAAATACAAAGTGTTAAATGAAAGAAATGTGTGTCTGTCAAGCAATTGTGCTGTTGTTCGTGGACTTACACAACCATAACCCGCAGCAACACCAGCTGGAAAAACCAAACCTTTCTGTATCTATAGCTGTGTCTTACTGAACATTTTGGCAGCCACCAACAGTGCTGGGCAGTGTCGTGGTTTGCTTTAAAACTCCTTTGCAACCGAAGACTTCTGGTGAATTGTTCCAAATGAGATGACTGAAAGCTAATAGCTGGCCATCTGGCTGGAAACAACAGCATTAATTAAGTTTTCTCTTTTGAATCATTTACAAGTTAGAAATAAATGCTCTTTTCAAAGGTACTGACACAAGCTGAATTTGAATTCTTGCTATGGGAAACAGTGTATTTAATGTATCTCCTCACTAAAATTAATGATTGAGAAATAATGCTTGAGATCATGATTACTTAGATTTCCTAAGAGCAAAACAATGTCCAGATCAGTCCTTGTGTATTTTAAATGGTTATTTTCTTTGAAGGGCAATGTTTAAGCTCCAGTGCTGTCAGCGTCTCTCATTTAAAAATAATGAAGTATCTTTATATACAATATTCATTGAGTCCTTTTAAAGACATTTTCATTATGGTCGTTCCATAACCTGTTGAAGGTCCCATGCACTATTGAAGAGGGAGCAATTGTGACCTCTCATTTTAACCACAGATCTTAAAGTCCTTTAGAGCCAAAGGATTTATACCTCCTTTTGCTGATGAGAAGAGTGAAGTCCTGAGAGCTTGGGTGAGTTATCTGAGGTTAGTGGGGGGCAGAGGCAAAGTGACATTAAGGGTGCAAACATCTTAAGACCTGCTGCAGTGTTCCATATACAAAATAGAAACACTGCTCTTGAGGGTGCATCTACCAGTGCTCTGGATGGAAAACAGGAGTCAGCTCTTTATGCATTATACCAATAAGTCATAGTATATTCATAATACAGCATTGATAATTATATTAATAAAACTAATTTTCAGTGAAAAACAGGAGGAGGCCTCTAGGATTTTAGAATTACAGAATGGTTTGTGTTGACAGGGACCTTCAAAGACCATCTAGTCCAGCTCCTTGGCAGAGCAAGGGACATCTTTTATTAGATCAGGTTACTCAAAGCCCTGTCCAGCCTGACTTTGAGTACTTCCATTGATGGAGCATCCACAACTTCTCTAGCAACCTCCTCGCAAAGAAAGTATGAAAGTGCTGAGGATGCACCTCCTTGGGTACTCGAGATGGTATTTCATTACGCTTGTGTATTTTCCAGACTCATCCTGAGTACAGCTCCTTATTGCCTTGATTTTTCAGTGTCTGAAGGGTACCTAGCAATTCCTATTGGCATGTCTGAGGGCCAGAAGAACAAGATTTAATACAAATCTGTCTGAAGTACTGCAATTCCTGATGATTACACTTGGAGAATATGTGTCTTAGGATATCAGAAGAGCTCTGTAGCCATTTAGATACAAGGAATAGTGTACAGTCAAGAAGGGAGAACCTTTGAGTATAAGAGTTCTCGGTTAAAAGAATAGTTTCATGTAAACATCCCCTCAGTTTGCTCCCTTTAATTCCCCATTTTCTGCTAATGGTGTCTGTACTGTAGGGCATTGGTGTGCCAGACAAATGAACCCATATAAGCAAGTGAAGGTCTGGGAAATGATGGCTTGAAATTGAGTTTTGTAAGTCACTACTTTGCATGCCAGGCTCAACTGGTTTGAAAGCCCTGTTGAGATAACTGCTTCTCAACAGGAATAAAAATAGACAGTTCAAGTGTTCTGATTTTAGAAGAATAAAGAAGCATTTATTAGATTACAATTGGTTGATGACTTTGAAGCTGGAGACAGTTTTATATTACAGAGCCTTCTCACTGTGCTTATTCTCTCAGTTCCCGTTCTTTTCCCCCCCCCCACCGCCTTTTTTTCCCCTCTCTTTTCTTGCTTTCTATTTTTAGGCTGGCATTTCAGTTTCTGCTGTACCGGCAGGGCAGCTGTTCCAGAAAAAAAAGACAGAGGAAAGGTGGGAGGTAGAGCTAATAGTGTAGCTAATAGCTAACAGACTAATAGTCTGTTATTAATTTGGCTTTGGGGTGCTTCCGTTCAAAGGTTATGTGTTTCCAATATATCCGATAGTCAATAAAAGAGCTGCTTGAAGCTGTTCAGTACATGCATTTTGACAGTCCTTGTGCACTTCACTAGAAGAGAGGAAAAGTGGGACGTTTAGGACTGGAGAGAGGCCATTAGTTTTAACACAATTTTTTGCATGTTTTATATTATTTTATATGTATATATATATGCATATTTTTTTAAATATGTGTGTATGAATAAATAAACCGTTTTGTCCAGTAGAATTAGCTTCAAGTAGAAACTGGTATTTTAATAAACCATTCTATGGAGGAAAAGAAGAAAGTACTGTAACTTCATTAGAAAAGTGATAATGGTCTATTAACATTAGAACAAAATATGAACAGCCCTTGTTTAGTATGTGCATGTGCCTACATAAGTGAGCTAATGGTTCTCCATCAGCTCTAATGCTGATCAGAGATTTGAGTTGCTTCAAGGGCTTAAAAGCAAGCAGCAGGAATTCCGTAAGGATGGAGTAGCGGGTATGTATGGGAGATTCCTCCCCTCTGCCTGGTGAAGAGGGGATTATTCTGTGTGGCCCTGCTGAAACTGTTCCATGAGCTGCAGCTGACCACAGCTGTGAATCTGTGACTTGCATTCTCCTGTGTGTGGTTTTCTTTGTTGGTTTAGAGTTGGGGTGGGTATTTTTGTTTAAATGTTATTTCTCTTCCTTGTGCTGTGTCTTACACAACAGGGAAAGATGCTTGTTTGGAGAGCAAGGAAATGAACAAATTGTTCTTTGTTATGAAAGCAAAAAGACATTACTTAGTGTGACAGTATGTAAAACAGTCCAGGCACAGGAGTTCTTGGGTTTGAAGCTGGAGTGGGCTTTGATTTTTGTTGCTAGTTCAGTAAGTCACATATTTTTTCATCTGTGTGCCTTGAGGGCTGTCAGGTTTGCAGTCCAGAGCAGCTCTGGATTCACATCACTATGAGAGAATAACTGAGAAAGCGTAAAAGACTTTGCCACACTTTTGTGTTAGAATCACATCTTGATTTTACAAATCACATCGTATTTCAGCCTTAATTCTGGTTTGTAGTCACTGTGCTGCTCGGAGCTATGAGGAGTATTTTTCTAGGTTCATTTGTGGGTTGAGTGTTGTCAAAAGCTGGCTGAAAGTTGGGCCAGTGTAACTGTAATGTAATGTATTGCTATAAATTAAATCACTGCAGACTTATTTTTAGAAGAGAAGGATTATTTCAAAACACAGGAACTTTTCTACCAGTGATTCAGTAACTTATTCTTGTCAGTTAAAAATTGCACCTCATGTTGAGTTGGATCCAGCGCAAGCTTGCAGCATTGTTCTTAATTTTTTATGGTTTCGTAGCAAGTGAGGTTGTTACTCAGAGGTATTTACCTTCTTGAGAAGAAACTTGTCTTTAGACTAAACAGTGAAACGTGCCTCTTGATTCACAAAAAATGATAGGCGCTGCTTGTTTTGTAGCTATCGTGGGGCCTGAGGTCTGCTGCTTAATCTAAAGTTGGCAGTCCTTTGGGAATGCAGGGTACAGGCTTGCTCATAGGATAACCTTTCTCCAGTTTTGTTTTCTGGTGTTATCTCCTGGCACAAAAGACTGGAGGAGGAACAAGCGAGGGAAGCGTTTAAATTTTACGTACGTTTCTGTCTGTTGCAGTAGTTTTTGGGAACTGAAGACGAGGTGACAAAGGAAGCTGTGTCCCTGTGTGTTGTGCAGTAGTCTTCATAGATGAAGCTGCTAGCGCAGGAAATCTTAAGGAAGTTTTCCATGGGCTGAGGAAGGGGAAAGCTGTTGTGAAGGCGTGCAGTTGGCTGGCAGGCGCCTCCAAGGCAGCTTGCTGGAGTAACTTCCAGTTGGTGGAAGTTGAGATTGCAATAACCCCCACTTTTATTTGTCAGTAATTTTTTGCCTTGTACTTTAACCTCAAATGTTTTCTTAATATGCCAGTAAATGGCAGAGAGGGTTTGGACAGAGCAGGCATCTTGGGCTGTACTTCTGTGTCTCAGTCATGGTGTTTGGAAGCCAAGTTAATTTTAACAGAAATGACAACTCCACATTATCTCATTGCCATGTACTTTATGCAGTCATATCTCTACATATTATGATAATGATACATCAGTAACATGATTTTCTTTATGGTTTCCACTTCTACAAGCATAGTTCTTGTTACCTACAAACCACTGCAGGAATATTACTCACTTGGCTGAACCACTTGACTTTGAAGAATGTGACTATGATGAAGTGTTTTGTTTTCTCACATCCTACACCAGTGACTAGTAGTTTCTTGTCACTTGCTTCCAGGGACTCTTCAACACAAGTTTGTGGCTTTAGTAGCAAATCAGTATGTTGTGATTCCTTGGTGAACAAGCATCTAAGCTTATGCAAAGCCATTACAATTGTCCATTTGGTAACTGTGCTTCCAAGGTGCCTCTGAAGTAGGTGAGTAGCACTGAAGATGTGGACTTCCTAATGGCTTTTGATGTCCCTTCAAAGAAAAAACTAAATACTGTCTCATTGTGTAAGGTAAGTAGCCTCTTAGTGGTTCTGTCCTCTATTGAAGAACTTGAGCTCTTCAGATACCCTTAGTCTAGCACTTTTCCTGAGGGTTGAAAGTGTTTTGCATGCTGGAGCAAGGTGTCACAGCAGAAAATGTGGGTGCCGAACTGCATGGGCTTTGCTGGCCTCTGCAGGGATTTGATGTTCTTATGTGGAACGTGAGTAGCTGCGTGACCCTTGTGCAACAAGTCAGTGAGCAACCTTTGAAATACTCCTCATCTTCTTAACCAAGTCTGACTTTGCAATGTGAACATTTGTTAGCACACAGATAAGGTAATTGTACAAGAGGCAACATTAACCTGGCAATTGCCAAATCTTCCCATGTGCAATAATCTGCTACCCAGATATGCTGAACAATGCAGATGTGAAGCGGTATAATTTTATGGGATTCTTTTCTTTGTTGAAAATTAGCTAGATCACCACTGTGCTTTTTGTCAGAGACAAGAGTATTTCAGAACATGGATGTGTAAATGTCAATGACAGGAATTGTGCCTGGAGTGCACTCAGTGAAAATATGCTTCTTAAAATCTGTTTCCTTTAAGTTGCATCAAAAGAATCTTGTGTAATTTTAATGTATGGTTAGTTATATAGGTGTATATTTACATCAGGTAGTAGTGTTCATATCCATCTCTAATCAATGTAACATGACTTTCCTCATCTTTTTTGCCTTAGCTGAAGCCCTTCATGAGATTATTTCAGCTAAAACCTCTCATTCTCTGGCACTTGGTCTCTTCCTTTGCAGTGCACTAGCAATACTTAAAGTGATGTATCAGCACCTAATAAAAGTGGGATTATCTCTAAGCTGGAAATAAGTAGAAAGAGCCTACTGTGGAAATTACAGGGTTTGCTTGTCATTACTGATTCATTTCATAATACTTGTAGTAACGTTCAGTGCAATCATCAGCAAGGTGAGGGGCTTCAGAGGACTTTGTCACTAACTGCTTTTTAGCACTCACAAACTGTTTAGACTTTGGCTGTTGAAACTGTTCACATGATCTCTCCCCAGTCATGCAAATATCACAAGCTGTTCAACTTGTTCATTTATTCTGTTGGAAAGGCAGAGGGGGAAAAAACAGCCTTGTCTTGCACCCTGGAGGGACGCTATGCAAAACCAGTCTAAGGTTGCTGGGGCGGGAGCTGTGGAGTTCTCTATTCTTTTGTTTATTATACTTTGCTTTCTGTCATCTCTTAGCAAATAATGAATAACAGTAATAGTATGCTGCGAGACATGAAATCTGGAAGCGTTTATTACAGTGTGTGTGTGAGCCATAGTCATCACCAGAACTTATTTTCTCACGGCCTGGTCTAGTAAGTGCCTGGGGGAAACAGCTTACAGGGATCACTGGGATAAGGTCTCAGGGACTCCAGTATTTCTGTTTCCTGTCCATAGCAATTCATGTCCATTCTGCAGTCAACGCCTGTCTCTATTTCCATTAGTAACAAAGGACTCTGTATAAAACCCTTTGCTGTCTGTGTGTAGAATACTTTGCATTTGTAGTCAAGGGCTAGGAAACACCACAAAAAGCAGGTAAAAGCCAAGTAAAGCAGTTGTTGCAGTAGGGCTGAAACACACATAAAACTTGGGAGGTTTTTCCTTCCTTTCCCTTCGTGGTTTATTTTTGTCTGTATTTTTGCTATGTGGGGGAGGGGTGTGAGCGGGGAAGATTTATCTCCCAAGTGTCAACACTGAAATGTAGTTGGGGTTTGTGCGTGCTGTTTGTTGGGTTTGTTTATCACCTTCGCCTCCTTTAAGAACCACTTTCTTTAAATGAAGATCTCCATGATCTCAGTCCTGCAGTGAGCTTCCCATGGTCAGCCGTGTCTCCATGCAGAACCATAGGACGCCCTTTTTGCCCTGTGAACACTTGAGATGAGTAATGGCAATCCCACCCCACTCACGTCCTGGAAGTCACACAGGTTTTGAAGAGTCTTTCCACATTGAGTCTCATATAAATCAGTGGACCTAATCATACGTCTTAAGTCCAGCCATCCCATTCCCTTCCTAAAATCTGCAACTCCTCGTGCGTGGGTATTGTTCCAAGGTGCTGCTGGATGCATGTGTTAGAGGGAGCTGCTTTGCCTGCAGTAATACTTCTTCAATTCTAGATTTTTACTTTTCATAGCAGGTCTGTTTAACAGAGGGTTTGCTGCTACTTTGGACTGCAAAGGCATTCTGAAGAGGATTGCTTGTAAAGTGATCTTTCCAGCTTGCAGTGACTGCTGTCTGCTCACTAATATATAGTCAATCTTGTTCTTTAGATTTCTAAAGAAAATGGAACATCAGATAATTAGTTTAGCTCCTTGTTTCTAGAAATTGTATCTCCACTGGCAAGCAAATACAGAACTAAAGGAAGCATGCTGGGACTAAGGATGCAGCTTCAGGTTACACCTCTCATTTAGTCTAATAGTAGCTTGCTATTAAAAGGCATAATCCCATTTCTGTCTGTGTGAGGCTGCTGCTTGTTTGCACAGACTTTACTGTAGTCTTCAGAGTGTCTTTTTATCTTTATGGCAACAAGATCACCCATTCTAATACCTTGTAAACCATGCACTTTGAAATCAGATTTCTGGGTAGAGTTTTGGCCTCTGGATTGAAATGAGTAACCTGTATGAGAGTGTCCTCACATTAAAAAAGGGAAAACAATAAAGGTACCATATTTCAGCTGCACTTGGCCTGGTGTCAGCTGACAGCATTGCTTCGTTATACCTCTCTTGGCTCAGCTAAAGAGTCGTTCAGTATTCACTTTTTCCCCTTCAGTCAACATAGTCTCACACTGCTGTGAATCAGTTGTCACTCGGTCATGGTCTTAATGAAAGCAATGGATTGAAATTCTTGTATGCTTTGTTCTAAGACATTTTCTTTCTCCATAAAACTTTTTGTGGGTATATTTTTACCAAGCTATACACAGCCAATTGCCTCACATAAGTCTGAACATACTGTGTTTAGAATATTACCTTTTATCAACCACATGTATCCACTAATAATGGAACTAAATTCGAGATGACCTTAAAACTGGATTGCATCTGGGTGTATTGCTTTCAAGAGGGCAAAGATGCTTAAGTAGGATGCTGTATTGCTGACTTAGTTTGAATTAAAGTCTGTGGTTTGCCTCATGATTTGAGCAGGATGGGAGAGAGCATGTTGGAGCACGGGTGTCCCCGTGATGGCCTGATGCTTGTGACTCTGTGGAAAGAAAACTTCACAAGTGCTTCTGTAGAGGCAGTGGGAGGCGAGGCAGCTTCCCATGGCCTTGACATCTGACTCAGGAACCTTGATTTTTCCCACCTGGAGAAGTCCTGTGATCACTTTCAGTGCTTCTGATTTTGCTTAGAAATAGTTTTGCTAGTATGGACTATTGTGGGAAGGTGGGCAAATTCCTAGGAAGGTATCTGACATCTGACAGGGTTTCATTAAAAAACCCACCACCTTTGTTGGAGCAGAACAATGCTGGGTGGTGAAGAAGCCCACGTGTGCTGTACTCATGAGCAGCAGTGAGCAAGTCAGAGTGTGATTTCCCTGATTTTATGAAAAACTGGAATTGAAGATCTCTTGTATTCTTTCCAATTTACTTTTGTTTTTATTTGAGATGCTAATAGGATTTTACAGCTTCAGGAGGGGTGTGGGAAAGGCATTTATTAACAATACTTCAAGTATGTATTTTGTGGGTAAACTCAGGACAAAACAGTATCTTGTTGTTTCAAGCTACACTTAGCATTTCTGCCCTGAGGAGAAGCATATGATTAGACAGCATATAAGGCTTGCTTGGACAAGTTGTAATGAATGTTAAATAACTGCTTGGTAGCAGCACGCGTGCTTTTGACTTAATAAATATACATTGTGGTGATGTTAGAGAAGACCTCAAGATTATAATTATTTGAAATATGCTTTACAAGCACTTAGCAAAGCAAACTAGCTTGTAGTCTCAGTCAGGAGCACATGCTCTAAGGAGATGCAAGGGATTTTCGTTCACCCCATGTGGTTTAAAGCAGCAGAAGACATCTGCCTGTCTTCTGGAATTCAGCTGCCTCACAAAGGCTGCAGTGCTTATTGCAGTAAGATGTGTTGAAATACTTGCCCAAACTGGGACTTGTGGTGGCAGACAGACCTTCAGGTGCCTTAGGATCTAAAGCTGTTGAAGACCAGTTAAGCATTAAGTCATCTGAATGGTTCTGAGCTTCCTGAAAAACTGCAATTCCAGGGAATAATCTGAAAGATACATTTGGACTCATTGAGAGGCTGATGTTCTTGCAGAGCTTAGAGGCTCAGTGGGGTGACAGGGAGCTGTTTGGCTGTGAGCGAAAGGATGAGTAATTTGGCATTCACCTGTATGGTTTTAAGGTCCAAAAGAAGCTTTATAAAAGCTTTTATACAAGCTGAAGTGTTCCTCCCCAGGGTTACTGAGAAAAAGGCTTTTACCACTGAGCTGTGATTGCCATTTTGTGGGATTTTGTTCTTTGCCTCATTCTTGGTTCTAATCCAGTGCAGGATGAACTCTGACACTTTGGGGGAATTAAAGGAGATAGGATTATAAATCGCTGTGGTGGAAATTGTCAGAAGGTGATTAATAATACTACAGGCTCTTTTTCCTGTGTGGACAGTCTCTAACTCAGAGCTGCCTTCTAAATTGTTGTGATGCAGACTTTGTAGGGAATGCCTAAGGCTGTTCTATTTCTAGTCAGGATTTCTCTGACAAACGTGTGTTATTACATACAGAGAGTAAGTTTGTACTTTTGGACCTCAGCTCTTAGACCCGTCATATTGGGCTGCTCAGATGATTTGACTCTACATGGTGTGCAGTAGCTGAGATGCCTCTTCAAAGTGTCAGACTTTGTATCTAGACTTTGACCAGGCTTCAGTAGGTCTGCAAAAAGTGTAGAAGATCTTCAGGCTCTGCCTGAACACCTTCTTTTGTTTGGATGGAAAAGAGCTGATGGGCCTGGGGAAGCCTGGAAAGATGTTAACTGGAGGAACTGTTGTTTAAAATGGCAATGGTGATTAATTTCCACTTCATTTCTTCAGCTAGAGTCAATACTTGGACAAGAGCTGTGCCCTGGAAACCATGCATTCAGATGCAGGCTGAGAAGAAAGGAGATTGCTTGCATACCTTTTGGCTTGTTTCTGCTCAAAATAGCACATACAAATGGAAATCAATGCCCAACTGGTGCTAACTGGGCCCTGTGCTTTCTTTCAGCGTGGGGAGGCTGTTCAAGCTCATTCCCAGGTAAACCTGTAGCATGATGTGCATGTAGTCATGTTTAGTTTCTGTGGGAAAGGTGTCTTGTTTCTGTCCAGGGGCCCTCAGACAGAAATGAGGGCACATCTGGGGTATAATACATGGCAATGAAAAGACCTCAAGCATTTTATGAAGCTCTGTATTTCTTGTGTGTATTCATGCAGTAGCTTGTGGTAGCTCCAGTGCTTTGTGGAAGCATATTCCTTACTATTAATTCTCTGTGCAGCACATGAGCCCGTTTCCTGTTGGCAGCCTGTTCCCTGCAGGGAGAAGATGTGGTTTAAAAGCAGCCTGCCATTGCATTCCAGGGCATTCCAGCCAGCTCCCAGCTGCCCCCTTCCCAGCCACTCTTCAGATCTAAGCAGGGGATAGGATGCAAACTGGATGAATTGCCTTTGTGGTAGCACTAGGCCATTTCCAGCCACCATCTTAGAGAAAGTTTGCTCTCTACCACATGAAAGGGACA
This sequence comes from Lathamus discolor, assembly GCF_037157495.1. Classification (NCBI taxonomy): domain Eukaryota; kingdom Metazoa; phylum Chordata; class Aves; order Psittaciformes; family Psittacidae; genus Lathamus; species Lathamus discolor. Next base: position 2,249,186 of record NC_088891.1, on the reverse strand, counting down.
GAGGGTGAGGAGGATCAGGCCAGCTGGCTCTTGGTGGAGCAGCCGCGGGTGGGCAGCACAATGTGTATGTGAACTTCCTCCTTGAGAAACTGTCCAGACCCATCATGTGTTGCAGCAGAATTTATGGGATAGTCAGATGTTCAGGTTTTTTTGTTTTTTTTCAGTGAAGGATCAGCTTGCAAAGCATTAGATGTTGATGCCAGATGTATTTGGATGTGGTTTACTTTGTTCTTAAACAATAGAGTTTTAAAGGAAAAGGAATATTCTTGTGCCCATATGTCCCATTGTTTCCATCATGGGTATAATCCCGACTACAGAGTTGAGCATTATCATGCTGATTCTGTCTGTAGTGACTCATACAGTCAGACATTTGTCCTCCGGTTTGTTGAATCTTTGATCTCTTTGCTTCTTTTCTGATCAGATCTGGAAGTTGTATCCTGTGCTGCAGTAACTGCAGGGTTTTGTGAAGCAGTTCTGAAAGAGTCGGTTCCATCACTGCTCACCTACCAGTGCTTGAACTGTTGGGTAGAAGCATTGAGTTCTGCTTCTTTCTGCCATAGTTTCCCATGGTCCTGTGTTTTACCGGTAGTGATTTCAAAGGGAAATAATATGCAGATTTAAAAATACATTTCTAATGGCAGACCAAGGGCATGCAACTAAAAATAATATTCTGCATGCTCTTAGAAAAGAATCAATAAATCCTCCTTAGTGACACTTAGTGTCAGCTAGGCATCTTTTCCTTCCATAAGGGTAGAGAAAATCTACGTTGAAAATGATAGGAAGCGTTTGGGAGATCATGCAGATGAGGATCATATAACTTTGTTTTCTTTGGAATCCTCAGGTCTTCATTAATTTGCCCAAGGTACCGGTGAGTATCTTCCATTTCTCTGAAATGCCAGGCTGAATTTAAATAAACAGATACTGTCACACAGTGTCTTGGCTCTGTGATCAAAACTTGGGAAACTAAGTGATGAAACAATAATTGGATTAGAAGCATTCCTTTTCCATGGGGAATATGGATAAAATGCCTGTCTTTCAGTAGCTGTGTTTTGACCACACTGGTTAAAGATCCCAGGCTGATGGCTTGTGTTACAATGGGTTGAATAGCAGATGGCAACTATGGAAGTGTAAATTAGCAAGCAGCTGACATGACTTGGAGAGCTATTGATTGTGTTGATACCATTATATGAGGATAGTGGTAGATACTCAGTCAATCAATAAGCAGAGAATAGAACTTACTTGGAATCATTTCATTAAGTTAATCAATCAAAGTTCTTACTTGACCCAGTTACACAATGAAACTTTCGCTCCCTCCCCCCCAGTAACTTGTTGCTTTAAAACCTGGACTCTAATTCTTTATGGACAGAAATTCCTAAGCTTCACAGAAGCAAAGACTTTTATATTTTAAGCAAAGACTTTTATATTTTATTATTTTGTCCTTACTTCGTGAATTGTTCACATTCAACAAAAAAAGATGAGGGGAGGAAGGAGAGTGGGACACACATTCCCATCGGAAGAGCCTGGGGGAATCTTTGTTTCTTTCCAGCAATTTCTTGCTGACTTGGGAGTGGTGGTGACAGATTTTACAGAAAGTACCATCCGGTTTCCTTGGCCAAGAGCACTGAATGTGATTCAAGGTTTTTCAGGGAAACAATGGATTTAGCAATACAGGATTATCATGTTGGCTCACCAGCTTGGGTACCTGCCTTGGATCGGAGCTGACATGTGATGCATCGTAGGAGTTTCCAGTCCTTCCCGTAAAGATCTTGGCAAAGCTAGCAGCAAAAGGAAAGAAATTCCCCGTGCCTTGGTACAGCACAGGGCGCAGAAGGGTGACTATCTTCTACAGCAGAAAAGTTACTAATTTTTTGCTCAGTTTTATTCAATTACTCAAAACGGCATCCCCATTTTAAAATCTTTCTTTGGTATTTGATTTGTTTGTACTTTATCTTAAACAATTATAAAAGTCCAGTCAAGATAAGGCATAACGCGACTGAAGTGAGCAGAACTGCAAACCCAAAGACTCTTACCCCAGACTAATAAATAAATAGAGGTGCAGCTTGTGGTACAACAGTGTTTGGATGGTGGTGCTTTACTCCGTGACTTCCGCAGCATGGAAATGCTGCATTAACACTGGGCAAAAGGAAATTAAGTTTGAGAGATCTCTGGCTTTCTGTTAAAGATCTTCAAATCCAATTGCTGCCTGATAGGTGACCAGTCTGGGAATTGCTGTTGTGTGCTGCAAAATGTCTCTTTTCAACCCCAGGCAGTGAGGAGGGTGAATGTTGTGCAACATTTAAGGAGAGGGCTGGAGCACATACATATCCTACGAAGACAGGCCAAGAGCATTGGGCTTGTTCAGTCTGGAGAAAAGAAGGCTCCAGGAAGACCTTATAACGTTCTTCCAATACCTAAAAGGGGGCCTACGAGAAATCTGGAGGACTTTTGACAAGGGTATGTAGTTGTAGGACATGGGGGAATGGTTTTAAACTGGCAGAAGGGGGATTGAGATGAGCTCTTAGGCAGAAGTTCTTCCCGTGAGGGTGCTGAGGCGCTGGCACAGGGTGCCCAGAGAAGCTGTGGCTGCCCCATCCCTGGCAGTGCTCAAGGCCGGGTTGGACACAGGGGCTCGGAGCAAGCTGCTTCAGTGGAAGGCATCCCTGTCCATGGCAGGGGGTTAGAACTGAATCAGCGTTAGGGTCACTTCCAACGCAGACCAGTCTGGGATTCTGTGATATGATTTACATGACACTGAGGTGAGGCTTTTGTTACCATCCCTGTCCCACATCATGGGTTTGTCTGTCACTTGGCTGATTTGCAGCTGAATGGAGCAAATGGAAGTTGGGAACTGACTGAACTTCATGTGAGGTAAAGTGGTTTTAAACATAAGCCATTTATCTGCACAGTGTAGAGAATTTATTTGTAGCCTGATTTCATTGCTTGGAAATATTTCCAGTTCTACTCTGAGGGGACTGGTTCCCTGGGTGTGGGGGGGGGCATTGCTCTCTGTGGTTCCTCTATCCAGAATTGCTTCTGCAGCTGCTGGAGGCTGTGTGAGCCTTCCACACTCTCCAGCCAGAGATGCTATTCCTTTCTTGGGATACTTCTCCAGTTTTAGCCTGGAGCAGCTGTGTGCGCTGTCCCCATTCCCTAGGGCCATATTATATCCAGCAGTGCAAGGAGGCCTCACTGGGGTAGATGATGGGCAAAGCACTGAGAAATGGGATCAGAACTGCAAGAAAACTGCAGACCTTTAAGGCAGGTCCCGTTCTCTCCTGTACACCCAAGGAATCCAAGCCTGGCGCAGCAGATTGAGGTTTCTCCCGGTATGGTGCCCAAAGCTGGTCTGTCTAGTGTTTGCATACCCTCTAGTATAGGATGTCTGGAGTTTGCACCTTATACCCTCTAGTATAAGGTGCCTTTTTCCTCCTGAGTGAAGAAATAAGTTCTGGGTGGGTCTCACTCTTTGACCAGACTGGTTTCACCTTTGACTTCCATACCTGAATCGGTGAGGATGTGTGCGGCATCATTTTGGAACAGAATCAGCTATGGGTTGCATCTCAAGCCTCTTCTTGCTTTACATGATTCCAGGACAGCGCTAGAACACAGCTGAGGGATTTGGGCTTTTATACTTTATTTCAAATTTATTTAATCTGATGCTTTTTTTCCTTCCCCCTTTTCTTTCTTCAATTTGACAAAGTCGGGGGCATCTCTTTTTAAAGCCACACTTAGGAGTTGAGGCGACCGCAGGAGGTGCGATGCAAGCTGCCATTCTAGCGTTGCCTCTGCCATAGGGGAAGGTCTCTGAGGGGGCTCCGAGGAGCGGGCGCAGCGCGGGCTCCGAGCGGCTGCTGTTATTCAGCGCTCAGGAATGCAGAGGCATGCTCCAGCCGGCTGTGGGCGGCTGTTTGGTTTGCGGTTCTTGCTGGGGGGTGGCTCCTTTTGAAAAGCACTTGCTGAATTCGCATTCGGTTGAATAATGGCTACTTTATACCCCAATGATAAATGTTAGTCACAGAGGAGCAAAAGAAGTTTCTTGTGTTGGTCATGAATTTGGCATATCAAGAAAAGGGGTGTGTGTGTGTGTGTGTGTGTAAATCCAAAAAAAGAGAGCAAGCTGAGGGCTTCACTGCTCCAGAAACTGCAAAGTGAAACAGAGCTGCATTTATGTTATGTGACATCTTTAAGCCTTTGGCTCTCTCAGTGTAATGCCAGATATCTAATTTGGAAATATTTATTGTAACTGGCATATCTTTTAGAAGCTTGTCATAGGGGGAAAGCTGTCATCAAACTGTCCTTGCTAACTTATTTCTGTTCAGTGACTCCTTTTTCTTTTCAGTGCTTCAGTGTTGGATGAATCATTTCGGCTTTCCTATGGGAAGCAGTGGCTGCTATGGGAAAGCTTATAGAATCTTAACTGGATTTATGTGGTGGGTTGGTTGGTTTGGGGTGGGTTTTTTCATACTAGAACCAAGATTCTGCAAAATTAGATGCCTGAAGCTGTATTCCTTAATTTTAAGAAGTATTTCTGACTGAGAACCTTGATACTTATTTATTTTCCCAGAGTCCTGGAGGCTCAGCTGCCCCTCTTGAAGTAACACTTTGCTGACCTGATTTTACTTTAGTGCATTAATATGGGATGAGGATGGAATTCTACATGAAAAAAGGATAGGTGAGGCATAGATTGTGTTTGAGAATGGAATGTTAATTTTCCAGCTGATTTTGGGTTTTCAACACTTTATTCTCTCATGGCTTATTTGCTGTTACTGGTTATTTCGAAAAGCAAAGCCCAGTGCCCCACATTGGCTGAGGTTAAAATCAGTGCCTGGCTGCTGTGATTCTTGTTCTGGATCCCATGTTTTTGTATTCCTCTATGGAGCCCTGTTCTCAGCCAGGTGCCTGGAATTTCCAGCTGTAGTGCCTGTCTCAGCTGGGTGTCAGATCCCCAAAAGAAGTACCACACAGCAGATCCTAGGATGTAAAATCCACTAATGGACCTTGCCGGTAGGGAAAAACCCATGCTCAAAACAAGCTACATCATTACGGGAACTCCCCAAAGGCAATGAAGTGGTTTAGGTGGGTCCAGATGATGTTGATTCAAAACAAAATGTCACGAAGCATTGCTGGTTTGCACTGCTCTGCTCTTGGGGTTCACACTGAGACTTTGTTAAAACTCTTCTTCACTTTGCTTATTTGAGATTACCATGTGCCAAGCACTGACACTTGGACCCTGAAGGAACCAATTTGAAACTCTCTTGATGAAGCTGAACGCTGGCTTCTTGCTCTGCTAAACTGCAAAGCCCTTCCTGGGAAGAGTGGATTATAGAAATCCTGCTTCCACTGAAGGAAAAGGGATTTCTCCTATTGACTTCTGTGCAGCAAAGGCCTTGTGCAGCAGCTAAAGAAGGTCACTGAGGCAAGTTTTTAATTAAGTGGAGGGGGGAGGAATCTGCAGATATTTTCATGCTTTCTGCGAGATGAAAAGGGGACTGCAGATCACTTTTAAAGTCAATAATGTTAATAATGCAAAGCCACAAAAAGGAAATTAAACTTTAAAAACCATGTTAAAATAACAGTGACAATTTGACTATAGCCCACAAAGGCAGGAAAGTTCAAAGGGAAGACTGAACTCTGTCTGACCCTGTTGTGCCTAGCAATTGCAACACAGGTTCTCTGTAATATCATCCAGTTTCCAGAGTCCTTACCAGAGCAGGAAGGTCAGTGGCACCCTATTTAAACTTGAAGTTGTTCCCAGTGTAGTTTGTACAACAGTAAAAAGAAAGACTTCCAAATTGCAACTTAACACATCCAAGCCAGCAAATGATTCTGTTTGTGTCTATGTATGTGATACCTATCAGAAAACTAGAAATCTCCTTAAACATCCCAGCTTTCTGCTTTGTTTTTTCCCTGAGAAAGTATATGAGCAAAATGTCTTCCCCTTGGGATTCATACTGTTGTTGCCCTAAACTTTAAAGTTGTAGATGACTTAATTTGATATATAATTCTTATTAAAAACCCTTAAAGATTTTTCTGCTGTCTCTCTCTCTCTGGTTGGTGGTTTGTTTTTCCCTTGTGCTACAGATATCTTGGGTTTGGTATGCATATGTGTGTGGGGAGCTTTCTTAGTGGCTATTTTTTCCTAGTTTGGAGTTTTTTTACAGATGTTGGTATTTTTTTGGGCCACATACTTCAAATACTGCCAAGAAACGCAACACTTACCTAGGTGGGAAATTCTTGTGTTAAGCAGTGCTGCCTTTCTCTAGGTGTTGCCACTGCTTCACTTTTGGCTTCAGGAGGAGTTTTTAATCAGAGGTTTGTGTTTGTTTGTGTCTCTGCAACCTCCGGAAAAGATAGATGCAGGCCACCTTCTTCACAACATGCTGGTATAAACTGTTACTGCAAAGGAGAGATTGATTTCATGCTGTAACTTCAGTTTTACACCAGTCTAAGGAGGTGAGGCTGGTTGAACGCATGGTGATAGCAACCTGGTCTAGTGGAAGGTGTCTCTGCCTGTGGCAGGGGGCTAGAACTGGATGAGCTTTAAAGGTCCCTTCCAACCTAAACCATTCTGTGATTCTGTCTTCTAGCCAAACACTTTTTAGAGAAAGGTCAGCGAGTTGCATGTAGAGCCTTGTGTGCTTGGCTGACCAGAGAAACCAAACCCCAGAACAGTCCAAAAGACATAGACATGTTTGTGACCTGGGTTGGAATTTGCAAATGAGTAATACAAGGTGCAGAAGTAGCATGAAGCTGCTCTTCTGGAGCCCTGATGTTGCGGTTGGGTAGTCGAGAATAACTGAATGTGAGAGAAGGGAAGTCCCCAGAAGATCCCCCTTTCACTGGGGAAGCCGTGGTCAGAGACCAGCTGGAGCCTCAGCCAGGGCATTCCATGACTTTGTGTGAGGACCTCTGCTCAGGTGGGGTGAGAAGGCTGGTGAGTCAAGCTTTTCCCCAATCTGTCTAGTTTACTGTTGGCTGTGTTGATCTATGAACTCCTCTGTCTCAGTAATGTCATTTGGAGCGCATTGTTCAGCCCCTGTGGTTTTGATGTGTACTTCACATGTGTATTTTATTGATTCCTTGGAGCGTGGATTTTGCTGTTTGTCAGTGTGAGGGGGAGTTTTTTGGTGAAGTGTGAAGTCTGCAACATGGGTACTTGAATTTGGTTTTGTATTTACTTTTCTGGAGCAGCTCCAGTGAAGCTCTTCTCCTCTGAGTAACTCCATGGGCCTCCTGCACAGACTCAGCAAATGGAATTCCCACAAGAGACACTCCAAAAAACTTCTTTCTTCAGTAACAGCCAGTGAATAAAAGACTGCTGCTGTATGTCCTCACCCCGTACTCATTGAGAATGTATTTGCCTGTGCCAGACCACATAGCATTGAAGAGACAAAGATATTCAGCTTTGCAAGGGAGGGGTCGGTATTTCATTTTCACAGTGACCTGTGGGAGACCTGACTAGGGTGACTGGTAAAGGGCAATCCACAGAATTCACTGCTGAAGCAACATGGAAATGACGTGTAAGCCCTGGACTGTGAGAAGATGATTCTAAGTTATACTAAACAGATATATACACAAACATTTCTGGCCTGATCCAAAGCCCCTTTGCATTTTACAGATGCTTCCTGAGCTTTGGATTAAGTCTCGAGTCTCTGAAGAGGAACAGGGGAGTTGCTCATTGGAACTGTGTGTCTGTCTTTGCTGGGCTCTGCCTGATACAGCAGCAGTGTCCGTTCTGTGAAGTAGAACATAGCAAGGAGGCGTGCATGAATGCAGGGAGAACAGCTCCATCACTTTCCCATACACATGCATGCTTTTAGAAGTCTTTAGGCAGGAGGATTGATTGTAACAGCTAGGGAAGCTATTAGAAATGTCTCTGTTAGAACAGCATAAAGGTAGTAAATGTTTTTCTTTACTGTTGTAAATTATGAAGGATTTCCTGTCTTGCCATGGTGAGATATAACGTAAAGTTTATTTCTTATTACAGTTGCTTTCTGCAAAGAACATTTACACACATGCATGCTATGGAAACGGCATTACATGAGGCACACCAGGGAACTGGTAGACTTGATTTTCTGTTCTTGTCGTAACTTCACATCTGTTAGTGTCCCTTTGCCTCAGCTTTCTCCTCTTGAAATGGAGCAGATAATTCTTCAGGACACTGAGATAAGTATTTTGGAATCATTAATACTTTTAAAATTTCATTGGTGAAACATCTGGTCTGTCAGTGACTTCACTCAGATAATTTTTGTCAATTATTTTATGTAACTGTCTCGTGGGAGGGTGCCCTCACAGTGCAGAGTCTTGTATCAGTGTCTATCCTGATTTGCCACGAAATTTCATGACAATTTCAACAGAGACATGTGCAGGAAAGATGTTGTGACTGTCCATCTCCTGCTAGCGAAGATCTGGCATTTCAGATGGCTTTTTGTCTTGCACACAAGGATAGGGTCACACTGTGGCAGCAAAAGGCAGTGGAAGATGGTAGGGCTTAAAAAGGAGGATCCTGCTAAACGTGAATGTTTTGCAGCCCCACCTGGAGTATGTTTGTCTCCAAGTTGACAGCAACTGTGATGAAGACTCAAAATGCCTCTGCCAGCTGGGTACCACTAGGAGCATATGCACCCATACTCAGAGATAGTCTTCATTGCATTGCTTTTAGCTCTTGGTCTCAGTTTCTACCAAAAAGGAGAGTAGTGGAAGCAAGGGTGTTCCCTACAAACCTGGTACTTGCATCCTGTACTACTCGTGCTCCTGGGCCACAAAACAATCCAACCTGCCTGAAGATTTTAACCAAGGTTGGAAGTTTCATTAGAAAGCTGAGTTTTATTGCGGAGTATTGTGCCTTAGTGATATTCTCCAGGGTAACTAAGCAGTCTGCCAGTATAATTTATATCAGTTATAAATGTTAAATAATTTATAATAGTAAAAGAAGACATCTCTTGCTGATATGGCTGCATCAGTAGTAGGGCCTTTAGGTGAAAAAAAGATTATAAGAATCATACTTTAGTTTACATTGCTGTGCCCATGAAGGTTTCAGGCCTGGCTTAGTGAAAACAGAAGATAAAGGAGTTGAGGTTTCCCAGTCTGAGTTCTCATCCAAGAGTTAGAGCTGTGTAAAACGGGGCTGGAGAATGCAGAACTGTACAGGGCTGACCTGTGTCTCTGTGCCTTGTCAGCAGAAATACCTTGCTGGGGGAAAAGGAGATCCACAGAGTTCCGTATGGGATTACTGCCAATTTGAAATAGTCTTGTGCTCGCTTGCCTACCAGCACGCAACATGAACCCCGTATGTTGGTCAGAGCGGTAGTTAGGTCATGGGTAAGAGTGAAAGGACTTGATTGCATAAACAGAAACTTGGGGAACAATTGGTGGTAGAAAGAATGAGAGTAAAAAATGCCTTCCTAAATCATTATAACCAGGAGCACCCCACATGAAGGAGGGCTTGTTCTTTGGGAATGCAGCCTCATGAGGTGCGGTGAATACACGCAGCCCACAAGTTTGATGAAGTCAAACCATGGGTTGTTAGCAAGGCTTATTCTTTTCTTGCTGTTATGGGAACTTGGAGGTTTGGGTTTTTTTTGGTGGCACAAGTTGCTTCTCCTTTGTGATCTTTGGGGTGGCCTTTGGGCCTCATTACTGGGAAGTGTGCATTTTTCATCAATGAAGAACATACACTTTGATGGTTTTGGTATTGTGCCACCTATTAGTGCCAGTTCAGCTAATGGCAACCCTGAGCTCCATTTATCACCCACCATACTCAGTCATTAAGATTTCATTGTCCGATAATCTATCATGAAATGCCATTAAAAAGCATTTCATAATGTAAATGAAACAAAGCCCAGCAGTGGTTATTTAGAAGTGAGCTGTCTTGCTGCATGGTGTCTGGAGGATCTTCCCATGAAAGATTATTAGACATTACCTGCTAAACTAAAGACAAAGAGAACCTAGAGACAAAAAATAGGGAGTGGAATGGCAGCTGTCAAGTGCGACCCAGCTACCTCTTGCACGTGCAGACCTATCTTCTGACACGTAGTCAGTGCTAAGGTGGTTTCCCTGTGCCTGATAACGTTTCTTTCTCTAGTAGCTGTACCTTCTCCAGTTAGTCTCTCTCAAGTTAATGGAGCTTATTTGTGGATACACTGTTATACAGTCAGAATTTAGCCTTAGTGACAGAATTGATAAGCTATTTAGAAGCCTAAAGAGTAAAGAAGGAAGAGCTTATCTATATTACCAACATAGATTCTCTATAGCATTCCCATAGTGCTCTTGGGTTTGTGCTGTGGTGGTTCGTATTCCTTGCTGGGGAGCTTGTGCTCAATGTACCTCTGATCTCATCATCTCTAAAACTTAATGTCTTCACTAGAACCTGCTTTCCTAGAGCTGATAGATGGGTTCTTTCCTTCTCACTCCTTTTGTGCTGGCACAAGTGCTTTATCGCTACCCTTAAAGAGAGCCCATTGTGCCTCTCGCCTTCCTGTCTCTGCTTCTTTGTGCCTTTTTCCGTTTCTAGATTTCATATTAGAGGGCTCACTCGGTTCATTTCAGGGGACTGTGTGCTGCCTTGGGGGTTAGTTTCTTTTTCTGAGGACAAATTGTGATTTGTGGCCATTTTTTCTCAAGCTGCAACATCCTTCCCATGCTGCTGCACCTTCACTTTCTCCTGCTTGCCTACATGGATCTATTGGTCTCATCTGTTACTGCTCTGGATTGAAACGGGAGCATACTGGAGATGGGAATTTGTGGCTGGGCAACAGAGTATTTTGAGTTTTAACTTTGCCTCTGCCATATCATGTCACCCCTGGCTTATGAGGCAAAAACTGTGATTTTTCACTTCCTGAGAAACAGCTCATTCTCTGTAAGTGGACACTTTCCAGGTCTGATCAGAGCCTGTTACCTTTTGTGCTCTTGAGAGAAGCCAACATTGAACGGGAATTTTTTCAGTATAACAGTGAACACAGCAATTTGTTTTTGTGAAGCCTGATTATTGCTGTGTTCTGGAAGGTGGGTTCTGGACAACCGTGCCGCTAAAATAAACACAGTGCTGAAGGAAATCAGCTTGTGGTTAATTAGCAGCACAGAGGATGAATATGTATCAGTGTTGAGATGTTTGAGTTGGAAGTTCTTCATGTGACTTCACAAGCTTGGGTGCACTAGCATTTTTTCAAATGCTAAAGAGGCACCAAAATATGTTTTTAAGGCTTCTTTGGAGGCAGTTTTCTGTATTACGCTGGTGGAACTGAGGGCTGGTGATGTCATTTCCCTCAAACTTGCTGCAAAACTCTCCTATAAAAGCATAACGTTAGGAAAACCACAGCGAAATGAGAGAAGCAAAGGCATGTGCCCAAGGACTAATGCCATCAGAGGTGGAGTAACGGCACCAGTCTTGCACCACTGCCTGGAAGGAGCTCAGACAGCATTTCACTGGGGAGATGTTTTAGTATCTCCCTTCCTTCTCGAGGCTCATTTGTGCAATGCTGACACTTTTCAGGAAGGGCGTCTTGAGGACTCCTGTGAGCCTGACAAGAAGAAAACAGCCTTGTTGTAAAACAGCCTTTGAAAACAAAATGTTCCATCGAGAGCAAGTTGGCAGTGCCATTGCGTGCTTTCTTTGAAATGTCTTCTGGCTACAAGTAAGGCACTTGTGATTTGGGAGCTCCTTTGGTGTATTTTCTTTTGTGGCTTCCCTTGGTGGCTTTTTCAGGTGTGTGTTCTTCTCAGATAGCACTTAGAGCAATGCAGGGAGCTTAATGACATCCCTCGGATGCATGAAGACCTGCCAGGAATGCCATTCTCCAGCAGCAGTGCATATGGAAAGTCCTGGCATTTTTACTGTGAAAGGAAACTTATGTATAGAGTAACTCAGACTCTGCATGTGTGTGGGGAAGCCATGAAGTTTAAAAAATATATATTGCTAAATTTGCCCACACATCTTGTAAACATTCTGTGCAAAATGTAAGTCCAAGTGGTTTAAAGTTGCGACAAATACGAAGCAGAACAGAGTAATCTTAAAGAAGAAATGTAATGAATCCTTCTATGTAGCAGTCTCCATTCCCCTGTTCCCTCCCCAAAATATCCAGGAGGCTGTTTTTAGAATGATAGGATAGAAATAACCTTGTGCATTTCCTGCAGTCTGCTCTGCTCAATTTTGGGCAGAGTATGCTTTGGGATTTTACTAGTGAAGCTGAAGTACAAATCCAGATGGCTTTGGGAAGCTTGGGCCAGGATTGCTTCAATAGGTACAATCAAATTAAGTCCATTGAAGCATGAGAGTAAGTGGCCTGATGGGGGGTTATTGAGCACCCGGCAACTCCCACTGAGCACAAGCCTCATTTTCTCTTACCATAGACCTTTTGTAATGATTTCCGCTATCAAGACAGAAATCTGCGCTCACCCAGCAGCAGCGTTTCATACCCGCTCTTGCACTTGCTGGCCCAGATCCTCAGCTGTGGAGGAAACATTAGGAAGGGAAAAACAAGACCCACTGGCTAAGAAATCCTTAATGGAGCCCAGTAAACTGGAGTGATGTTAAGGCTGTATCACCACGAGTAACAGAACTGGTCCTTCACATAGGCTGGTGTTAACTTCATCATTTCTTTTTAGGGGAAAGACTTTTGAAGTTACGTTTTCCATCCAGCACAGTTTGGCTTCGAGTTTTTTCAACTGTTCCAAGAAAGAAAATGAAATGTTGACTTTAAGCACCTCAGTTAAATACTCCCGAGCTGTGAAAGTGCATATTTCACAGGGGAAAGGTCTGTTTTTAATGCAGTAGTTTGCATTTATAGGAAAGATAAACCTAGTCTGAAGTAACGTTTCTCTAAGCCTTTTTTGGTAGAATTTGATCAGTGGTTTAAGCAACTGTAACTGATTCCAGGAACACTTCAAAGCAGGCACTTCTCATTGGCCATTTGCAAAATCACCTTCCGAGACTGAGCCTCTGGAAATGCATTTATTCACAGAATATGTCTTGCATTAGTCCTCAGTTGGCCAACAAAATTATCTAAGGCATGTCTGAGGCAGCTACTAAAAAGAAACTTAAAAGGCATTACTGTTGTAGTGGAGATGATGCAATACACTTGTGCTATTATCAGTCTCAAAGTAAAGTTAAATACATTCAAATGAGCTTGATCTGAAGGGATTTGATTAATACAGAGCTTTAAAGAAGAGATGCTTTGAGTAAAGGCCCAGCCTTCTTGATTTATTGTGCGTGAAAGCTTAGGTGAAAGGCGAGTTCCTTTACCCTGCTTATCCCAGGTTTGCATGCCATGAAAAGGAAGTGACACATGATATTCCATGTTGTTTTTCCTCATCTCACAGGCAAGGCCTGCAGTTGTTGAATCTCTACAGCAGGAAGCAAAATGCTAAATATGTTGGCTTTTATTCAGATAGGAGTTTGGAACAGAGTAGGGGTGAATATTCTCTTTAAATCAGCATTTGTAGTTGTTGCCTTGAGGTACGTGAGTCCTTCTGAGGTTGGAATAATAGGTGCTCATGAAAGAGAATATTGAAGGTCTTTATTTTTTAAACACTTTATTATCTAAGAGAACAGGAGTGTTTCAAGATTTCTAAGTCTCTTTCATCCTAACAGAGCAAAGCATTTAAGTACTTCCTCAATCCACCTCTTTCTGCAGGGCCGTTTAAGTATATGCATAGATTTAAGCAGTTAAATTGATGGAGCTGATGCACAAATTCCAGCGAATGCCTAAACATAACGTGGACAGGGCGTTCCTGGAATGAGGAGTTGTTCTCTGGGGACCACACTTTCTAAACACAGCAGCAGGTGAGGATGGCAGAGAGGCAGACGGGAAGCAGGTGGCTGGTTTGCTCTATGCTCCTGACAAATGGCACACTGTCTTCCAAATCTCTGGCTTCACAGCCCTCTGGAGAATGCCTCATGGTTGTCAGAAAACAATTAAGAAGCCATTATGAGGGAATGCTTTTGCCAATCCGGCACCTGACACAGCCACCGGATGCACCTTAGCTTATGAGTCAGGAATGCACCAGCCACAGCTTGGGTCATGTAAGGATTCCCTGGTGCTGGTCTGCACCTTGGCCCTTCTCCAGCCCTTTTCTTGCCTTTGATTATTCCCTTTATTTATTTATTTAAACATCTGAAGGATTTGGCCCAAGAAAATCCACCTTTTTTTCCGCAGGGTTTCCAGATTATCGCTGTTTGTTGAGGAAAGAAATGCCTTTAGAACTATGCAATTATTCACGTGTAAACTGTGTTTATTTGCAGTGCTGCTGAGTCTCAGGTGCTGGTCCTGCCCACACAGCCACACGCAGCTCTCCTGCTCTTTGTGTAAGGGACTGTGTGCTGTGTGGGATGCAGGCACGCCACGAAGCCCTCGGAGGCTTCTGGGGGCAAAGCAGCTCTAGGTTCTGTTTTTGTCTTATCTGCAGTGTGCATCCACAAATGTCACCATCTTCTAGAGGTCTGTGCTGCTTTTTTATTGCACCAGAGCTACTAAGTAGTAGCTGGCTGAGCAGCCAGAGCTTTTACAGCAGTGAAATTCTGTGTGGGAGTGTGCAGCCCTTGTTGAGGCTTCAAAACCTTATCTTCCTTAGAAATAGGAGTAATAATAAAAAACAGATAGAAAAAAATCCCCAAGAGAGCCATGGTAATATATCAAGGGCAATCTGCAGAGGAAAGCAAAATGGCTTTGGCGTGCTCTGCTTTACGGATACACATATTTCCCTGTAGCCTCCTCCTCCTGATGCCACTCTGTGATTTTTCAGAGAAAATGTGTATTTTTAGTTTTGTGCATGTCTTTTCCCCTCTTTTCTTCTCCATGTAAAAAGAAACAAAATGCTGCGCAGATTTGCCCACCTAAACTTTACCATACATGTTTTGGAAGTAAACTCTGATTAATTGCTGGAAGAACAATGTAGTGGTGATGTTTCTTATTTCTTTTCCCCATGAAGCTACTTCACACTTCTAGTATTGAACAACTGCTCCTTGTGACAACTGCTCCTTCCTGTTTGTCCATTTCATTTACCTGTTGCATCCTGTTGTAAATGGAAATCACATTCTCTTTGAGTCAGGGACTTTCTCTTTTATGCTGGTTTTGTATTGGCCTTGCTGTTTGATTGGGGCTTAGTGGGGATTAGTGGGTACTACCATAAAGCAATTAGCATCTTGAAAAGTCAGTCATGTGGAGGGCTGGAATGGAATTCACTGAATTCATTCCATGTGCAAATGAGCACACAGGGTTCAGCTGGAAGGCTCTGCTCATTCCCTTCCGGGAAGGTAACTAACCTTTCAGGTTTGGGGAACCTGGCTTTGTTTGCCTTGCTGAATACCCTTTTACACCTTATAACTTTACATAGCTCTGGGCACACTGGAGGTTCTGAGAAAAGATTAGACTGTGTGAGTGATCATGTGTATTGTTAGACCCAAGAATTGTTTATGACGTTTTGTTCTAAGGACTGTTATGCATAACTGCACTGAATGTTTTTAAAGTTTAACATCCATTCTTGTGGACTGGAGTGTTTCCAGTGTCCTTAACACACTTCCACAAGAGGGACTTTATCACATGTATTTTAAGGAAATGCATTATGACCAGTGGGGACGATTTTGATAAGAATCAAAGACCTAAAACGAATCCTAAGGCTTTGGGTGTAATGCATCCTAATGTAACTAAAGTACTTCTGTGAGAACAAGAAATGAATCTCGGTTTGCTCTGGTGCTTCCAGCGCTTCTCTTTTATTTCAGTCTGTTGTGGCTTTTACCATGCTCTCATTTATGTTAAAATATTTTCCCCTTCAAGTCCAAATTTTGCAAATGGGCACGAGGAATGCAGGATATGATGTCTTCTAGTTCCCCAGTGCGCTTCTGGTTTTCTTCTTTGATTTCTCCATACAGAAAGGAGATAGCAACGGTCCCTTGCTTCCAGAGGAGTGTTTTTAGAAGACTTAACCACTGCCAACTGCAAGCAACCACACTGCAGTGAGTCAGCACATCTCAAGGCTAGGTTTCCTGCTGTGGGCAGCACACACTGCTCCTGCAGGTGCTGGCCTTATCAGAAGATGGATGGTAAACCATTTCCCCCTTCCACACCTCCTCCCTGTGCTCCCAGCATGCATTTGCTACTGGGACCAGCTGCCTGGCTGTGCTCTCATTGGGTTCCTTGCTCATCTAGTATAGAGCAGGATATCTGGGATGAGGAGCATAGAGGCTCTGGGGTGAAGGCTGCAGTTTATTACAATCTACTGTCCTACTTTTTGTCTGGGTGGCCTGATTTCTACAGTAGTGCCAATTCTCATCATGCTGTTTACAGAGTAAAGACAGGATGTGTGCCGACCTGTCGTGGTGCATTTATCTGCTCTTGTTATATTTTTAGGCTCTTGCTTCCATGACAAAATATTCAGTGACAGTATATTTGCCTACAAGCCTTTGAAGGTCTGTTTTTGCCTCATGTCAGAATTCCCATTGTTTGGGGTTCAGCCAGCATTTTGAGCAGCAACGCTGCGTTTCCCATGGCATCTCCATACTGTTTCTAGAAACAAACTTTGTGGTGTTTTCAATAAAGCTACAGGTCCTGCTTTAAAAAGGTTGAGTTTGTGGCAGGCTGACTGCTGATCAGTTCTTCATGCCAAGCAAATTGTGGTGAGTGTTAGGAAAGCAATCGCATGTGTGTGTGGTGCTGTTAATTGCAACACCCATAACAGCCTGTGGAGTAGCTGCTCCTTAAGCTTGTCTTACAAGTAAACCTGTATTCATAGCAGGGGGAGGACCTATCCAGTGATCCCCAGTTCATTCAGCAAAACAGGAGTGAAAATTGTTGTTGCAAATATTGGAGCTAGAATGT
Source organism: Lathamus discolor (assembly GCF_037157495.1). Classification (NCBI taxonomy): domain Eukaryota; kingdom Metazoa; phylum Chordata; class Aves; order Psittaciformes; family Psittacidae; genus Lathamus; species Lathamus discolor. Next base: position 2,232,375 of record NC_088891.1, on the reverse strand, counting down.
GAGAAAGCAGTGCCTGGAGGAGGAGGAGGAGGAGGACAGGCACTTGGTGTGAAGAGCTGGGCCAGAACTGTGGAACTTTCCACCAGCAGTGAGAGTGCTAATTCCCCAAGCTCAGCACATTCAGAGCCTGATGCAAAACTCATATTTTCCATGAGTATTTTATTTTTAATTTTTAATTTTTTTCACAAGCTCACAATGGATAAAAATAAATCCTTAAGAACTAATCCAGTTAAGCTTTTCCTTGTTGGCTGAGGAGAGAGAGAGGGCCAGAAGGAACAATGGACACTGTGTTTCTCTTTTGCAGTATCTGGTGAGTGGTCAGATACAACAGTGCTAAAGAGGTCACATAAACACAGATAATTTGGAGCTGGATACGCTCCGTTACAGCTCTGAGTGGGAGAATGCACTTTTGGAGGGGCTGGAAGCAGGACAAAGCTGTGTGAGCACCATGACTTAAATGACTGAAGGAGACAAATCCTCTCTAAATCAATTACCATTTGTTCCTTATTAATAATTCAGCTGCCAAGAATGTGCTTGTTGCTCTAGGGGGGTGGGGTGGGGAGGGGGGGGAAGCATACAGATTGTCCCTGAATAGCTGGCAGCGTAAAAGATGCAAGACAGTACTCATGGGAGTATCCAGAGAAAACTGTAACCAAGGGCTGTATTAATTACTTTAATACTTTTGCACCATTTCCTCCCTCTAAACCATTTTGCCTTTTGTATTGTGTTGATGGTGGATGGCATGCTGAGTTCAACTGGCCTTTCAAAAGGAATGAGACAGTGAAGAATCATTCTTCCACCTCATCAGGGCTGGAAGGCTTCTCTGTGCCCTGGAGTAATGCTGAAAGCAGCACAAGACAGGGAGAGAGAGGCTGAGGTGGGAAGTTGAAGCCAAGGAGAAGCATGTGGATGTCCACTCTGGGCAAGGAATTTGAGAGGAGGGGGAGGAACTGCAATTGGGATGAGCTCTCAGATGTAACATAAAGAGGGCCAGAGTGCCTTGAGGGCAGGGCTCTGCACTGTTTGAACTTAATACCTTGTAGAAGATACGGGACAGATTAAGAGAGGAGTGTGATGGATGGGTCCGAATGATAATTTTAGCAGCTGTGCTTTTTGATGGGTTGGAGGAACAAGATAGTGATCTGGTGTGCCAGAGAGGAGGAAGAGGTTAGCGGGGATGACATGAGGACAGGCAAGTTGCCTTAGTTGCCAAAAGAAGGGGTAGATCTTCATTTGCTTTGTGGGGGTTTGGGAGTTTTGGGTGTGTTTTCTTACATTTTGTGCAGGAAAATGACTCAAGTAGTGAGCAAAGTAGAAAAGGAGAAGGGCACTGGAGGTGGTATGGAGCAGCCGTTCAGATGGTGGGTAGGTTCCTAGAGTAAGGTTTAACATCATAGTTACACAGCAGGAGTGATTTCAGAAAGTTTATCTGGGCAAAAAATATTGTCTGGAGATGTGGAGCTTTGGGAATGGGGTAGGGAAAATGGAGGGGAGTTGGACTTGTTAGTGTTTAATGTCTTGTTGAGAGAGGGAGTTGGATCCTGTTTCATACAAAGCAGACGGTGCAGCCTCTTAGTAAATAGACTTGGTGCTGTGAGGAGGAGGTGTGATTGGTCATTGCCTGTGTGTATTTTAGAGCAATCAAATTTGTTTCATGGAGTTGTTTTTTGAGGGTAGAGTGGGTGTGTGGACCAAAGGCTTAGTCATGAGGGGAGGGGAAAGAAAACTGTCTTGACTTGTGAAATCAAATGTTTGTGACTTATCCCATTGTTTCCCTATCTTCATGTAGCTTATGCCAGTATTCACAAGCTGCAGGAGTGAGTTAGTGCTGTTAGGTCTCTGTGTGCTGTCTCCTCCTTTTTGTAGCATTCAGGTATTCAGAGAGGATTGGCTGCTCCTTCTCACTCTCTATTTCGTGCTCTCACTCATGCCTTGGGACAGCCCAGTAAGTATTTAGGGAAGGTGTAGGTAGTGAGACATCTCCCAATCAACACAACCTGAAGGGTGCTTAAAAATGTGTGGATGATTCACTGGAAGGCCCTCTGTTCTCTGAGTCACTGCTGACCCAGGGCCCTAGCAAGTGCATTATGCTGCTAAAGAGGAGACATAAAAAGAAGGCCATAATTGACTGTTACCTCTTTATGCCTCATCGTGTTGTTTTAGAGAAGCTGGGTGGTGTTCCTGGGTCTCCTGTCTGCATTTCATCTTGAGTAGTTATTATGGTTTGTTTCTCAAATTTCCCTCAAGCTTTGATTTGGAGTGAGTGGTGGTGGTCGTCTTCATGTTGACCATGAAAGCACAGTAGTGTTGCTGTGAGCTGTTAAGGAACATTTTAGTGTTACTCTCATCTTGGCTTTACCACAAAGATGGACAGATCTGTTTGGACACAGATCTTTGTAGAGCTTTGAGAACACTTTAGGATTTGAAGAATTGGAAATTGGTTTGTCTTCTGTGGGTTCCACTTTCAGGTCACAGCAGAGGGATGGTGGACTATTGCTGCAAGGCCAGGAGGGATCTCTCCTGTGGCTTTAAAGAGCTTCAATTCTTTTATCTACTGTTACTGCTCAGTACTCATAAAGGTTGACAGGTGGCAAGGTGATATTAGACCTGGGAGAGAAGAGCCTGTGTGGTTACAAGATGGGAGCAAAGAGGAGTAGAGTTGTGCTTTTAAACAGCATTCCTTGCTGATTTTGTGAGTGCCAAAACCACACGCAGCAGTCCAGCCAGACTCCTGTGTGGCTGGCATTAAAGGCACCAGCCAAGAGAGGCCAAAAAGAAAGCAAGGAGGGAAAACATCCCTTCTTTCTGGAATTGTGCTGGTCATTTTCCATAATTTGGCTGATAATGGCTGGCAGTGTCACTGTCACCCTGGACCAAAGACAGAGGGTGCTCGTTCCTCCTGCGTCACTCTGCTCTACCAAGGTTTGATGGAGGATGATGTGAAGCTGGCATGAAAATCAAAAGCAGCTTTAAAATTTGCTTTTTCAAGTACAAACTAATATTTACCTGTGAGTCTGCTCCCTCTTTGTTCCCCTCTCCTTGGCAAGAGCAGATCTGCTTCCAGTTCAAGCTTAAAGTCTTAGCATTTATCCAGGGAGGTTCCTGGGATGTGAATGTTAATTCTTTTGGTTTGAAGAGAGGGAAAGGGGAGATGACAACAGGAAAGGTACTTGAAATGGCCCCTTGTTCTGTAAATGTGAGTTTTGATGCAGTTGATATTTTCAGCTGTTCGTTATGGACACCTCATGGAAAACTTCTGACAAACATCCCATTTGGGAGCAGTTCTGTCTCCTGTGGTGGTTGAAGGGGTGACCTGTTTTTGCATTGGGTTTTTTTCTGGACTGTTCTTTAATCACTTCTTGCCTCAAGTTTTCATTACTGCTGACATTTACATGGAAATAAGGTATTTGTTCACACTGATGTCAGCTGCTTGCTTTTCCCTGCTCCTTTCTATGTCATAGCAGCTGGATTTCCATGCGAGCAATAGCCACGATAAAACCTTTACAGGAAAGGTACCATGCACGCACATGCTTAAGATCCTGTTTGGATGATAAGAATGACTTAGCGTGATACTGATACGTGCTTCATAGAGCTGTTATTCATGCTGCTGTGCTGCTCTCCCACACATCCTGCATTAGTCAGAGGTAAGCATTGAAATTCTACATCCTTGCTCCCAGTTGTATCACCAGTGCAGAGCTGATGCAGTTTATGGCAGGGGAGAGTGAAGGAGAGGGAAAACATCAGTGCTTGTGTTAGTGCTGCTTTACTTAGAATAGATAGTGGAGATCTTAATGGGAACGTGGTGCATCCTGATAGGGGTCCTGAAGGGAGCAACAACATCTGAAAGTGTGATTTTTGGTGAGCAAGGGAATTCCTTGTCCCTTGCAGCATGGGGAAAGTACTCTTCCCCCCTCCTTTTCTCTTAAGTTTTTCAGGGTGGGTTTGGGTTTTTTTTTTTTACCATCACCTGTAATTTAGGAAAGGAGAATTGGGCTTCCATGAGTAAGATAATTATCTTGGCTGGAGGGGATGGCTGCGGGAGTGACTTTCTCTTGCTTCGTGGCAAGTCTGCTGTGAGTGGGAGCCTGAGAAACAGCCTTTCAACTGATCTGTAGATTACTAGAAGAAAGGAAGCTTTCAGGTAGCCACATACACAGCTTCCTTTTTTGCTGCTGAGAGTTTTTGGTGGGGAGAAAACATTTCACCTGAAGCATTTTCTACCTCTCTGGTACAAATAACCCTCTTCTGTTATCGTATAGAAACAGTCCCCCAGAATAAAACTAACAACCACCTCCTTTCTTCCCTCACCCTCCTCAGATGTGCTGTAAAACCTGATTATGAGACAGAGAAGTTTATGAAGTTGTTCCTTCAAATACACGTGGACTCTTGCAGAGTCCTGAGTCTCTGATTTCAGTAGTAATTACGGGCAGAAGAGACTGTAAAATATTAACTTCTGTGGGCTTTTAATGAGGCGTTTCATCTGAAATCTGCAGCATTCCCCTAAGACATCTCACTCTTTTCGGTTTACTTTTTAAGCTGGATTTCTCCTGCATTGCTGGTGACTCATAATTAAGGAAGTCAGAGTTGTAAAATTAACACAGCCTTCTTCCACTACCCTTTTCACCTCTCTCCCACAGCACACACCTTCTGTTAACTCCTTGTGGAAACTTCAAGGCTTGTTTTGGTAGCGGAGGTAGTTCTTTGTCATCGGGACCAAGGAGGAAAGTCTGTGAGAATCGGCTCTGTGATGAAATACACAGTCTGCACATGGGAAATGATTCATGCTGAACTGATTCATTAACAACTTGTAGGATGCCAGAGCGGGTCGGAGGCTGGGAAAGCTTGGTTGGAAAAGAGAGCTGGTTAATCGGTTGGGAGAATGGGGGAGACCGAAGGCAGAGGAACCCAGACTCAAGTTTTTGTAAGCAACCTGCCTTTCGTTTCAGGCTGCAGTTATAATGAAGAACAGGGCCTCATCCCAGAGCCATGTGTAGCTCTGCTGTTGAAGGGATCCCTAAGGACATCCCTGCAGAGGGGCTGGGAGTGGGGGAGGATGTTGGACGGAAGCGTGAGCGTTTGTGGGACAGAGTCCCCTAGTTTGTGGTGTGCTGTTGATTAGTACTGGTTGGGCAAAGAATTACAGAGCTGAGCTGCTGTTAAACCAGCTTGAAAAGCAATAGCATGTAGAGCCAGTGGAATTAATGGAAGTCATAAAAAGGCCATGTCATGCAAGGAATGTATCGATCTTTGTCTGAAGTACCTGAGTTGCTTCTGAAAGTGGGAGATGGGCACTCTGGAAAACTTCACCCTAGATCTCATTATCCGAGCGGGGGAGGTACAAACACAAATGTCCAATCTTGAAATAGCTGCTTTTCAAATTACAGGAAAAGCAGCAACATTTTCACTATATAATAAAGAAAATAACAGCGATGAACCTCGAGTAGCCTCAAACTATTCCAAACAAGATAATTGGAGGCTGTAGCACAGTGTATTTTTAGTTATATCTGCTATAAAGTAAACACTTTCGTTGCCCAGGACCACCAAAAATGTTTCCATAAGAAATGTTGGCTTTGTCCCAACTTGATAGAATGCACAAACATTTGTCTGAGAAGTCAGTTCCGACTCCTGGAATTTATATGAAGTTTCTGTTGAAGGCACTGGGAATTGTATATATTGTGGAGGAGAGTCCAAGGTCTTAAAACTGTCATTTTTCAGCACTCACTATGATAATCACTTTTGCTTTTGTTAGCAGACATATATATTTGGGGCAGCAGCTCTTGGTGTGAGACTTCTGTCTAAACATTGAGCAGCGCATCAGTTTCTTTTCTCGTCCAGCAGTTAAGCAGCATATTCTTTCTTTGGGTCCTTAGCTCTGGTTTTCTTTGGGCTGTAGCAACAGTTGGTACTAATTTGCAAAGCCCTCGTGGCTTCAGTGGAAATAGGAAGATTATTTTCCCTGCAGTATCAAGATGATGCATATGGAAGCTAGATACTAAATGTAAGTCGGTGTAGATACCATGGAGGCTAACACAATAACTGAGTTTTACAGCACCTTTTCTTTTCTCTTGCTAGCAGGACCATGTGCTCCAGTTATTCCTTTTTTCTTGAGCTACTTTTGTTTTGAACGGACTCTGTGTTACGGAAGCTTATCTGAATCTCTTTGGCATTTCCATCCTTGAATTTTCTCCTTATGAAACTCCTCAGAACATACAAATACACAGCCCCATCAGTATGCCTGGAATCTCCTCGTCGAGAGGAAGTCGCTGGTTTGGTTGGATGCAAGTGTGTTGGGGTTTGGATTTCAGGATTGGAGTTAAACACGGGATTCTGGGAAGAACTGACGAGCTCATGTGATAAATGACTTTTCAAAAAGGCACGCTCCTTTCGAGAGGCTGTGTCTGTTCCTTCCACCCCCAGTCCCCTTAAGGCTCAAGCACAAATAAATTCAGATGAGTCTGACACAGATTTGGGCAAAAAAACTTCGCTGAACTAAATAAAAGGACAAGGGCTGCTCAGAAAAACTGGAACTCGAGAGGAGTTAGGGAAATCATGCAAAAAGTTACATTTGTTCTGGGAAAGAGCTTGGATGCAATACCTTCAGAAACACTCAAGGCCTCACACTCCACTTCCATCCCTTGTGCTCTACCAATTTCTATTCATGGTAGATTAGTAGTGGTGAATTACCACATTTTTACCAAACTAAAGTTTGCTCTGTCTGCCTCTTGCAGTAACAGCAAGGACAATCAGGGGTTTTTCACCTTGCTTTGCTAACAGCTCTGGGCTTCCTGAGGGTAGAGAGGAACCATCAGAGTCATTTTGAACTGCATCATTCCTGCTGCTGTTGTTAGAAACGGTGTCACTTCAGTTTGTGCCTTGTTGGGGAATTCACTGCTTCCCTTTGAAATGTCAGTCATGGAAAAGTGAACCGTTTCTGAGAGCTGCCATGCACCTTGAGGGTCTAAGTGCAAGTGTGCAAGTGTAGGTGGCAGAAATACTAGGATGTACATTAGGAAGTTTGGAACTGGGTTTACGATTAAGCCTTAATTAAGCATTAGGACACATTATGTCTTTTCTAGGGTAGGAGGGGGAAGGACATGCATGGTTTGGCCTCTGGAGTACCTATTTTTGTGCTACTGGCTATCAGTAAAAGAAGGAGGTGAAGGATGTAGGGGCATATAATTACAAAACAACTATAAATAAAGGAAAGGGAGCTGGGTTTGATAGCCGGTAGCAATATCCTATAGCTGTGGCACAAGTAGAAGTGGTGTAAATAACAGAGATTAGTAAAAAGTACAGATGAAAAAACAGATCCTGATTCTGCATGACAAAGCAAGATCTGTCTGTAGCTTTAAAGAAATCTAAATTCAACTAAGCTGCCATTTGCATGTCAGCAGGGAGTAGAAGTGGACATAGCTCAGGGAAGATTGCTGTGGAGTACAGGACAAGCAGAAGGCGGCTTTAGAGCAGCAACAATGGACAGACAGTTTATGGTAAACCAATAAAACATACTTATGTCTGAATCTGAAATTAGACTCTGAAAAATATGGTCTCAAGGCACCTGCTAAAGAGCTTAGCATTACTGGAATCTTAATAAATGACTCATGCTGTCATAATCTGATCCTGACATCAACTCTCCATGCTGTATTTCTTCAGCTTTCAAGTGGGGGAAGGGGAAGTCTGCAAAGCCTTAGTAAAGACTGAGAGATGTAAATAGGCAGTTAGGAGCCCCCACAAGATATATGGGTAATTTCTGTAGTGTCAGCTACTTTTCAAACCCAGCACAAATGAGACTCTAAGAATTATGCAGCATCAGAAGAAATGGGAATTGCTCTTTAAAATCTACCTGATACCACAGACTGTAGGTTCTGGCAGTCTCTGTTCAAGACTTCATGGTCAGCGGATGTGTGGAGCTGTGCCACCCACTGGCTGTGATCCTGGGCTTACCTGTAAGTACACACAGAGCCCTGTACACCCACCCAGAGGGTGTCACAGCCTTTGCTTTGCCTGTTGGCAGCACACTGCGAAGGTCAGAAGCATCTGAAGTCAGCTACCGTCTGCCGATGTAGAGAACATGTGGTTTTCTTCTGTATCCAAAGGAAGACTTCAGTGGGAAGAGTAAGCAGCACAAAATAGTGGTCATCTCTGATAGGATTGAGGGGGTGATGAGCTCCTTATTCCTGGTGTTGCATTTGACACAAACTTTCATTTTGCTTTGGAGGAATCTTCCAACTTCATTGCTCTGGGGGTAGCAAGAACTTATTCTCTCCATAGAGATGGGTTGCAAATGAGGTGCTTGTTAATTCTTTTAATCTATAAATGTAAAGTGTTAAGGAGAAGTATTAATTATTAGTTTCCTCTACGTCAGCGTGATAATGTGCATTGCAAACCTGAGTTTGACGCAGTTCCTTCTATTTCCAGAACTTGAATGACAGTACTGTTAAAACTGCACCAGCAATCGGAAAATGTAGTGATGCTGAGCAAATTGAGGGGAAAGAGATGGCAAAGGATCAAAAAGGATCAGCTTTTGAATCACAAACGTGCTGCCTGGATCAGGTTTTTTTACTCAGTGTTGTTCATTTGGCCACTATTCAGGGAAAGTTGAGATTTTATCCAACTTTTGGGTGAAGCCCTGTGGATACTGCAGTGCTCTGCACACAAAAGCCAGATTCTGCTACAAGAATAAGTGCTTATTTTCCTGGTGTAGACCAGATGCAGGGCCAGTAAGGAGCTACTAACCATGTTTTGTGCTTAAGAGAAAATCACAGCCTGTGGCCATAGTTCTTAGCGTGTTTTAGAGCATACAGGCAACTTAGTTGTTGTGGGTTTAAAAATCAGCTTCTGCTCGTGGTTTTTAGTAGGAAATCCCTGGAAATGCTTAACTTACACTTTTATTTCCTTGTGGCTTTCTGTTTTCCTTACTTTTTGCACATGCTGGTGTTACTGGATACTTGAGCTTTCAGGCATTTTGCTCTCTTGGAAGATTAATGACAGAGAGTGTATGAGTTTGACTGGTAAGGGGAGGGAGTGGATCTGCGATAAAGTAAATCTGAAGATTACCAACCTTGACAGAGGTTACCTGTAGTAACTTGCTGCTTATATCACTTTACTTAATTTGCACTTCTGCATCCCACTGATTTTGACTTTACTTTTAAAGAAGGAGAATGGGTACAAGGGAGACTTTCATTATGCATCTAGAGGAAAGATAGCTGCAAAGTGCTCAAAGAGGAAGACATAAAATAACAAGTACATCTTTCCAAGGAGGGGTAGATGGTTTCTTTTTTCTTTTCCAATTCAGGGCCTTACAGATCAAATCAGATTTAAAAAAACCCAACACAAAACAAACCCAGCAGCAACAACAACAAAACCCCAACCGACCAACCAAAAAACCCCACAATCATGCCTGGAAATCAAATCCCTGTTACGCAATGTAATGTTCCCCTATTTACTCCTCACTCTTTTTCAGACTGTTACAGAGGAGCGTTTAAAAATGCTTCTGTCGTTCTTTTTCCTCTCCTCTCTGTTTTTGCTATTAAGACTCGCAATTGCCCTTTGGTCTTTGAGCAGCAGCAGTCTGGGCAGTTTGAATTAGCAGTTTCTTGTGTTAAACTTTGCTTGTAAGAACATATAAGGGTGGATCAATTCTAAAGGTGTTCAGCCTGAGGGGGTTTTTGTTTGTTTCTTGTAGACACTGCAGAGGTGTCCTGACCATGCCTGAAGTTGTTGTGCAAGCAATTAAATCATCTGACTGCATTCCTGGGTCTTGGTCTCTCTTTCTTCGTTCGATACTTTTTAATCTTTGGTTATAACTGCCCTAGGTGTGGAGTAACCTCTCCACTGGATACCCCTTGATCATGTTTGCACCATATTGTAAACCTCAAGCCTTTGGCTGACTTCTCCTTGGGCATCTTTCACCAAGCACTGTGTCTTCTGAGCTGTATCCCACATGCAGGCTATGGGTGTATAGTCATTATCTTTGTTGCTAACAGCCACAGCATGGGCTGGGACAAGCCTGCTGTGAGACATTAGTCTCTCCTGACCCAGCACAGCTACCCAGTCTGCTAGCCAGGGAGTTATCATTCAGATGGGGAAGCACTGGTCTCTGCTGTTCCTCTGAATGGGTTGATCCTTGACCACACTGAGCCTCTGCCTTCCTCCCGTCTGCTTCTTCTTTATCTTGTCACATCAAGACTTTGTATTTCTGAATCATTGTTGAATTAATTTCTTTGCTATAACCCACTGCTAACTGGTATCAGCTCAGCAATCTTGCTGTGTTCTGGCTTTGGTTTTACTTTATCTGGTAGGCTGTCATAGCCCACACTCTCTCACACTCACAGGAGGTGATAACTATAGCTCATCACATTTCCCTCAGTAAATCAGGCTTGGGGATCACAATATTTTCTTGTTCTTATCTCACAAGTTCAGGATATGTGCTACTTATAAAAGATGCACTAGAACACCCTCTGGCAGCCAGAGTCTGCATCACCCGCTTGCTCTAAACATCGACACTGAAAGGAAGAGCTTTTTACTACTTCTGCTATTTAATCCCACCATGCAGTATAGAGACACTTTGAAGGTGTGTGTCCCAACAAAACAAATGGTGCTGCTTTTGGAGACAGCCATCCAATGCTGAATTTTTGGCCAAAGCAGCCTGGGTATTTTTAAAGAAATCCTGTTAGATATTGTGGAATAATGAATGTGGCAAGTCAGTTGTACAGGGAGATCTGCTCAACACAGGCTGGTTAAAACAAAGGAGATAGGGAGGAGCAATTCAGTAACTCAGTGGAATCTTTGGTACTTAGAGTCTGCTAATTTTCATAGAATCATAGAATCGTTAGGATTGGAAAGGACCTCAAGATCATCCAGTTCCAACACCCCTGCCATGGGCAGGGACACCTCACACTAAACCATCCCACACAAGGTTTCGTCCAACCTGGCCTTGAGCACTGCCAGGGATGGAGCACTCACAACCTCCCTGGACAACCCATTCCAGTGCCTCACCACCCTAACAGGAAAGAATTTCCTCCTTCTATCCAATCTAAACTTCCCATGTTTAAGTTTAAGTTTTAACCCGTTACTCCTTGTCCTGTCACTAATTTTAATGGATGTGCTGAGCTCTCAGGTGATACGGAGACTACTTCTGCATTCAAGATCAGACTGTGCTTCAGAACAGGACCAAGAAAAGATAGAAGTTGAGTGCGCGCTATGGAGTTTATTGTCGGATTACTGTGCGCATGGATGTGAGACACACGCCTGCTTGGGTCATCCATGAAGGCTGTGGGCTCCAGACGTGTTGAGCTAGCAAATGTGGTGCACACTAAGAAAAGTGTATACTAACTCATCTCACATAGCTTTTGGCTTTCATCAGATTTCTTCAGGAAATGTTGCATCCTGTTAAACCATGGAAGAATGGATGGTCTTCTGCCAAGTTCAGGACCTGAACCAGCTTGTGGTGTGATGCTGAGAGGACAGGAGCCAGTGACTGCAGCCTAGATAATGTATAAGTGAGATGTGTGGGCTCAAGAGATGTGGGCTTAAGACAGTTCTTATGCTCAATCAAGTGTTTTCATCTACAAAGAAGCATTCAGGCAGCTAAGAAAGATGTGGCAACTGACTGTGGTACTTGGAGTGCTGTATCTACACAAAGAGCTGCCCGTAGTAGAGCACAGTCTTTGCACATGAAATCCTGTGTCCCATCTCAGCCATACCAGTTATGTGTTGCTTTGGTCAAAATTCTTCTTGAGAGTTGAGGCAGGACAGCAGAAAGAAATAAAGCTGCCCGGTTACTTTGCCACGTTGTTCCCAAGAACAAGCAGACGATGTTGATTAGTCCCAAGTCCCTTAACAGAGACCCTGAGGAGAGATTTCACAATCATAAAAATGCAATTAGTCCCCAGTGCTTTGGGGAAATATAATTTCTTTTCCCATATCTTCTTATTGGGGGCAGAGGGGAGAAGGGGAGGTTAATATATCTGAAAATAAAACATATGGCTCTGTCATTTTTAGAATTCTGGTTTAGATAAGATTGTAGAGCAGCCCATCTCTTGTGCAGTACAAACAGCATTCATGCCAGGAGCAGTGGTAGATAGCAAGCACAACACGTTTTCCACAGTGTGTAGTCTTTGCTGACAAAAATGAGTAGCTCTGATAGTAGTGGTTGAGAATCAGTTCTGCTTTCAGGCTGGTTTTGGTTTAGGTAACCACTGAAGCTGTTCAGGATTTGAGGCCTGCTCAGACAACAGTGACTTGGTGTCTCCCCGCGGTCTCCTGCAAGAGCTTTGTTGGCGCAGGGGCACTGTTAACCTGGGTGTTGAAGCACTGCATCCAGAGAGGGCATGCGGATGGACATTGCTTGTCTTTTGTGAAGACTTCATAGCTTTACCAAGAACCCTGGGGTGGTGGGAAGAAGTGCATTTTACCCTCCAGCTGACTGGGAAGTTTGCTGTAGGTATGAAGAGTTTCTTCCACCCTAGGAAATGTAGGGAGAGACCCATCCTTGCAAGTAATCCAGAAGTCATAGACAGTGTTAGTCCTCTATCTCAGCTGCTAACCTCAACCCACATCTGTCTGTGCTGCTGTCATGTCCATCTGCTGATGGCAGCTGGGAACAGTAAGAACACTTGCCACAGTTGTGTCTCCTGTGGGACACTTGGAATAATCTGAGTCTTCTGTTTTCTCCTTTACCCTCACTTAGATGCAAGATACCCTTCTAAGTGCAGAGATGTTTGAAAAGGGAACAGAAGAGCAGTCCCGGTTTGTTCCTTGTTTCAGCCTACTCTCTTTTTGCTAAATATAGTGAATAGTTTCACACTTTTGGTCGCTGTATTTTTTAAGTTTTTCCACATTGACAAGTTCTGAGGTCACACAAATCAAGTCTTGGGCCCACCACGGTTCCCACCTTCCATAGAAGATCAGTTCTAGACGCTGGCACCCTCCTTGTGAGTCTTCCACCCAGGAAAACTGATTTCTGCTTTCCTGTCCTCAGAAGGAGTTCGGCTAAAGAATATACTTGGAGAATGTGCCAGATGCTTGTCTGGTTGGTCAGTCCATCACAGAGTAGTCTGAAGAGAGAGTTTGACCCATAAATAACAGCACAATATGAAGAAATACATACTATAAATACATGCAGTAAATAACAGGGCGTTGTGCGTTTTCCAGGGCTGTAATACACTTGCAGGTTTTAGATGTTTTGTAATCTCTACCAGCAAGCCCCTCAGTGATAAACGCCTTATATACTTCATGCATAACGTTGTATGACATATTTTCCTGCTTCCCTATATCAGGTGCTTGTCAGTAATAGCTTGGGTTGGTTGTGTTCTGCCTTCCTCGTTGCTGTAGCAGTGTTTACAAGAGGTGTGCATGTTACCAACCTCTGCCAGGGAAGCTTTTGGGGAAACTCTTTTAGGGCAGCCAAGACTGGCACAACCGCTGCTGGAGTAATTGTGTGTTTTGGTTTGGGTTTGGTTTGTTTTTCTGAATTGGCTGCCAACACAGAGAACCAAGGGAAAGAATTCCGAGCAAAATTTCGATTTTTCTCCTCTTTTCCTTTCCTTGACAAATTAAAAATTAGGAATATTTCATTTCACCAACCCCCTCAAGTGTTTCATTTCAGTCATTAAGAAAAGCAAGGGAAATGAAGGCTTAGACTTCAAACAAAGTGCCTAGGGGATGTTCCTGTTTAGCAGCTCAGGGAGTGGAGTCCTCATCCAGGATGGAGGAGACCCTGCTCCAGCTCTTTCCTCTGCTGGAGAGCATTTGAACCTTCCCAGGAAGGTTTGCTAGGAACAGGCTATTGTGAGGATGGGATTAGATGAAAAGTGAGTTGGAGGAGGCACAGACTGGATGTAAAAACAAAAGTTGAGCAAGGCTGGAAATCTGTATTTTTTTTGTTTTCAAGTAGCAATTTGGAAAACGAAACTGGAAGATCTGTTTGTAATGGTTGGGAGCACCGTTTGAAGGAAAGGTATCTATGTCAGTTTTGGATAATCTTGTCACAATGGGAATTCATGTCTCTGTATCTTGAAAGTCCAGTTTTCTTAGCACATACGTCAAGATGTACCTTTACATGCACAGCATAAATTGCCAAGAGTGATGCAAACCTCGTTAGTTAGTTAAAGAAGTACTACCAAATGGATGTATTCTTACTTGCTGTGACTCTTGTCTCTGCCTTCAAATTAGCCTCTTTCTGAAAATGAATAAATCTCTTTTATGTAACAGATATTTTACAATTTCGGAGATTTCCTCTTGGCCTGAAGACTGGACCGGAATGCCGCCTTCCAGCACTGTCTCAGCAGGTTTTGGTGACCAGCACCTTTTGGGCTGGTGTCAGGATGCTGAGTTGGCTGGGCCTTGGCTTTGAGCCTCCTGCTGAAGCCTCCAGTCTTCATGTTAGGTTCCCCTGTGTAGTGTTTGATGGGATGTGCTCAGTACTACCCTCATGTACCAGTCTAAATCACTGTCATCTCTGTGTTCTGACTGCAGATCGTTAGATGGCCGGCTCCAGGTGTCTCACCGGAAGGGTCTTCCTCATGTGATCTACTGCCGGCTGTGGAGATGGCCAGACCTTCATAGCCACCATGAGCTGCGGGCCATGGAGATGTGCGAGTATGCCTTTAACATGAAGAAGGATGAAGTCTGTGTGAATCCTTACCATTACCAAAGAGTGGAAACCCCAGGTACTGCTGGCCCCGGGTGCAGCTTCTCAGTACCAGCATAAGGGATTTATAAGTATATTTCGAAATTGAATAAAGCAGCAGGCGTAGGGTTTTAAAACCAGAGCGTATTTATTATTGATGCTAATCTCTTACTGTATGCAGCAGAATAATTTATGAATCTGCACTCAAGGGGAAAATATCATTTTAAATCGATAAAATCCAAGTAGAGCAGGTTGCACTGTTGCCAGGTTCCTAATGCGGCATTCATTGTGTGCAGACAAAAAACTCACACGCATAGTAGATACAAGTATGAGCTGTGACAGCGTTGTATGTATCCCTAAGTGTTGGTATTAAATTAAGGGTAAACTTAATATTAAGTTGAAGTGGATCTAAGAATAGCTCCCAGCACAACTGAACTTCCTGTTCTGAAGTCTCCTCCTGCCTCTGAGAGAGACTTTCATCTGGAGCCGCGGATACTTCTGCTGCGTGTTGGTGCAAATCTGCAGAACCAGTCTGGATGTTTATGCTAATCCTGCCTTGCTGTTTCATTTTATGTGAAATTTATTCCTTTGGAATCATGTGGTATAACTTCTTCTAAATGGGTTTTCAAGAAGACCAGTTTCTTTGCCTTAGAAGGGGTAGACAGACTACGTGTGCTCAGATAAGCACGTATCCCATCCCCAGCTGAGGGATGTTAAGAATAGCATTTTTAACTGCTGCTATTTCAGAAGCAACTATCAAATTGTGTCCTTTAATTAGCGACTTAGGTGCTGCATGTATTTAAGGGTGTTACTCCAAACTGGTTTCTCTTCATTTTCTAGGGTTTCAGTCATTTTATTTTAAAGCTGTTCTGCTTTTTTTTCCTTCCATTTGTGCAGTGTTACCTCCAGTGCTGGTGCCTCGGCACACAGAGATCCCAGCTGAGTTCCCGCCGTTAGATGATTATAGCCATTCTATTCCAGAGAACACTAACTTCCCAGCAGGTATCGAGCCCCAGAGCAACTACATTCCAGGTACCATATATCTTCCATACAGCGAGCAGAGGGAAAAGGGTTGTATTGCACAGTGAATCGTGTCTATATGTGCCAAGCTGGGTGATTGGAAAGTCTTTCTTTCCATCGTTACTATGAAGCTAAGGAGTGGGAACCTATACAAAAATAGATGAAGGCTGTAAATGTAGACACACAGCAGTGCTGTTTATAGTTTTGTTTTCTTTAAACTCACCTCTTCAGTAGCACATGCTCTATTGATTCTGAAAGAATGAAGCTGGAATCTGAAGCTGAATGTTCCCTCTGCATGGTTAGGTTTGAATGAAATTCAGCCATTTTAGTTTGAGTAAAACTAAATTTCTGATGAAATTGAGCTCTTCTATTTATGTATCTCTTTTACTAGCAATTTACACCTTATTTGCATGGACAAGCTATGCAGCTGCACACCAGGAGAGGGAAAATATGTGGACAGAAAACTGTCTGCATGGCTTAAAGTTTGACGGGATTGAAAATCCGGATTTTTTTGTTTCCCCCTCCTCTGTTATTCACATATATGCTATGACTGTCATCCTGGTTGTGCCAGCTCCTCCTTTCAGCAGCTTGAGGAAGAAACATACTAAAAAAGAAATCTAGTTCCTTGTGAATAACAAACTCAATGTTTTTGGTGTCTAAAATCCAGACTTTGCATCCAGTTGCAGTGACAGTATGATCATTTTGTACTTCTAGAGACACCCCCTCCAGGCTATTTGAGTGAGGATGGAGAAACAAGTGACCACCAGATGAACCCCAGCATGGATGCAGGTAAGTCATCTTTTGCCATTTGCTGCAGCTTTCTAGGTCATAGCAGAGACACTTTTAAAGTTTTCCTTTGGGGTACTGAAGATCTGGTGGTGGTTTGAGGTATTTTATCCTGGTAGGAGTGCAAATGTAGCCTGACATCTCATGTAAAGCACACGGGAATAACTGTTGAAAGTGTCTTCTTGATTTGGGTGCTGTCACTGCTCATAAGAACCACTGAATTGGACCCTGAATTCTTACAACTTATGTTTGAAAAGCAAAACCACACCCTTGGTTAGAAAGGCTAATGCTTTACAAGAGGATTATGCAAATACATGGCACTTACACAGAGACAGACATGCAGAGCCTAATTAATGCAAATACTGCACACAAATATCTTGGTTTCTGTGCATGTCTTCAGTGGTAGAGCATACGTGGGATTCTAAAAGAGGCATGAATGATTTGCAGTCTTTCACCACACTTACACAGATGGAGGAAGGCAGTGTGGGTTTGTTTTTCTACATCAAACATAAGCCTATTGGCACAATCCATTTTAGTGCATACAATTATTGGTAATGTGGTTGACATGTGGAATATATGTATGGCTTTTTGGAAAGTGGACTGGAATAGGATTGGCCTGGGAGATGCCATAAATACCCAGTTTAAGTTTGAATGCTATATCCCTTCCTTCAGATGTCATGGACTTTGTAGAAAAACAAATTTCAAAGAAAGCAGCAAAACTCAGTGTGAGAGGAAAAGCAGAAATGGGCTGTACCACCTGTGTGCTTCCATGTGGCATCCAGAGACTGTGGAAGCTGCTCTGGATATCCAAGTGCAGGTATCAGAAATACATGCACAGAATTTGTGGACCAAACTGAAATGATTTAGGATAAAATTCTGCCAGTTGTTTGGTCACAGCTGTGTATCTTGATCCAATCCTCCATGCTCCCTATACCAATAAGATTTGTTGATACAAATTTTTGGTGGTTGCGAGTATGTTTTGTGCCTAGTAATGTGAAATCACGCTGTTAAATGCCCAGCTAACTGTAGCTGTCATGATGGAACCTGGAGCTTTGATCACCGCAAGTAAAACAGACAACTGCCTGCTCAGTTTTGAAAATTAATGGGTTAAGCTTAAGAGAAGGCATTATGAAGATGCTTAGCAGTATTGCAGATGTAGCAAGCTGATATAAGTAATAGCATTTGGAAGCTCAAGTAATCAACATCACGGGAGCTGCTGGTGTCACAAAATGAGTCTTAAGTCAGAAGTGGGTTATCCCTCCAACAAGCCCAGGCAGAGCTGAACATTTGGTGGAAGTGTTTTCCCTTGTGCAGATGCTGTACTAATAATTACAATGTCTTGATTTTCAGGTTCTCCAAACTTATCACCAAACCCTATGTCTCCAGCACACAATAATCTGGGTAAGCATGTGATCTTGAGAACGGTGTGTAATTACAGTCAAGGTAGTGACATTTTAATGATGATGTTGTGCACTTTTGCTGGGGTTGTGAGCATTGTTGATGTTCCTTTCCACTTATCCTCTTTACTGTGATAACAGTGATTCAGAGTAACTCTAGACAAAATACAGAAATCTGAACTTACATCAGACTCAAATAAAAACCCAAGAAATGCTGGCAGACAAATACCAGAATGAGTGAAGGATTACAGCAGAAATACACTCATTTGATTACATGGGTTTGCAAGGAATATGTCCATCTGTTTTGCTGGTGATTTTGTGTTCTCCCAACAAAACTATGAGTGCTGGGATCATGTCAGACAACAGAGTACGTCTACCTTAGGGTCATCCCTACACCACACAGGGATAAAGCAGCCCAGAGCCCTCATGTCCCAGTGCCCTAAACCACTGGAAGAACTGGCCCAGTTATGCAAGTTGTTGTGTGAAATCGAGCATGGGCTGAGCAGAGCAAAGTGGAGGTGGCTGCTGTGTGTTTGGAGAGTCCACATAAATGGAGAGAAGGTAGGAATGCTGGTGTATGGAGAAGCATAGATGTCATGAACAACCTTATTTGAGCATTAGAGGTGTTTGTGGAGTCTTGTGCTCAAATGAGCCTGGAACAAGGCCTTTACCTTGCGGTACTATTAGAGGTTTTGTGGTTATCTCTGAACCTCTGCTGCTGTCTCAAATGGCTCTGCCCTTTATTTTCATACCTACAGACATAAAACGTCTGATCTTCATCAGTTTGAGCTCTTAGCCTATCTGCAATTGCTCTCAACGGTCTGTCATAAAAAGCACTCACAGTTCTGGCTAGCTGCAGGATCAGTTCTCTAAATGTTCATTAAGCCAGCAGACAGAGGCCACTTGAGATTACTCTTGAATAACCATAGCCATAAAGTTTACATATGCTTTTAATCCTGGCACGGAGTACTTTGACACTGCTCCAGAATTTGTCAGTCATTGGCTGACTTGTGGATATCTTGGGGCTGTTGAAGAGGGAATTTCTTTTCTTCTTTTTTTGCCCTCTTTTTCTCTTCTTTTAAAGCATGGGATGTATTGCTACAGTGCCACTAAATTTTTATTTGCTTTAGCTATTAAAACCTAAAAAAGAGAATTCATGGCTGACTTATTTTTATTTCCTTTTTTCTTTTTGGTTGAATGGGCTGCCTGGCAGTGGGGGAGAATTTCTAGCAATTTCTTTTCAACCTCAATGTAAAAAGCCCATTATATGTCACAAAACCAACCTGACAAGTTCATTGTGGCATCTGCCTTGCATAAGGAAGAAAGGAGTTTCTAGGAAAGAGGCCCCAACGTGTGTCTTCTTAGAAGGACACTAGTTATTAAGGCATGCTGCTCAGTGGATGGGCCTGTCAGATGTCTAATGTGCTGTCTGGTGACAAAACCTAAGGAGGAGCAGGTGAAGCTGGTTAACCACAAAGAATCTCTTTGTAGTCTAAGGAGCAGACATCAGAAAAGCATTTTAGCTTCCCAACATTAAGATACCTTGAAGTTTTGCAAATCAAATATTTATTGCTTTTAGGCAAGAGCTTCCATAAATGAAGAACTCCTGGTCTCTTAAAGATTTTGTCAGTTTTTGCATGTGAGAAAGCTACAAAATAGTAAATGAAGTGGCATGTAGCTGAGCCACTGTTAAAACTGTCAGCTGACAAAATCGTCATCATTTTCCTCTTTGCTCTTGTGAGATCCCCCCTGGAGCACAGCATACAGCTCTTGGGGCCCACAACACAAGAGCGACATGGAACTGTTGGAGCAAGTCCAGAGGAGGCCACGGAGATGCTGCAAGGGCTGGAGCAGCTCTGCTCTGGAGCCAGGCTGAGAGAGCTGGGCTGGATCAGCCTGGAGAAGAGAAGGCTCCTGAAGGGGAGACCTGAGAGCAGCTCCCGTGCCTAAAGGGGCTGCAGGGAACCTGGAGAGGGGCTTGGGACAAGGGCCTGTAGGGACAGGACAAGGGGAATGGCTTGAACCTGCCCGAGGGGAGACTGAGCTGAGCTCTTAGGCAGAAGCTCTTCCCTGTGGGGGTGCTGAGGCGCTGGCACAGGGTGCCCAGAGAAGCTGTGGCTGCCCCATCCCTGGCAGTGCTCAAGGCCAGGTTGGACACAGGGGCTTGGAGCGACCTGCTCCAGTGGAAGGTGTCTCTGCCTGTGGTAGGGGTTGGATCTGGATGCTGATGGCCTGCAGTGCTCCTGCTTTTGCTGCACTATAGGATTCTGTGGATTAGCGAACGCTCAAGTGTCTAGGGTGGTACTTTGATCTGCAGAAGTTTAATCAGGCTTTCTCTGTGTGTTTGTGGAGAAAATGGAATAGAAGTTCATAGAATAGAATTAATAGAATAGAAACAACACATCAGTGTGCAATGAGGATAATAAACAGCAAGTTCCCAGCAGCAATGCAGTGTTGCCTTAAAGAAAATAGCATCACAGTATTGATGTCCATGTATTTGCCTAGAACTACTTGAACCTTTTAAGACAGTTTACTTAGTGTAAGCTGAACTTTGGACTTAAATCCCATGGCCATATTCCAGAGCATTACAGAGGCAATGAACTTGGGCCAAACCAAGTAGGACAATGGAAGCAAGGTTTCTTTGAGGAGCAGTGTATGCATTTCAGCACAGAGCTGTAACATTGTAGTAGGGGATTGAAGGCACTCGGGGAGTTTCATCTTTCCATTCACAGGCACAAAAGTGTTGCAAGGTAACATATTGGGATTTATTTTTTTTTCTCCTTTCAACTCATGCTGTCAAATTCTCAGTTGTCAAACATAAGCTTTAAATGGAAGTTACAGATATCCAGTGATCTCTTCTGTATCACTGAAATATGAACTGGAGGAGATACGGAAAACAACCAAAATGAAAGGAGAGTAGCCAGCATTATGTGGACATTTGGGATGAAGTCAGGGAGTTGACACTGGCCAAGGGCCAAGCCTGTGGTTGCATGCACATTGTTATTTTGGAGCGAGGCAGTCCCTTGGTGTACAGGAAATCCATTGTCAGTGTTTGCTCCGCAAAAGACTTGACGCAAAAGCTGTAAGTGAAATAAGCACATCCCCTGCGGTCAAATCCATCAGGAACATAAGCCTCTGTTCCTCTCTGTGTCGAAACACCATTTCCCAAAGCAGAGAACAGACAGCCCTTCTCAAAGTGTGCAGAGGGGAAGAGAGCATGCACACCTATTCATCTTTTGTCCCGGGGGACTAAGAATTAATGTGCCTGCAGCTAATCCAGTTGGATAACACAGATCAGTAACTTCGGATGTGTATCAAAAGCACTGGCTGAAATGGGGAGAACAACCACTCTTCTGCTTAGAGCACACACTGCAGCCAGTGATTTTTTCCTCCACAGCTGAATGAGATGACCTTTGAAGGTCCCTTCCAAGCCAAACTGTTCTGTGTTTCTAGGAGTAGATAGTACTTTTGTCTTGTAGGGAAGGTGCAATATGGGGAGCATCCCAATACTCAGTGGACACTTGTGAAAGCAAAGCTGTAGTTGAGCCAAAGTTGAAATTGTATGGAGATCACTCAGGCAGGCTTTGCTTGGGTTTAATGCATCATGTTTTATTTGATTGTATACCCCCTCAGGATTCTTTGGCTTTGGCAGAGCTACATTCTCTTACTTTTCCCCAAACAGTAAATCCATAAATTGAACATGAATATTCAGCACAGCTCTTACACAAGAGAAAACATGCCCATCCCCTGACAGCTTAAGCTGAAGCCTAAGCCCACAAATCACAGCAGAAAGCAGCATCATTAAAAGCTTGGTTGCATTTTTTCAGAGGCCAGGTTTTCTTCAAAATAGGATTTGTTGGTTTGTGTCTTTCCTCAAGTTGCAAATAAGCCGGAAATAACATTTCCGTACATCCTTCAGTGGGGAATCCACAGTTCCCTTGAGGGGCAAGCAAGCGGAGGTGGTTTCTGAAGGGCA
Organism: Lathamus discolor; assembly: GCF_037157495.1. NCBI lineage: Eukaryota > Metazoa > Chordata > Aves > Psittaciformes > Psittacidae > Lathamus > Lathamus discolor. The sequence continues at coordinate 2,210,564 of NC_088891.1, read as the reverse complement.
GGACCACGAAACCATAAAGAGCAATACAGGCCTCAGTGGTTTTATAACTTAAATAGGACCAATCTGAGGACATAATTTAAGGATTGTTAGGATTAAAAAGAGTCGATGTGATTTTCTGGAGCTGAGCAGCCTTTCAATGAGAAAGGCTCTTGCTGTGGAGTAAGAGCACAGTCCTGTGGAGCACAATCTATTTTCTTAACTGGGTGGACACACCTTAAGAGACCAGTGTTAGTGCTGGTATTTGCTGGACCTCTAATCAAATTGCACTGGAGTCGTGTGAAGCCCAGAGCCAGTTACGATATGCACAGGTTCCTGCTGTGGGCCCCAGCTGCTAATGGATGAATTAAGGCTGGTATTGCAGAAATATGCCTGATGGGGCCATGTCCACTGGGAAAACTGAATATGTCATTCAAGAGAAAAAGGCAGAGACAGTAAACTTAGAGAATCCCAGACTGGTTTGGGTTGGAAGGGACCTTAAAGCTCACCCAGTTCCAACCTCCTTCCGGAAGCAGGAACCTTTCACTACACCAGGTTGCTCAAAGCCCTATGTCCAGTATGATATCATTCAGCATATCAGGAGAGGGACTCGCTTTAAGCTATAAAGTTGTCTAAAATGGGACAATCTGCTCACCAGATCTCTTAAATTGCTGCAGAGACCCCTGTTGTATTGAGCTGCCTTCTGTTAGCTTTCCCTTTGAGCATGATGTCCTTTTTCCATAAGAGGAAGATATGTTGTTTGTTTTGTGGGCGTGATGTGTGGAGGAGAGCAGGAACACGGGGCTTTGCTTGTGATCGAGCATTTTCTTTTCAATGATATAATTAGGAAAGAGATAGATTGTGAAAGATGTGGGGAATAAGCTTCAAAATTCACAGACTTTGAAGCTCTGCTAAGGATTACAGAGTTCCCCAGAATGCACTTCTATTTGGTTCCTTATTTGCTGCCAGCAAAGCTTCTAACAAAGCAGAAACCAAAGGGTTTCTTCTGATTATTAGCTACTTTGGGAACTCATACACCACCGTTCAGAGAGGAAACCAACATGTCTTTTGGCTGCTTCAGCCTGCTTCTAAAGGAGTAACAGCAGGTACCAGATGAGAAATGACTCTCAAACCTCTGTCGAGACACTCTCCTCAGGGTGAGAGGAGGCTGGGATGGTAAAAACCTGTCTTTGATTTTTTTGGAGCTGATCTCTTAAGCCGCAGATTCGCCTGAGCCTTGCAGGAGCAACAGATGGGAAAGCCTATGGAAAAACCTGGGGTTTGCTGCTTGATGTTAACTCTCTGGCCAGATGGGAAGCTGTTCTCTTCTGCTTTTAAGCACCATTTGAATGGGGATGAAGTGATAAGCTGGGGGGAGGACTGGAGGGAATTCTCTTGCTTTTATTTCTTGCACTGAATGAGAGGAATGGAGCACTTATCAGCGCAGTCTGCTCTCTGCTTCCTCTGCTCAGCAGATTCTTGGCTTGCAGCCGGACTGGGCATCATCTAGTGCAGTATTTCCAAGAAATTTGACTTGAGCCTTCCTCTGCTGAAACCACATTGGCTTCAGTGGGAGCAGTTAAATCACTTGATGCTATTTGAATGTCCCACCTTTCTGGCATGTGAAGTATTATCTTCCTGAGACTTCTTCAGCCTCCGTCTGCTCATGAGCTTTTGTCCACAGGCTGACTCAAACCTTAACCCCAACAAAAGAGATGTGCCATCATCTATTGAGGAAATGGATTTTCTGTTGTTAATTTGAGATCAAGTGCACTGGTAGAAAGTATCTAAGTTTTACATCACTTTAATGCCCATATTACATACAATTTGGAGCATATTTCAGACAATTCTGCTAGTTTCACCAGTGCTTGAGAGATCGTAGAGTCAGTATGAATGAAAGCTGGACCTGCTGCTTGGTTTAAGTGCACAGCAAAAGGGTTCAGGAGACCTGTGTGAGTGAAAGCAGGTTTGTGATCTGCTCTTTCTAAGGTTTTCTGGTTCTTCCTTTTCTCTCCTTTTCTCCATTTAGGGTACTGGCTATCTAAAAGTGATCCCACATTTCATAGGAAAGCTTAACTATATTTACGTTCTCTCCAAGTATGAAGATAGTTAAGTGACACCTTACTTGCTAAGTGACTAATACCTTCAATGGTGTTTGTTCCATGTGCCAAAAGCTCCAGAGTGATGTAACTTTCTAGCTGCGGTCCATTAAAACCTGTCAGGTAATTAAAGTTTGGTGATTAAAGTGAGCCCAAGGAATGAGGCAGAACAATATTCTAAAGCAGTCACTTTTTTTATCCTCCCCCTTCCCCTCCTGAGGGCCTGTGATTCATTTTGCTGCTTCTTTTGTGCAGATCTGCAGCCTGTTACCTACTGCGAGCCGGCGTTCTGGTGCTCCATATCCTACTATGAACTCAACCAGCGAGTGGGAGAGACTTTCCATGCCTCTCAGCCCTCTATGACTGTGGATGGTTTCACTGATCCATCTAACTCTGAACGTTTCTGCCTTGGTTTACTGTCCAACGTGAACAGAAATGCGGCAGTGGAGCTCACAAGACGACACATTGGTAATTGCTGTTTTCCTTGGGTCAGTCAGTGTCTTTCAAGGTGGAAGGTGGAGAGCTGCATGTAAAGCTTTTTAATTAGCTAATTGGCACACACCTTGCTCAGTTTTAGAGCACTGCAGGTAACAGAAAGAGAGATTAAACTTTTACGTGCACTCTTCTGTCTGTGGATGGATGTTAGTGGTGATCTTGTGAATTCCTTTCCACCCTGCACTATTTTATTTTCTAACTGACTGTTTCTTTTATAAATGGAAACTTAGTTCCTTGATTTTCATCTCAGTCCCCACTTTTCCTCCTTAAACTTCAAGGTAACGTTCAATTTTGTTTTCAGTTGAACTTGCACTAAATAGAATATCCCCAATTTATGCTGTTTAAATAAAAGGCAAAATTGCTTATGCTCTGCTGCATCTTCTGGTGATTTCTATCAAAAATGAACCTGCTTTTTATCCTAAATCTTGCTGCCCTTCATACCCTTTCCTGAGCAGTAAACGTCATACAGGAAAATCTTTCCTTACATCTTTCTAATACGACTTCTAGCACCAAAAAAACTCCCAACCTCCAAAAACCCTCACCAAGATTCAGAACTCAGTCTTTAAATTCAGTAGGCTCCTTATGCTTTATGGAAGAATGAAAGCAAGATACTGAAATAGGAATGTAAGACCACAGCAAGTGTTTATCTGAGCAACAAAGATGTCTTGGTGAAATTTGTTTCTTTATTAACTGAGATTTTAATAATTTGTGCAAACTCCTATGGGAAATGTATGTTTGTCCTTGTATACAATGTCATCTCAAGCAAGAGGCAATGGCTTGAAAGCGTTGTATAATTTAATTCCAAATCACTAGCTAAATAAGCAAACAGTTGTATCCAGCTGCGATGACTTTCAGAAAAGGCTGAAAACCATATGTTAACTGATAGAATGTTCATCTGGAAAATATCAGACACATCTCTGTTTGGAGTAAGCAGTCTGTGAGGTGGTAAATGCATGCAGGCTGGCTGTGATTGACAGTGGGGCCAGAGGGTGCAATTCTGACTTTATAAATTGGTCCTCCTGCCTTCCTCAGCTCAACTGACTCACAGAGCAGATTTATTGCTCCCTAATGGGAGTTCAGCTGTGCTTTGAGAGCTGCCTCATGCAGAGGTGTCTACATCTCTACCAGCTCCTCTTGCAGATGATTGTTCTGAGCTAAACCAAAACTGTGCTCTGTGTTTCCTAGGAAGAGGAGTAAGACTCTACTACATCGGTGGTGAAGTGTTTGCTGAGTGCCTTAGTGACAGTGCCATTTTTGTCCAGTCTCCCAACTGTAACCAGCGCTATGGCTGGCACCCAGCAACAGTTTGCAAGATTCCACCAGGTAAGGAAGGATGCCTTGTCTGTGATCCTACGCAGGCCTCACCTTTTGCAGATGGGGACTTCCTATGGAAAGCAAGCTCTTGGTGAAAGTGGGCATGGGTTTCTGACCGCTGTTCTTGGCAATAATCAGAAACCTTTTTTACCCTATCGTAAGCATCTTGACAACTCGAGCAGGGCATTTTTTATAGCATAAAGAATGAAGGTACTGATAAAAGAAGCTACTACATATGCTCTGGTAATGGTTTGCACTACATACAGGCAGGAAGAAACAGTACTCCAGGATCTAAGCAGAACTAAGAGCAGAATCTGCCATTTGTCCATGCAGTGTTTTATCAACCCATTATTGTGTTATGAGAGCCATGCTTATAATTTGGTTTGCACCTTTAAGTAAAAGGATATAATGTAAGCATTTTTCCTTAATATAGATTCACCCATAACAAATCTAAATTGATACTTTTGTGTAGTAAAACTTACCCCATCCTTTCTGAATTAGATTCATTCTAGGGAAATCACTTCTGTAGGCACCTTGTTCTGGTTACAGCAACGTCTGTCTAAAGTAAGCAGGAAGATTACAAGAGAATTTATTGCATCTATCTAGAAAGAAAACACTTGTTTTTTTAGATACATGCAGAAGAGTTAGTATGAGAGGTTGCCATTTGAAATGGAATTTAGCTGGGCTTACAGAAGCTGATTTCTTTACAGTTGAAAGTATTTGTGTATTTAAAAACTAAACATTTTTGTTTAGAAATACTTGAATAAAGATCGTCTTTCTTTTGAGATCCACGCACTGCAAGCTCTGGCCCATCTGAATGGGTTTCCTTTCTCAGATGCTTAGGAAGCAGCTGCCAGTGTTGCAAACATGACTTAATTCTCCAGCCACATCACAAGAGTCCACCCGGGCTGGAGTCAACATTTGAAGACATAAACAACCCACATTTCCGCTGCAGATTCATCTAAGGCATATGTTTTGGACTCCAGCTCTCCCTTCTTTTGCCACAGCCTTTGGCCGCCTTCTCAGACTCATCTTCAAATCTCTGCTGGGTTTGAAGCAGTTTCTTCATTGCCTTGTTGACAGGATGGAGTCGTACCTGCTCCTCTGAGGCACAGTCCTGGAGGAACCTGTTCCCAGCCTGTCCTGGAGTCTGAACAGCTTGGCAGACAGATCCTGATAAAGTTTTATGCTCTCCTTGCAATAGCTCTGTGCTCAGTCCAGCCCCAATGCTCTCACCCTTCTTATTTCCTCACCTTAGTCTCCAGTATGCCTGACACAGCATCCCTTCAAACCCTCTGCAAGATACATGGCTCTTAGGCTGTGCTTTTTTATGGTCATAGAAATGGCTGGTTGTTTCTGCAGCTGCTGAGCTGTTGCATGTGGTTACACTTTGGTATATGCAGTTCGACCCAAAACAGATGACAGTATGAGTCCAGCCCAAGAGAGTAGGCTCAGAAGTGATTTTAGCAAAATACAATTCATCACAGTCCAAATGGTTGTTTTTCAGACTTGGCCCATATGTGATCCCAAATGAGCATTAGTTGTGTGCCAAGTCTCGGAGTTTAACTTGTTTATGGTTATCTGGGAGAAGGCAAGAGCAGCAGTGCTTTTTTTAAGAGTTGTGTATTTATTTATGTATTCAGATTATGAGGGATGGTATATTTCACCTTTATCACCTCAAAACTGTTGGATCATACAATCCCAGGCTGGTTTGTGTTGGAAGGGACCTTAAAGCTCATCCAGCTCCAGCCCCTGCCACGGGCAGGGACCCCTTCCACTGGAGCAGCTTGCTCCAAGCCCCTGTGTCCAACCCGGCCTTGAGCACTGCCGGGATGGGGCAGCCACAGCTTCTCTGGGCACCCTGTGCCAGCGCCTCAGCACCCTCACAGGGAAGAGCTTCTGCCTAAGAGCTCAGCTCAGTCTCCCCTCTGGCAGGTTCAAGCCATTCCCCTTGGCCTTGTAAAAAATCGCTCTCCAGCCGTGTTGTCAGCCCCTTTAGGTACTGGGAGGCTGTTGAATAACTTGGTCTCAGTCTTTTAGCTGAGTCTAAACATTGGGGAAAAACTCCGATTTTAAAGGAAGTTTCTTTGGCATTTGATAAATTTAGGAGAGGATTACAGCAGAAGCAGCTCTGCTGTCAGCCTTTTTAACCCTGGTAGCAGGTTTCTGGGTTGCCAGAGCAGTTTCACATCAGAACTTCTCCATTACTTCAGCTGATGGCCCCCATGTAAATCCAACACCAGTGAGTTCCTGGTTTGAGCCTGTGCATTCCTTTCTTTTCAGGCCCTGTAGCAATTGCTGTTGTGAAGTCTTATGGTCATAGTGAGGCTTTTAAATTACAATGTGAGGGAAATGATTGTAAAGGAGATAGAAGGAGGTTCCATATGCATATCCCAAGTCTGGTCTCATAGATCACAATCTGCTGTGTGGGCTCTAGCATTCATCAGTCTCTGTCTAACATGGTTTTCTTCCTTTTCAGCATATGAGCTGTGGAAATGTGGCAACCTTGATTCCTGTTTCTGAAATGCTGTGTTTAAACAGTCTGTGTACAGTATCACACATTCTGAGGATATGGGAGAGCAGCACAGAGTTTCTTTCTATCCTCAGAGATGGCTTTCTTAATCTAGTTAAGCTGGTGCCTTGTTCCTGTCATGTCCTTTTCTTGCAGGATGTAACCTGAAGATTTTTAACAACCAGGAGTTTGCCGCTCTCTTGGCTCAGTCTGTGAATCAGGGCTTCGAAGCTGTGTACCAGCTGACCAGGATGTGCACGATCCGGATGAGCTTTGTCAAGGGATGGGGAGCAGAATACAGGTGAGGCATTCCGAATGAAACCCATGTGCTTGCCGCTGCCACCCCTGTGTTCCACAGCCTGGGACAGTGTCCTGTAAAGCTGCTTCACTCAGCTTTTGGGTGGGGAGGAATTAGCACAGTGTCTCTTCAGTAATGCAGATCATGGAATCATGGAATGGTTTGAGTTGGAAGAGACCTTAAAGCTCATCCAGTCACAACCCCCTGCCACGGGCAGGGACCCCTTCCACTAGAGCAGGTTGCTCCAAGCCCCTGTGTCCAGCCTGGCCTTGAACCCTGCCAGGTATGGGGCAGCCACAGCTTCTCTGGGCAACCAGTATCTCGCCACCCGCGTAGTGAAGAATCATGCCATACACCAGGAAAGACCACATGTATTTGGTCACAGTGTTCTACAAACCAAGAGCTTTACCTGAAGCACACCAGATAAATGCAGATGGCCTCTGTAGGAACTATTACATTGGGCTTGCTTAAAGTTAGATGTATATTTGCTAGTTTGAGTGTCTTACAACTACACTGTTATCAGGCAGGATCAGTGTGAGTGCTTTCTAATAGATATGGCTTGGGTTTGATGCTTCCTTTATCAGGAACTAATGGGGTTAAAGTAAAAGCAGATTGGCTCGAAAATATATATATGGAAGAACTGTTAGAGTTGCTGCACAATTGTAGTTAAATCTCCTCATCCTTTCCTTAGTGCTTGTCATAGGGCAATTGCTTCATTGTGACCAGAGGCAGTGGGATAAACAGGGTTACTATTTTTCTCAGTGGATACTGAAGATAAGAAAATGTAGTAGGGTCTGGTGGTTATTCTGACAGCACAGGGGACAGGGGGGACAGTGCGATGGATGAGTACTCCATAGCTGGTGTTGCTGTCACTCCTCTGCATTTGCAGGCACATGTCCCTAGGTAGCAAAAGGAGTGAAATCAGCGTTTCATATTACAAGCAGGAGAGATGAAATTCGTTGGAAAATTAATGCTGTTTTACGAGAGCTGGCAGAGATTTCAGCCAAATGTGATTTTGAAATACTCACTTGAGTGTGTACCCTGTAAATCTGTGGCCTTCCTTGAAGATGCAGGGGCAGCCCCTGCCTCCCGGAGCCGCAGGGCTGCCTGCCCGTGCTCCCCTTGCACGGACGCTGGAGTATCAGCTGGAGCCTGCGCGCTGCACGTTACTCTCCCGCTTTCTTCGTTTCTCCAGATGTTTGGAGTCCATTTTGTTTTGAAATTGTCCTGCACCCGGGCCAGAGCGTTCAGCCCTGGCTCGCGGCCACGCTCCTAATGAGACCCAGATGAGCATGACTTACGGAAAGTCAACTATCTCATTAGAGTAGTGGAGTCAGTGAAACCCTATGCGCACGCTGACCGCGCCGAAGCTGCTCTCTTGCTCCTTCATTTCCTTGCCACAAAATACTACATCTGATTGCCTTTGTCAGAGCACGTTTGTTTGTTGAACTGATTCATATATGAGAACGGTACTGCAGGAGCGGCATCCAGAGCGCTGTTCCAGTCATTTCTGGTTCAGCTCTTCGGCCTTTGGAGCAGTCGAACTGGTGGGGTGTTTAGTGCTGGGGTGTGCCAGGGATTTGGTGGAGGGAAGGCAGGGAAACCAATTGCACAAGCAGCCCGTGACACAGACGTTCTCCTCTGTGCAGTGAGAGCCCATAAGCTGAAGGCATGGATGGGTAGCTTTGAGGGTTTGCCTTTTGGAAAGGCTGGAGTCAGTAGGGGTCACCTTGGTGGGAAGGCAGAATGAAGCTGCCATGGAGCAGAAGGGCAGCAGCCCCATGTGCAGTGGGTCTCTGTATGGTGTTGCCAGGATTGCTGGGTGGCTCACACTGGTTTCAGGCAGCAAAGGGGAATGCTCTGTGCTAAGTTAAGGGAGCCTAGTTTTACCTCGGACCTGGGAGGTTTGTGTGCTTTGCTGACAGAGCGAGAGGTGCCCTGCTCCCTGTCCTGCAGTCCTCCTGCCCAAACAGCCCATGAGACACCCTTTAATGTAGAACACTTCACCACATGAAGTGGCTGCATGCGGCAGGCCCAGTCGTACACCCACTCCTGGGCATGGCCTGAGCGGGAATGGGTGGGGTGCATCAGGGATCTGCTTCCATCCTCAGTTCAAAGGAGGAGAGCTGCAGATTCAGCAGCAGAACGGGTCACAGCCCTTGGCCAGAGCCCTGCAGAGCTGTGCCCGGAGCCCAGGAAGAAGCAGGAATGGTGATGGGAGCCCAAAGCAGCCCCATGGGGCAGAGGGTCCCCTTTGCAGCAGTGGTTTCTCCCTGGGCCCTGCAGGCTTTGCCTTCTCCCTCCCACAGGCAGATTCCAAGGACAGCTTCTGTGGGAAGTGAGGGTGTAAACCAAGGCTGTTTCCAGGCTGGTTCTCTCTCTTTGTAATCTTCCTCCTCCACAGCAGCTGTCCCTGCCTCTCCGCATGGAACAAGGCTTAGGCCGTCCCTCGGCAGAGGAGGGAGAGCCCCGTGCCCTGTGCCTTGGCCTCCCTTCCTTCCCATCCCTCCCTGCTTTACCATCTGGAGACACTCCATGGGGTCCGGCCTCAGGGAGAGTAACGGAGAGGGAGACGGGGAATGTGCTTTGTGGCAGGGGATGTGCAGTGACCCAGCAGTGCATCCCCCTCTACTCTCCAGCCACAGCCGCCAGCTCTGGAGGGATTTTAAAGTACATTTTAATGCCACATTCCTGCTTTTCTGAGAGGGTTTGCAACCTTTTACACTCAGCAGCACTTCTGCTTCTTTCAAGGCAGCCGAGCAAGTGCAGGTCTGTTGGAGAGCCCCTACACAGCACGTGTAGGGTAGGGTTCAACTACCCAGCACATCCTCCAGAGCTGTGCAAAGAGGCTGCTCAGCAGCAGCTCCAAGTGCGCAGGGGATGCAGGGGAGGGTCCGAAAGGCTGCCTGGGGATGTCTCCATCACTTCCACGTCCTGCCAGAACCTGCAGATACAGTAAAATGAGAGTAGCCTTGGCTTCTCCATAGAGAAATTGAACTTACTTGGTAACCTGCATACGTTGCTGTCTAATCAGGAGAGGGAAAATGAGGTCTGTAAAAGAAAACTGAAGAACTGTGCTTAGGTAAACACCTTCCATTCCATTCAGGGGATCCGATGCTGCCTGCTTTCAGGAATCTGAGTAGTAAATAGGCTGTGTAGTGAGCTGCTCCTTTGGGATCGGAAGAAATGTAAAGAGAAAAGGTAGGGGTTTTAAAAGCAGCTGGCAGTGTAGACCAGAAGCGTGTTACAGAGGAGAGAGACATTCCTTTGGCCTCACATGCACGACTATTGTCTAAGCAGGAAAGAATGCTCCAGTAGCTGTAAAACCTCTTCACATTGGTAAAGTTTTGTTCCTTTTTTCCTTTTCTCTCCCCCAACCCCTTCTTTCTGGCAGGCGGCAGACTGTGACCAGTACTCCCTGCTGGATTGAACTGCACCTCAACGGTCCCTTGCAGTGGCTGGACAAGGTCCTCACACAAATGGGCTCCCCGAGCATTCGTTGTTCCAGCGTCTCCTAAGGAAACATCTCCTGGGGATGGGTGGGGGGAGCAAAGACTGGAAATGGAATTGGCTTAACCCTTAGTTAAACACACAGTGAACGGATTCCCAGTTATTGAAGTGATGAGAAAATCTGCTAAAAAGAAAGTGGGTTTTGTTCTATTTTGTTTTTATAGTTACCCATTTAAGCCACTTCCACTGAACCCATTAGCACTTCGGTTCCAGCGTTCTGGGCCTTTGCAGTTACAATTTGAGGCTGAAGTTTATCATGATGAAGAACTGGACTTTGTTTCAGCAGAGAGGAGGCTGTGCTGTGCCTCCAGCACCCACTCCGTGCTGCTGTGAGCACATGGGAGCCACGGAGGAAACCTCCCATTCGCTTCACACAGCCCCAGGCTCGTGTCATGCAGCACCTCTGAAAAGCCAGGCACCGTGGGACTTCAGGATGAGTCTTGCTTGTCCGTTCCCATCACCATCCACCTGATCCATGCCTGTCCTCCCTGGGATTGCAGCAGGAGGGGGAAAAGGAAGTGTTTAAAGCACACACAAGAACTAATTCCCCCAATAATGCTCCCAAAAGGAATGAATTTCCCACGCTGGACTGCTAACAAGGAGGCAGAGTCTTGTTCCGTGCCTGAGGGATGCAGCTGATACCCTGATGGCCTCAGGCTGGATTGACATGAAGCAAAAGAGGCCATACTGAAGGCTCCTCTGATACTGCTGCAGAGGTGTTTGACTTGAGCTGCTCCTAGGCAGATGTTTGTCACATGGAGAGCTCTGCATGGCCAAGTTAAGCCTTTGTTACCCTGCAGTCTGTGTGCATTAACCACCAAAAGTCTGTAATTCTGGATGGGATCTGCCACTTCTGGAAACAGTGGGGCTTTGTGACTCCAGCGTCCAGGTCTGCTCTAGTGATGGAAGTGAACAGGCCCTCGTGGCTGCTGTCAGCATACGCAGTTGTCCTGTGCTCTCACATGTGACTGCACATGAACCAGGACATCTCAGACACAACCCCCTTGTGTTTAAAACGTATTTCAGCTGATTCCAGTGCTCTGAGATGTGCTTTTGCCTGGAGAAATTGGGAGAGGGTGTATTTACTTGTATTATAAAACGTTCATTTTAAACAGACATGCTCTAGACTGGTATTTTTTCCCTGCAGCAACTGTCATGGCAAAGAACTCCCACAACTGGAAAAAAACCAACCCTTAGCACTTTTTTTTATGGTTCACATTTGCCAAATAAGTCTCGTAACTTTGTCAGTGCTATCTCATTATCTGTTTCTTTATATCTGCATTGAGTATCATACACATTTGTGCCAAACTATTAGAAGGGGGAGGGGAGAAAGTAATAATCAGTTTCCTATGGAAATCTTGTCTTTTTTGGTTTTATACATGAAAGGCAAACACAGGAGCTGGATCCGGCTCTGGGAAGGACAGACCCGGATGGACTTTGTGTTCAGGCTTTAGTCCTGTTGTGCTCCCAGGTGTAAAATCAAGCAGCACCACCGAGTTCAGCAGCAGCTTTCCTGCAGTGCCGGGTTGCGGTTGCAGCTCCAGAGCACCATGGTCCCACACGGGTGCAGACTGCAGAAGCATTTCAAACACCCATCAGGAATTCCCAAGTACCTGTCGAGGCTTTTCCTTCGGGACCACTCTGATATCAAGCCCACTGCCTGGTCTGCAAAAACCCATCACTCTTGGACCTGAGCATCAGCAAAACAGGGCACGAGGTGCCCCGTGTTCAGCAGACCCAGGAACAGACCATCCACGAGGCTCTCTGCTGGTGTTTGTTCCACCAGGCACACCAAGGGATGCTGTGCGGAGATTTCTTCTGGAAACAAGCAACATTTTGTACATGGAATTGAAATTCCAAGGAAGACACGCAGTGGTGGACGGGCTCCTGAACCATCCAGGAATATCCTCTTGTGGAATTTGGACTGGGAGTTCTCACTGTGCCATATGGCTTGTATGATAGCGCTGGAGGTTCTCTAGGACTTTTACTGTTTCAAGCTTTTGTATTGTGTCTGATCTTAGTCAAATCTCTGATTGCATGGACTTGTGCAATAAGAGCAGCTGTATAAAATAAGTGTTTTCTGGCCACTTAAGCAGTAGGTCTGTCGTTGAGGACAGATTTGGCATAGTCTTTCAGATGCAGGTTTCTAACATAGTTGCAAACACAAATTTATCCTTGCTTTTGTGGAAGTATCTGACTTTGAGAAGAGATTTAGTGGGAGAGGGGGAAAGATGTGCTATGTAAGGTGGCCCCAGGTTTCCTCCCTGAGTGTCTTTAAGTTGTATTTGCTCGTTTTAGCCAGCAAACAGTTTTCATTGTCCGCATAATCAGGGAGGAAGTTGGACCCTGTGGAGCCTTGTGCATTAGCAACAGAAATGACATCTTAATTCCAGTGTGAGCTGATGGTGCGCGCAGGAACCTGGCCTGGCCCAGAGGCTGCAAGCTGGAATAAACCTTGACTGTAGCACGAAGCCAAAGTAAGATTTGGGCCTGGATTTCTGGTGGGAACCAGATTTGTATCTTCTACTTGATAAAGGATAATTAATTGCTGTTACTAATAGCTGCCTTTTGAAAAATGGGATTTGGGTTGTGCATGAAGACTTTGGTTAATCTCACCTCATCATCCCCTAAGTAAAATGACTTCAAATGGAAAATGGAAGCTGGTCTAGCAGCAGTTAGATAAAATGGAGAGGATTATCTCCACTCAAGTATCAGTTTCCTCCCCTCCCCTTTGTTTGCCTTCTCAGTAATTCATAAAAGCTTTACGGTTTCTAAAGTTACCTTATAAAGTCAGAGGGAAAGTCCTGGACCATGCGAAGAGAGAGGCTGGGGAAGGGCTGGGATCCAGGGGATGTTGTGGTCAAGCTTCCTTTGATGTTGCACAGCTGAAAAGGATGGGGCAGATGAAAGCAAATTCCCCTTCAGATGTGAAACCTGCTCAGCCGCGCCATTGGCCAGGACACTAATGCGAGGGGAGAGGCGGCGTTCGGCCGGAGATGACGGCGGGTTTCCCTGTTTTCCTAAAACTCTCTGGAAGTAGCTCTGGTATGTAGCACAAATGTATGCAGTCAGCCACGGCCTCGCTTAGATTCCATTCCTGTACTGGAAAATCTTCTCATTTTTAGTGGTAGTCTTGGCTAGTTTTACCGTATTTCATACATTTTTGTTACTAGGAGAGAGTCACTAGCAGGAACTTGGACTCTTAACTTGGCGTAGCCACACACAAGGGCCTGGCTGCTGGCAGATGACACTGATGGCCTTGTGGTTTTCAACGACCGTGGTCTTGTTCTGTTTTGGGTTTTTTTATTATTATTAATGTATTGAACTGAATTTCAGTTTGTATTTTGTGTTCAGCTTAGAAGTAATCCAGTGCTGTCCATTTGATTCATCTCCAGGAATCAGCATGGCTGTGTACAAAGGTGGAGAAACCTAATTGAAACTGATCTCCCCAACGCTCTGGCTACCCCTCCATGCCATGAAAAGGCTGGGGGTGACCTTGGAGAAGGAATCACAGAGAAGTTAGTTTCTTCTCCCCTTAAGGATTAGCATAGCGTGAACCACAGAGTCCTTTGCAGGGTGAAGAACACCCAGCAAGAGCTGACCCAGTGCCTTGTCCTGCTTACTAGCTGGGAGAGCACAGGGAGGAGGAGCAGCGCAGCTCAGTGAAGGACTGCAGCCGCATCACAACACACCCGTGAGCTTCCCAGGTCTCTAAGGTACCGGACAGGGAGGAGGAACGGGATTTCACAAATAAGCTGGTAAGCTAGAATGAGAAATACTTAGTCACTATCATAGCTGATTGAGCGGTATGGTTAAGAAGTTCAGTAGATGTTTTTATCATGTACATGCTTTTGTATTTATGTTGTCTTTCTGGAATATTCAGATGAATCAAATATTTAATTTTGAACAGAAAGGGCAAACAGGAACTCAGAATTGAACCTTTCAGGTGTTCCTTTCTGGTGATTGCTAGAAATTAGGCAGTTTGATGTGAGAGTAAGAGACTCCCTCAGACCTGAGCAGCAAACCCTGGGGACTAGAGCAGAGCAAGGACTTCCCCAGCAGGAGCCTTCACCCGAGTTGCTGTTGTAGCTTTTAACGGCCAGCCAGGTTCCAGAGTTGTGCTCTGCAGGTCTGCTCTGATGTATGAGGCTTTAAAAGACAATGAGGAATTACTCCATAAATGTCTTTGGTTCATCTTCCATTTCCTCCTGTACGTGGCTACTGGAAGAGCCTGCAGCAGTCCCTGCTGCTCACTCTCCCCGTGGCAGCATCCCACTTTCCTCCTTTGCTAGATATGTACGAGCAGGTTTGCATTAGTTTAGACTTAACCTGAGATTGTATGTTAACTGGCAGTGATGCCTCCTACGTGCTTTAGCTTGTTACGCATTATCACCTATTTTGTTACTAAAGGCCTGTACTATGTATGCCCTCCTCTTTCCTACGTGAAACTGTAAGTTCTATTTTTGACATTTTAATAAACTTTGATTGGAAAATGGAGGCTCATGAGAAAATAACAGTGTTGTGACAATGTATTTAAGGACACAGTTGGAGTTCTGAAGCCACAGGTAATTCAGAGGCAGCAGCACCTTTAGGTGTGTGTAATGGAGGTTGTTCCCAGTAATCCATGTGAGATCTCAGTTACAGGTAAGAGCTTTGTTCTTCTTACAGTTTGGATGGTTTTGCTTAAGAAATTAAAGCCAGATCTAAAAAAGTAATTAAAAAATATAACTAATTCCTTTAACTAATGGGATTTAAAGGCAGTTCCAAGCCATGGAATGTCCAGGGAAGCAGCTGTTCCAGTGGAAGGCAGGTCAGGTGCCATAGCGTTCGGCTAGCCTCAGAGAGAGCACTCCCCAAACACCATCACCGCCGGAGCCAAGGCGCATGGTGATCTAATTCCATGAGCTCCCAACGTTCCTCGTCGGGTTTCACTCAGACTCAGGGAGTTTTTTGTTGTTTTCCTGACGGGATTTACGAGAATACTTTTTCCATTCACTTTTCCAACAATGCGGTCATAAACGGGTCTCGTCCAGGTTTTGTACTGGCTTTGCCAGAACTCAAGCGTGATGTAGTAAATCAGCTCTGAGCTGCGAGCTCTGCTCGTTGTCACCTGAATGTATCGTGGGTTTCAGGATCACAATCTTGTCTGCCCTAAAATGGGAATCTGGAGCAAAATACAGGCTTGAGGTAAATGAAAAATGGCAAAGCCTTCCTTAGCCAAAAGCTGAGAGTGAATCCATGCTGCATGGAGGCTTCAGTTCAGGCAGAAGGTGGGTCACAAGCCTTGGTCTGTACGCGCAAGGGAGTCTTGCAGGTGTCATCCTCCCCCTTCACCAGGGCTGTACCTAAAGCTGAAAGGGCAGACCAGGACTGGAATTCCCTCCCAGCCCTTGGCTACCCTGGAACTGGGGAGCGTTGGGGCTCCAGATGGAAACCTGCTCACTGTGGGTGCTCAGGACCGGCAAGTCTGTAACCTGATCACAGCAATCCACGGCTGTCTGAGAAACACATCACTGTAATTCATTTGAACACAGTATTTCTGTAGCCTTCAGAGCTGAAAGTTCACAGCAAGCACTGGCATGCTTGGAGTTGGTCAGTTCAATTTGACTCTTGATTTATTGTATTTATAATGACCTAACAATTAATTTCCTCCGTGGTTTTGCCATTTATTACTGTGGCACAACAAGTGTTTAGGAAGGGAAAAACAAGTCTTCAGCTACCAAGAAACAAACATGGAAAACCATTCGCTACTTGGAAGGAACCCCCTTCAGTCCTTTGTTACAGCTCTGTGCTGGGGTTAGGATTCACAGCAAGGCCCGGAGCCATTCTCTATCATCCTGTTTGGAAGAGGTACCCCTGGGAGGTGTGTTCCTTTGAATGTCTCTATGTGTATCCCTGTAAAAGGAATATTTCTTCTTAGCAGAAGTACTCTGCTGTGGTGGAGACACTGCTCAGTCTTTGCATGAGAAATGCTTTCCAAAGCACTAACAAGGCTTCAGATCTATTTCTTGAGAGTTGAAAACGCTGCGGTGTTTTCCCAGCGAATGATTTACAACATTCCAAAAAAGCCTGTTATTGTATCACTGCTTAATCTTACAAGAAGAGGCAACGAATGTCAAGAACCACTGTGAAAGTGCTTTCAAAATGTAAAGCTGTCAAATAACTTCTGAGAGCCACTGTCTTGAGATCACCCAATTTATTGACATGAAAAAAACCAAGACATTGGAAAACTTAATTTTAGAATTCCTGAATAAGATTCCTTAATGTGGCATTTTCAGACTGGTAAAGAAATGGTATTGGGGGAAATACACATCATTTCATAGGGCAGGCCGGGCAAGCACCAGAGAAGGGCTGAAGGAAAGGAGAGAGGAAGGGATTTACCTTTCTTCTTTTCTTCCCCCACCAGCCTAATGCCTTCCTTCTTGTCTTCCACGTCCCTCGCATGTTTATACTCTCCAGTCAGTCTGTGGCTGTGTGCCAGTGCAGGAGATGACAATACTGTTGTCAGAAACTGTCATCAACAGATGACAGCATCTAAAGGGGCTTACAGGAAATCTGGAGAGGGGCTTGGGACAAGGGTCTGTAGGGACAGGCCAAGGGGAATGGCTTGAACCTGCCCAAGGGGAGACTGAGCTGAGCTCTTAGGCAGAAGCTCTTCCCTGTGAGGGTGCTGAGGCGCTGGCACAGGGTGCCCAGAGAAGCTGTGGCTGCCCCATCCCTGGCAGTGCTCAAGGCCAGCTTGGACACAGGGGCTTGGAGCAAGCTGCTCCAGTGGAAGGGGTCCCTGCCTGTGGCAGGGGTTGGAGCTGGAGGAGCTTTAAGGTCCCTTCCAACCCAAACCAGTTTGGGATTCTAATATATCCAGTCTGAAGACAAAGGAATCTTTCCTAAGCCCTGCTACCAGGAAGCAGCCAGGTGAGACTTGTTCTCTGGTGCTTTCTAATGAACGTATGAGAGCATAAGTATGTAATAAATGCATCAGGTCGCAGGGTGGGGGTTTTGAAATCACAGCTTTTCTCTAGGTATTCAGGACAATTCACCAGCAGGACTGTGCGTTCTGTTAGGCCTTGCAGGCCAAGCAGTGCAGAAGGTTTGGGCAGGGAACTTCACCCCTGGAACAGCAGCAGAAATCTGTCTGGCATTTAATCCCAAATTAAGCTTCTAATGGGAACCCCGGGAGTGTGGCACAACACCTGATTTCCCGGGAAGGACCATGTACTTACAGCCACAAACACAATTCAAAGCCTGGGGGCCATTTTTCATGGCTTTGGCACTCAGCAGGATTAACCTTGCAGCCTTGGCATGGCAGCCCACAACAGGGCACAATTCAGCAACTTTCTCTTCATGGCTCATATAAATCTGGTTTGTTTTAACTAGTAAGTCAGCTATAAAGCCACATAAAAACATCAAACAGGCCTACATCTAAAATGTTGAGTTCAGAATTAAGTACTCGCTTCACCACCAGCAGCCATATGTAGAGAGGGAAGCGGCAGTAAATCTGTTTACTTAAAACTCGAAAGAGGAAACAATAAAAATGTTAATTTGGGAAATGTAAACAGATTATTATTTCCTCTCAGTGCTCGTGTCGCCTTCCAGGATTCTCTCTGAGAGAATAAATGAACAGTCAGACAAAAGCACTGTAACCATTAGGTGTTGTGGAATGTGTGACTTACTACAGTGATGCGGAGAGTCCTTTAACCAAAGAAAGCAACTCAAGGTAAATGGGGCTTTCACAATGAACACTCATGGCAGGAAAAGATCCCTCCTTGAGGGCTGCTACAGTGCTTACAGCTACAGAACTCAGTTTTCTTCATCTGAGGAGAGACCTTCGATTTCATCTCTGTCTCCTCCAATTGCCATCCAGAATGCTTTGGCCACCTAAAAACAGCAAAAAAAAAAAAGATTTGAAAGGGGGAAAAATTCCCCTGAAGTGACTGAGATTTTGCATTTACCACGCAGAAAATAGAAGCTGAGCAGCAGCTGAATGTAGCAACCACGGTTCTAAGCACAATGCTAATCCTCTCTTAAGTGATGTCAGCAACACAGAGGTAATAATTTGCAGTTCTTGGAGGCACATCTGATACCAGCCCTGTACTAATTAAGGCATATTAAATTTTCCTTGAGCTCAAGGCTTTTCCATCAACTTAAGTGGAAGCTGCTTACACCCTCGGTGGCTGCAGGGCCTCATTGCACACATTCTGACAGGGGAAAGCCTCTTCCAGTGTTTCAAAATCCCCCATTTGTTATTCAGTTCTTGGGAGACAGGAGACAGTCTTCCTGGGACTGTGTGCTTTGTTCTTACTGCTCTGAACATAGGAACTCTACAGCAGTATTGCCAGCTTGGAAAGGAACACCCCAGTTTTAACAGATTCATCGCAATTTCAAACCCTCACCTTTTCTGCGTGTAGTTTCCTCTGCTCATGAGGCAACGTTGCAGCTTTATCTGTGGAAAGGAACAGAATTTTGCTGGTCACCCTCAGGAGTGAGCAGGCAGAGAAATGCCTCTTGCAGCTGGGTTTGGGGGAACACTCAAAAGCCAAAGATCATAAAAAACTAATCTGATTTAGTAAGAGCAATCACAGTTCCCAGTCACCAGAAAGCTGATGCTTCTGAGTGCACTGGATTTCACCTCTAACATCTGTTGCTTTGAACTGTGAGATTGGCAGGCAGTTCTAGAGCTTAAACCCGAGTCTTGTTACAGGTTTGTTTACAGGAAACCGTAGCATTAGTTCATGGCTGAACAAAATCAGTGTGACAGCAATCACCTGAGCAGTAGCTGCTTCTTTCACTATCAAGCAAAGGGCAAACAATGAAAAGATTAAACAGCCTCAGACAGGAGAACAGGAATTTGTCCAGGAGTCTCCCCAGCTCCCACACTGGCCCTCATGCCTGGGAGTGACTGGAATAGGTGACAGAGCTCAGAACCTGGCACGTTACCTTTCATTTCTTTCAGCTTTGAAAACAGCCTTTCAAAGTTCTCCAGGTCACCCTCTCTGGTGGTCAGGCTGGCCAGCTCCTGAATGTCCGTGTCTAACACAGGGTCTGAAACAAATGCATGCAGGTTGCTTCAAGGTAAGTTATTCCATTTTCTCAGCAGGTATCAAAGCCTTTCTGATGCACTCAATATTTTAACATCTGCAAAGCCCATTTGCAAATTCCAGCCCCACAGGAGCAAAAGAACCATTTAATTTACTGACTGTTCATACAGACAACTCACAGCATCATTACAGTGGTAATTAATTTTGATACATTATGCTGCAAGAGTGTTTTTGAGTTCATCCAATATTTAAGGTTTCTTGCTTATTATAAAATGATCTGTCTAGGAGCAGCCACGGAGTAAATTAAAGAGTAATGAGACTGCGCTTAGACCACAACTAACAACACTCATCTTTTAGAATGTCTCCACATAAAATGTGTAAGAAGGCCCCATCTCCTGCAATTATTTAGGGACCTGTAGCTCAAAACACTTGAACCTCTTAGGGCTGACCCAGGCAGAGCGTGCTTCAATCATTCACTTCCTGCTGGGTCAAACTGTAATGATTTTTCTCTGCAACCCTAAAGCTTGAAGCGTTATTCTTAGATGGATGTTTCTAGATATACACAATGTATGCGGTATGTGCATCAGGAAATGTTATCAAATGAGATCTGAATGTTTCCAGTGCTGCAGGGGCTCTGTCCCATCCAAACCTGGGCCTATTTTTATAAGGAGAACACCCAAACTCAGTAATGATACTCTACTGACTGGGGCAAGCACGTTTATCCCATACTTTTCACTGAGAAGAAGCCAGTGGCTTTCTGGGACCATCCCAGCCAGGGTGCCTGCTCCAATGTATCTGCCAAGCAGAAGAAGAGCGTACCTACAGTGCTGTCCATCTGTAGGTTGTTTGTGCTAGCTTCATCTTCCCTGTTGTCTGAACAGGATTCTTCCCTCTCTGCTGCTGCTGGATTCGGCTGTCAGGAAACAAACAGGTATTAGAGTACCCAATAATGCACCTACAAACATCAGCAGCAAATCAGGTGCTTCCTGTTTTGACTTCAAAAACTTAGTCTTTATCTTAAACTGCTGCTTACTGCAAAACCTGTACCATGCGTATTACGAAAACCCACTTTTGCAACACTCTGAATAGGTGCCGCATGAAGGTTTGCTATGGTAGGTTTGTTGCTTTTTAAATAACACCATCAAGTGATAGGGTTTGGTTTGCACAAAACACTGCTCTGGGGTATTAATGACAAACAACATGCACAACAGGCTGTGACCCATCCTTTGAGGAAGGAGGGAATAAAAGCAAGGCACCACCACACCAAGTGTGACAACAGGAAAAAGCAGCACAAGAAACAGTATGAGCAAAGAGTAAGAAATAGGAATTACTGTTTACTTCTGTATCTTGGCTCTCCTCTGACCTGATGCTACAGTTCGCACCCGCTAACGTGCTGAGAAGACCAAAGCCCTGGGTCCTGTCTGGAAACAAACCAGCAGTTAGTGTGACAGAAAATGCAGTGTTAATACGAACAGTAACTGACCAGATGGGATAGAGACTGTTTCAGGGAAGACACGCAGCACCCTGTGGAACTGTGTCAGTGCACTTGAAATTGTGTTTTCTCTGTTTTTAAACTATACTAACAACATTTACTGTGCAGTATTACCTACAGGGACTAGATGTGTACGGCACAAGAGATGTAAGCTCTTCTTATGTGAAGTCCATGCTCTGTTAGGATTTAGTCTGTCAATGGCAGCTCTCAAGATACAGAAGCAGCATTTGCTGTTTGCTAAGGCTCAGTGGACTGGGTTTCACTGTCCATGGGAAGCAGCGCTGGGTTTGTGGTTAGATACAGGAAATGCAACAAGTGCCTTTGCTTATACACGTCGTCAAAACAGGTTCAGCACTAGTGTAAATGCAAAGGCAGTTCTTAATATCTAAGTATCTAACTCAGAATTCATGGAAGGACCCAACCATCAAATCCAGTGTGTTTTCACACTGCAAAGTGTCTGCATCTGCTCACCCACTCTGTATTTCAATGGTGTTTTAAATCCAACCTAAAAACTCCCAGTGAATTCAAATGTTAAACTAAGCAATCATCAAAGTTAGTAGACTCAGGGCAGGATTTTTAAATTAAACTAAAAGTATAATAAAAAGCATTCTAAAACTTTAAAATATATGCAGAATCGATGATATGATGAAGGCTTTTTTCCTGAGCCATGTTTTCAGCTGGCCTTGCACTGAGTAGGGAATAAACTGCAGTTACACAAGGGACTGAGGAGGTTTTTCTGAAAATCTCTGTATTTTAGTCAACTAAGAAAGAACCAGCATGAAGTTACTGTACTGCAAACAGCCAGGAAAGTGACTTGTGCCAGCACAGAGATTAATATTAGTTTTTTTCCCTGAAAAAAAAAAGTGTTCTGAGTTATTCCCCTAATGACTAAGCTCTAGCCTCAAACGTTGAGGTGATGTCATGCTCATGCACTGTCCAAATTGACTTGCCATTTATACAAAATCTCATTTTGAAGAGTTGAATGTGTAACTGAAGCCATCAGCTCTCTAGAAAACATGTAAACACGTCTCCATTAGAGAATTACTAAGCCCTCATTTCCTGTTTAATAATCTTGACTGTGTACTTAGGCTAATGCGTGTCCTGTCCCAGTCCTCTCCCTCCCGCTGCCTCCAGCCCCCAGCAGGTATTTGTTTCAACTGGCTCTGTTTTATAGGGCTTTACTGCTTTAATAGATCACTCACCAGAGGTCTGGGAAGAAGTGAATCAGTCTAGCTGAAGGAATTGCCTTAAAAATGTTCGCTTACAAGACACGTGAAAGCCCATGAAGTCCAACAGCCAGCTAACAGGCAACTGAGCGATAAGACTGGGATTTCAACCCAAACCAAAGCAGCTTCCCCAGGTTTCAGCAGGCTGAGCAAAGAGCCGTCTTTTTGGGAAACTAAAGATGGACGTTCCGCCAGTGTCTGAGTCATCTAAGCTAGATTGGACATGGCCGTCCAGAGTGTACTTGAGAGAGAACGTTCCCGCATTGGCAGCGGGGTGGATGAAGTGATCTAATCATGCACCTCTTTTGTATCTATGATTAGAGTTCAGCCTGTACGGGAGAGTGGCCCCATCCCCACCACCACCACATACACAAGACCTCAGCCAGCATAATTGGAGAACACTGGCCCAGTTAGAAAGCACTAGAATCTCCAGCAGGGACCTCTGAAAAGCAGCTATTTGTTTCTGGACCCGTGGCTAGGGAGGCGGCAGACACAACACTTGGTTGCAGGCACACCCTCAAAAGCCTTCCTAAAAACGCTTTTTTATTGGATGTAAAAGTTATTTCAACTTCTGGGTGCAATTCAGGAAGTGGGTGATGCCTTACACAGTGTTCTGGCAGCATCAAAGCCAAATATTATCTCACTCCACTTATTGTAATAGGTGGTGGCTCCAAAATGATGGAGCCCATAGAGTTTCACAGGTATTGTTCATTAGTAGTCAGAGTTCTAGTATGCTGTGCTGTGAGCATGGCTCTGAGATTCATATATGCTTGTTTCATGGCAGAATGTTTTCTGCTGCCTTTATCTACTCTATAACCTGTTTCTAGTTAGAATGTGGTGATCCTAATTTCCGTATAAAATTGGAATGAAAAGATCAAAATTCATAATTTGTTTAAATAATGAAGTTTAGTCCCCCTAAACCAGGCTATTTTTTTTTTAAAGAGAGCCAGGCTTGTTCCTAGCCCCACCTGAGGTAACCAGCTCCAGCTGGGAGCACTAAAGCACCTATTTAAGCACGAAAGTAGCAAGAAGCCCCTTTTAAAGGCCAGTAAGTTGTTTCTCTTTGGTCAGTTAGCTTTGCTCTTGGGGGGACAGATAAAGACAACAGAAGTGCACTACCTTTGTCCGGGCAAGATGTTAAGTGAAGAACTGCTCATCTTCTTCTGCATAAGAGGAAGAAAACCACCTGGTTCTCAGGCGAAGAGCTCTGAGGCCTGGAGAACCAACAGCTTCATACCAATACCAAAAAGGAATTGCTCTCTGGAGATTCTCAGGTAAAACTGCTTCGTTTTCTTTTACCAGAGATAATACTGCTTTATTTGGTATTAGCTGATGTGAAAATGCTTGTAATTCAACTACATTATATTCATTACCTATTTTTATGAATCGGTGAGAGATGAGTGTATTTAATGGTTATAGAAGAAAATCAAAAGGTCAAGACTTTTCTTAATAGCTGTGTGAAAAATCTGCTTCCCAACTTAAGAATAATTCTCAGTGTTTAAGGTAAAACACCTTAAATTACTATGGCTTTAACACTTGTACTTGAAAAAAGTCATTTCTGCTCTGTCTGTAAATGTAATTCTCATACAAACAGAAGTAAGGCAGTGCTGTAACACTGGCTGTTTGGAAGGCTACACTTAACAGTGCTATAAGCATTTACTGCTACACAAATATGTTATGTTCTATGAAAGATCTTCACATGAAGTTTCTAAATGGCCAGCCGGTAGAGGTAATTCAGCAGGAAAAGCTGCAGTGTGATTTACATGGCAGCCAGTTTCCAGGATCAGGAGGAAGCTGAAAGCAAAAGATATGTTACAGGTCGTAAAAGGTTTTATTTTAAGTAAAATGAGCTCAACAGCTTCCCTTTGAAGGCACATCCAGGCTGCAAAAACTTCCAAATATAGCTCCCTTCCTGAGGGGTTTGTAGCAATCTGCATCAATGCTGAGCGGTTCCTGCACTGTGGAGATAGAAAATGTGGATTTCCAAGGAGTCTGACTTTTACAGAACAAACTAATGAGGCACAGGAATTTCCTCGCTGAAGACCTGAATATGTGACTAACTTCTGTCCTTGTGAAATCTGTCAAATGCAGGAAACGTGCCATTAAGGGAACTGTTTTAGCACTAGTGAGAGAACCTCACACCATCTCAAATGGTCACCTACTGCTTTACAGTGGGTACCTTAAGTTAGAACCCACCTGAACATCATTCTGATGGGTATGAGAAACACTCAAAAGGCTACGTAAAGGGAAGAAAATGAAAGAAGATTTTTGGTTTAGTAGTTCTCATCCCAGCTCTGGTGAGTCCCAGGAACCATCCTGCAGTTAAAGGAATTAACAGAAGCCTCTCGGCACTCAAAACCATTACATAGTTAAAAGATGTAGGAAGGAAGAAGCCCTAACAGTGGGAACTTGTGTATCGGGGCGCAGTCAGACATTGGAAGGTTGCTGGTGGGATGAGGCTTTGTGAAACAAGAGATGCAAGGACAAGCACTGGTTTTTGCACTGTTTCCGGAACATTCTGTGGTTTCCATGTACTTGAGTGGGATTTTCTGTAGGGAATACAGTCCTTGCAATGCGCTTAATATGTCCTTCAGTAGATACCTGAAATCACTTCTTTGCCAATCTCAGTCCTATTTCAAAACAGTATGTTGTTAAACTGTAACTAATTTGGAATGTAACACTTCTCCCTGTATCAGTTCTTAGGCCAGGCTGATAATGATGAGCTACTTCCTGTTACTTGTTGCTAGAGTATGAAGGAACAAGCTTTAGTTTTTCATTGAGTTAGTGAGTCTTTAACTCAAGTTACTGGTAGAGAACAAGTTCAAGTACAAAAGGAACATGAACAGATGCTGAAATAGGAATAAATTCCACCCACTGCCTGTATGTTTCTCTGTGCGTCAAGGGACAATGAAAGCAATACCTGAAACCCTATTATTCCATGTGCAAACTTGAAGAGTGCTGTAATTCTCTTTGTACTGATGCAGTGGCAGCAGTACTGTAACTGCTCAATTTAAACTCCTGCCCAAAATTGTAAGGCCTCTAGGCCTTGTGTTCTCCAGAACTGATGTAAGAGGAACCTGTTACATACCGCTCTTCATGACTGCATTGGACCACACGTTGGCGTTCAAGGCTTGTACAATTCTTTTCACTCCAGTGGACTCTGGAAAGTCATCTAAACCGAGAGAGAGACATTGCACTCCTTAGACCAAAACCCATTACATGTCTGAAAGTAAGGAGCTGTGTGTCTGAATCCCTGTCCTATCTTTTCACAGTCAATATAAATCACTACTTCTGTTAAAAACCACAGATTACTTGCCTTTGCTTCATGAGAGACCAAACAAATCTACATTAATGCATCACTTCTTGGTCGGTACTTCCATGTACTGTGAGCTCAGCCTTTTGTAGAGAAATCTAAATGCTCAGTGGGGTTTTGTTAAATATTTAGTATGAGGCCCACATGGTTCAGTAACCTGTAAGTAAATTTAATAGTGATAGTTTTAAGTTGCTGTTAAAAGCAAGGCATTTTTTACCCCAAGTTCTTTGAGAATGCTGTATGGCATAACAATAGATGCTAGAATTACTTTTCCCTCATTTATGAAGGAAAGAACTTTGGTTAACCATCTAAAAAAGGTGCAATGCTTGTTACAAATGATCATTGTAAAGCCATACCCACATCTAACTCCAAGTTTTCCAGTAATCCTGTGCATTACAGTAACTGGAAAGACTTGGAAAGCATTATTAGGACTAGTACTTATTTACTGAATAGCTCTGACACCACTTTGTATAAAGTCATTTTTCCATTTCCTCAGTTTAGTCAGCTTCCCATATTTGTGCAGGTCTCACAAAGCAATAGGGGAAGAAAACAAACAAACCCTTTGGATACAAAAATGTGATTGCTTAAAAATGAACTTCCTCTAAGGATGACTCAGGGACAGGTGCAATCATTGAAACTGCCCTTAAAAATGAATTTAAAGCTGTCTCTGACCCCTCGGATCAAGTATTTTGCCCTCTGATACTGCTGTTGGGTTCCATATCAGAGTCATTACCAGGAGTCTCAGTTTAGAGGTCTTGTCCTTACTGCACAAACAGCTGTTTGACAGTCACAGCAAGAGCTGTGGTTTATTTGTGATGAGCTGCCAGAAATGTCAGACTTTTTAAACAGATAATGGCCCAGTATGTTTACTGCATTCACTCTATCTTCTAGAATTCATACAGTGTGTTTATGGGGTAAATATGTTACTCACTGGAATACTCTTCTCCCTATGCACCAGCGACCATATTAAATATCCAGGAAAGAACATATCATAGAAAAGAATCATAGAATAGTTAGGGTTGGAAAGGACCTTAAGATCATCTAGTTCCAACCCCCCTGCAATACTCCAAACATTACAATCCTGACTTGTTATTCCTCCTATTAGTTCCATTAAGTGGTAAGTAGCTTGTTCTTTACAACAGTTACTCAACAGAAAACTAACTTGACTTAATGTTAGCATTTCCTTTTAAAGCACTTCTAAGGGATATCCCCTTCTGATTTTTCTGGTTTCTATAGATCAGAAGTGTTCTATACCCCCTATTTGACTAACAAAGTCCCCCAAAAAAATGCACTTTTAAAGACATGGTGGGGAGAGAAGGAGCATTCTTGGCCATCCAGGATACAATTTGTATCTAGGCACTTGCAAGGGGAAGGGGTGGGACTTGTGTTCTAGTTTACGACTTAGACTAAACTCTTGCTGGTGATAGCTACATACTTAGTGAACCTGAAATAGCGCAAATGTTGGTGACTAATTCCACTGAGGCCTGGAAATGGAGTCGCTTATCTCATTCTGGTTCTGTAGAGGTAAGATGTAAACACTGTCTTTGTATCGCTGCAATGAGGAGGTTGGGCTGATGCTGATAAGGCTGTCAGGAAGCGCACAGTCACTTTTCAGGAGTGGAACATCACACATCACACTTGTGACTTGGATGGGTTTTTTCAAGTTATAAATGTACGGTCAGCCAGTGATTCTGAAACTGGTTTATTTCCTGTGTAACAGCATATGGTCTTCTGAAGTGTTTTTAACAATCTCCTTTTCAGCCTGTCATGTCACCATCAGAATTACTTCTCTTAAGCACAACAGTTTAAAGCTGGTGGGTTTTTTTTTAAAAAGGCAAAGAATTTTCCTGCCCTGGATCCTGTTCTTAGATTTATTTCCAAAGTGGAATATGATCAATACAGTCCTAGGATTGGTGCCAGAAAAAGGAGCAGATATTATTTTTATGTAGGTGCTACATAAACAGCAGCTGTATTTGGGAGGAGACAAATGGAATTTCTTGGAGGAAATAACCTCCTCCTCCTCCTGACCTTTTCTAGCTGAGGCTAAGCCTCACCAACTGGGAGCATTCCATGCTGTAATCATGTAGCACATAAATAAAGTTATGCCCCTTGCAATTGTTCAGGAGATATTTTGGTGTGCTTTTTCATTCTAAAAGTTAAAAGAGAAGTAGCAGTCCTACCATCTTCATCAGGCAGTTCCTCAGGGCTAAGTTCCACCAGTTCAAAGCCGTGTTTGATGCACCATTCTTGAGCTTTCTGTCTGTTAACACCTGAAATTGGGAAACAAAAATGCATAGTGAAGATACACATTTGAGACTAATACCAGTAGTTGAATATTCAGCTACGTTTTATTCCTTTAAAGTCGTTTGCTCATTCTGGATTGTATGGGAAAACAGTATATGGTAGCTGGTGTGGGTCCTCCAATTTTGAATTTGATTCCAAAAGGCTTCCGAAAAGCAAAAAATTGGTTTTGGGTTTTTTTTTTTTTTTTCACAATTACCATAAAATCAAATGACTTTGCAGTGGATACTCAAAGGGGTGTGTAAGTGAAGTGCCACAGTGAATGAAGGCCATTAACTCCAGGTTTAAAGCTGAAATCAGTTAGAGGGACATACCTGTACCTTACAGCTTGCTGTTGTGTTGCATATACTGATGTAGAACCAAAGCAAACCTGTATTCCTGGTCATAAGAGTAACCTGACTCAATCAAATCTTAGAGCTCAGTCTTGCACTGATATTTTGAGAAGCAATTGTGTTAATTTAACTAGAAAATGAATCATTATATGCAAGGTTAATATGGAACTTCTGTGGGTTTCATACCATTTTCAGATACTCTGTTACAAACAAGGATCATGACTTCCGGTAACCATTCTTCTGTCAAAGTAAGCCATTCAGAGACATTATCAAGTCCAGATTTCTAAAGGAGAAAAACCAAAGTTACTTGGAATACAGACTCAAATCCTTTAGATTTTTAAACTAGTTTTAAATCATTATTAGAATAAGGAAATATGCTAGAAGTAGTTGGAGATGGTGGGAAAATTTGCCTAACCACTGGCACAGCTGCATCCCCAAAACCCTCCCTTCCACCTGGAGTATAATAGTAAAAGGAAAGAAAACAGTTTCAGTTGTTAGCAGGAATAATTTAACATTGATCTACTGACAATTAAGTACAACAGCCTAAAAGGAATGGATGGCACAAGATGAAAGAATGTAATTTGTGGTTAGCACTGTGATAAGGCAACTATATCATACAGGTAAAGCAATATAATGAAGCAGAAGAGTCTTACTATTGTGCTGTCGAAGTACACAACAAATGCTTGCACTGATTCAGCAATATCTGCAGTAACAAGAAATGTGTTTGGTACTACACACAGGTGAATATCTGCAGAGTAATACTTATTATCTATTGTCCAGGGGTAAAACTTCACTCTTCCACTTGTAGTTGCTCCCACAGTAATGTCATCTTTTCCTGTGATACCTGTATAAAAGGAAATGAATGAGATGGGTGATAAAACCAGCATCAAGAGAACAGTTTGTGCAGAGAAGCTGGTAGAATGCCAGTACAGAGCTGTCTTTTCTTACTCTAATAAACCAGTATATGTTTAAGATCCTTAGAAATTCCACCTCAATCTACTCTGTGCTAGAGTTCATTACTTACCCTTCAAAAGAGTTTATTGTCTGGCTCTCAAAATAAAAGGTGGTATAGATGCTCTTCAGAAACAAACCTTTTTCCTGGAAATACCTTTTAATGTGTTAGCCTCAAACCCGCTACCTGTAAACAGGATGTATGGAGACAATACCTAAACTTTATTACAGCAGAAACAAACCCTGCATGTTCATTCAGATGTAAAGAACTGCTTGACTGTGACCAAAACCTGAAGGTAACTAATGAGAAAACAAAGCAAGTTACTACAATTGAGTTGTAATTCCCATTAAATTCCATGTAGGAGCTCGACAATTAAAATCCAAGGCAGTGCTTTGATAATGTGATGTTAAACACTGCCCTTTGTGTGCTGGGAGCAACCCTCAGGTTGCTCATGACAGCCACCTGGTGGAGGTGAATTATAGTTTGCGGCAGAAGATCCCATCCATACCTTGCCGGAACGGGCAGAATATCTTGTTCCAGCTGGACAAACTTAAAGACCCTTTAAAGCACAGGTCAGTTGTATAGAACTGAGCCAGCTAGAATTGCTTTGGGCATCAAGAGTTAAAGAACAGAAATATATGGGGGGGTTCAGAGATCTTAAAGGTTAGCTTTTGAAGGTACTGAGAAACAGTTCCTGGAGATGCTAGAACAGGCTGTTCCCCAAGTAGGGCCACAAGAAGCTAAGAATAAAGGAGGCCATAGAAATTACTGAAACCCAGAAAATCAGTAATGAGACTTGGAAAGCCAAAGGGGGTAGGAGAAGAGGGTGAGCAAAGGAAGTCTGTTCAAAAGGCACTGCAGTGAAGTGAGCCACCCTAGCAAGAACACAAAAGGAAAGAACTTGCAGAACGATTTTCAAAAGCCAGTATGAAACAACTTTCACATTTGCTTTGGAAGTGGTTATTTTTCCACCTCACAAAAGAGTTCATGGACAAATTTCAGCCTCAGAGTACTGCTAGGAGAATGAGGACATGTCCCATTTCCTATTACATGCCACTGGTTCCTGTATTTTAAGCAGTTGTCTTTCATCCCATTGTGCTTCTGATGACCCATCATTCATCCAAAGAGATTTTGCCGATCCCCTGTGGAATTTCTCTCCCAGTCAAAATGTACGTTGCACACTAACCTCGAAGGGCTGCAGGGAACCTTCTAAAGGCTTCAGCCTTGTTATGCCTTAGCCTGCATGAAAGGCTGTAACAAATAACTGCAAAGCAGCCTGATTACTCATGGCAGGAAAGTAAATGTAGTTTGGGTATCTTGTAAATAGTTCTCTGCCACAAAAAGTCTCTTAAACCATTAGGTTTTGCCCTTTAAACAAGCAGAGACTACAAAAGAAATACACACTACAACTCAAAGCAAGTTGTCAAGGATATAGTCTGTGTTGGAGCTAGTTTAAAGGATTACATTTGCCACCTCCAGATTCCAGAAATTTCTTTCCAGGACAGCCTGTGTTTTAATATAAAAGAAGTAAATTCAGAGAGAACACTTTAATATCCTCTAAATCAGATATGAATCACAATAAACCCCATCAAGTTCTATTTGCATACAGAATAAACTTGTATAAAATTAATCTGGCAAGAAGGAGGTGGCTTGTCAACCCTATCTCTAACAGAGTTGGAGTTACTCACTTTTAATTTTAAACTCCTCAGCCATTGAAAGTGTCAGTGGTTTGCCATGCAAAGAGCCTGGAAAACCAACTGAGTCACTCTGTGACCACAACAGTAGGCAGGCCTGCTGGGCTGCCTCAATTAGCTTGCCTTTTCATAGGGCAGAAGTGGCTTGTCTGGATGACAGGAATGCAAACAGCCTCCAAATGCAGCACCACTAAAGAGTACTAAAAAGATGCATGGAAAAGTTCATGCCACAAAAGAACATTGCTTAGTGTCACTCAAAAACATGATTTAGAGTTCAAGGTCCTCCAACAAATACTTCACTTACTAATGCTGGACACTTACTTTACTGAAATAACCTTTATAGTCTTACCAATAAGTGCTGATGTGAATTAAGACATTCCTGTACTTGTGTCCCACACTTGCGTACAAAAGCACTTTGGAGCAATAGAAGCTTCCAAATTTACAGTGAATTACTTGAGGACAGGGACCAAACAAGACAATTTCTAAGCCAGCTCCAGTATCAGCCTCGGTTATAACCTGGCAAGGGTGCTATTCACCCGTGCAGTCTCCAAAGCCCCTGTACTAACACCCACCTATACCAGGATCACCACATTTCTTGGACATGGACAATTCTCTTCTTCCAGTTTATCCCAGTCCACGATTCACTTTGCCCATTTTCTACCAGAAAGCCATTTAAGAACAAAACAGCAACTG
Source organism: Lathamus discolor (assembly GCF_037157495.1). NCBI lineage: Eukaryota > Metazoa > Chordata > Aves > Psittaciformes > Psittacidae > Lathamus > Lathamus discolor. The sequence goes on along the minus strand of NC_088891.1, from coordinate 2,179,319 downwards.
GCATACGAGATCAGTGCATGGCTCAGTCCAGTAACAGATAGTGACTGGTGGTGTATGGCTCACTCCAGGCAGTCAGTCACCAGCTTTGGTTTTTCAGAAAGCTCCTTGGTTGTGTCCCTTCCTCACTCAGCAGTATCTGTAATTTCTAATAATGTGGACAAAATTCTGACCAATGCTTTTGGAAACTCAGTTATTTACATGTCTGATCATTTCACTGACTTAAACTTGCTGACTTTTAACTTTATGACCTTCCATATAGACACGATAAATTAAACAACGATTCAGAAGACAAGGAAGAGGGCACGGCAAAACTGTAAACCCCAACATCCATTCCCTTTTTGTAACACAGAGGCTCAGTGTTCTGCCAGTGCAAGGCAGCAAATCCTTTTGAAAAGGGAGAACTGGAGACCAGAAGGGACCTTTCTTTAAGAGAATTGAACAATAATCAAAGACCCAGATGTCGATCTCTTGCTTCTTGCAGCAGCGTTCCCTTTTCTCTAATACCCAACTGACATTTAAGCGCTTTGGCTATATTGTGTGTTTAATAGCAGTATCTTTTTCAGAACCATGACAACTCCTGTTTGAAGGGGTGTTTTCCAAAGGAATTAAGGTATTGATCACTCTTTCTTGTGTTTTCCAGATTGAATACATACTGTAAGAACATAATTCAGTCTTCTACGAAGCCCTAAATGATTCTAAGTCCCCTTGGTAGGTACACCAAGTAGTTCTCCCATTCTGGGCCTTGAGAGCCACCTGGTGGAATACACCATAAAAAATACTCCTGCAAATTATACAAGGAGTAAAGAGACACAAGAAATATGCTATGGGGGAGAAGGGGAGTCCTAAACAGTCAAAAAAGAGGGGAGAGAGAATCACATCAGACAGTATTTACCTATTTGCCAGCATTATTAAAAACTGAATTGTTTTCTGTTTTAATTTGGGATAAATACATCTGAAAGAAAAGCCAGTCCCATTTTGTGCATTTTAAACAGCTTTGTTTTGTCACAGTATCTCATCAATAAGCATTCAGGGCATCCTATGGAAATGTGAACGAATTAAAGTATGTCTAGCAAATATTCTTCTCATCCTCAAGCTATTTCCCACTTAACAGGATGAGAACACTGGGAAAAGCCTTGTAATTAGCCTGGAAAGTTCTGGCAGGCAGCAGGACAGATCAGTTCTCATACACCTCCTAACAGTGAATGCTCCAAGCAGCGTCTTTCTACTTATAAGACGGGTTTTCCTACAAAGAGCACGTACCAGAGAAATCAACACAGTGGCGAAAGCAGTGATGATACCCGTTTCATTTCATGTTTCTGGTACAGACTCAAAACCCAGCTGCTCTATGGACCCTACCATCAACACAGTATTTAATAGCACATTTAACCAAATATATTGTATCTCAGTGTACTGCGTCAGAGGTGCTGATACAACGGCCCCGATCTCATCATTGAGCTCTAAACCATTACTAAATAATGTCTTTAATCTGGTGTGACACTTTCATGCAGTAAAAGCACACGTTCTGAGAACTACACCAGCATTTTGCTTCCATCCACCAAACCCCTTCAGCCAGGCCAGCCAGAGCTGCCTTGGCCTTATCAGTATATCCTTGAATGTTTCACAATGTTTGTTCTGCTTATTCTTCTGGAGCTGATCTGATTTCACTTGTTATCTAAAGCAGAAAATTAAATTCTTGTGGTATTTATTTTAGTAAATCATCATGTTTTTTTTTTCAGGAAGGTTTTAATGTCTTTTGTGAAACGACCCAACCAGAGGACACACACAAGACTACCTGTAAGGCTCCAGTTTTGGTACTGAAAAACAGTGGAAGAAGAGACATTTAAAAGTGAGTACTAGTTTAAAAAACCTGAAGTTTTAAGACTTTCTTCTGTGAAGCTTTTTATTCATCTTCCTTTTTTACTTATTTCACAATAAAAAATAACCCAAGAAAACTACAGGAACCTTGAATAATACCTTACAATTCACTTATCCCTCCCTCAAAAATAAGCAATGACCGATATAATATTCTTTGGTATGGAATGCTTAAATAATTCAGTATCAACCCAGCTGCTGTGACAGAGCAGCCTCTGACCGCAGAGCTGGTGCTGTTATTCTTGGTTCAAAATGTGGTTTAATGAAATGAAAGGAGCCAGTCCCCGGGGGCTGCCCTGTGCTTTAGGAGGTCCCAAGTAAGATCTTACTCAGACAGCTGAGAGCAGATCCAGAGGAGGAGGTATGGTGTTGGTAAGTTGCACATATCAGGATGCACATCAAACCATTTGAGACAGCTCCCTAAAAAGCAAGGCTGTACTAACAAGTTGCAACGGCAAAACCACAAAGATTTAAACAGCCTTTTCCTGGAATCCCCCTGATTTTACAATTGCTAAAAATTCCACCAGAATTTTCTCTACTTCAGGGCTCACTCTTTTTTAGGCCATAAAAATGGGAACTGGGTGCCCAGAAAAGCACTTCCTCTGGAATGAATTCTATGCATGTGATACAGAGTAACTGTAACCTACAACTGTAATAACTGCAGAAAGGAAGGGGTTTAGCTTTCCCTTTCTTTATGCTTCTGCACTGGGGCAACGAATAGTAACAGTATAATGCATGAAAGCAAGAGACCTTTATAGAGTTCAGACTATACGCACTGGACGATGCTTAAGGTCTAATGCAGCCTGTTCGCTCCATAAATAGAAAGTCGAAACCAAAGGGATGGTATTTATCCACCTCTTCTTTTTCTCTTGCCTATACTCCTGAGCCACTCTGGTGTCCCCCTTGTTCTTGGGGCCATGTGGGCCACGGACCTGTCCCAGGGGCTGTTGTGCTCTCCAGGTGAATGGCCAGCGGCAACCCTGACGGTCTCATGAACCTGTCCTTCCTTGTTCTACAAAGTACTATTCCTGTTCACCCCAAGGCAATTCTCGAATTATCTAGTCCGGGTATAACTCTAGACTGTCGATTCTCATCTAGAACTGGGCCAATGGAATGTGGGGTTTCCTTTTCTTCCTCAGTTGCGGTGGTACTGCCTGCTGCTTGGTACGGAGGGCCCAGAACACAGCCTGCGCTCTGCACCACCTCTCTTGAACCGCCTATTCCCTTAAGGCACTCGGGAGGCCGCTGGCTCCCTCCTCAAGGCAGGCGGTTAAACGCGGCAGGCCCAGGGGCCGGTGGCCGCGCCGAGGGGAGCAGAGCAGCCCTCGGGGCTCCTCGTGGCGCGGGTGGCGGTGAGGGGCTGCCGGGCCCGGGCCCCGCGGCGGTGACTCACGTTTGACGAGCTCCTGGGCCGCGAAGCCGGCGGCGCAGCTGGTCACCAGCGCCAGCGGCCCCTCCGCCGCCATGACGCCCGCCGCCGCGCCCCTTCCGGCACCGCCGCTACCACACAGCGGCCGGGGGGGGGGGGGACACGGGGAGGAGCGGGCCCAGCCCTCGCCTCCCGTGCCTTCCCCCCCCGCGGCGCGGCGGATGGTGCGGTCCGGCCAGCGCGTCCCGTTGCTAGGGGCGAGGGCGGCGGCCGCCATGGCCGGGTTCGCGGAGCCGCGGCGGAAGGCCGGGGCCGGCCCGGGGCAGGTGGGTCCGGGCAGCGCCGCACCGGCCCCGCAAAACCCCCGCGGGGCCCCGCTCCCTCTGCTGCGGGGACGGGAGGGCTCAGCCCCTGCCTGAGGCGACGGTGAAGTTGGGATAAGGGCTTGGGTTATCGCCTTTCTATTCTCTTACCGAGGACAGAGGTTATAGGGAGCCACATGCGTTTTTCTCTTGTATTCAGGAAATACTGAATTTTGATTAAGTCCCGCTACATAACGGTGGTTTTGGTTATGGGTATGATTTTTGTCATCACTTGTTTTTTAGGCACAAGAAGAACTTCGCAAGCTTAAAGTTAAGATGAAAAACACTGACTTGAAAAGAAATGTAGCAACTGTGGATATCGGTGACCTCGAAACAGTGAGGGGAAGAACTGAGCTTGGCCTGAGAGTAAGTAAAATAGAGCACATGCAGAAGACGAAGGATGATTTCATTTTGTTTGGGTCATCAGAATTAACTGATCTTGTGCCCATCAGCCAAAATCAGACTTAGTCCAACAGAAGCACAAAGTCTATAACCTTTTCAATCAAGCGAAGGCCTGGACTGCAAAATTAACTGAGCTAAGTAAATTTAATATCCCTCATACCTTTGTAATACTCTAAACATTATTTTTTCCCTCTAACAGAAGCACGATGAAAATTATTTAAATGCTGTGAACAGACAAGTGTTAACTGTTTCTTCTGCTGGTAATAAAGAAGTACATTCAAAAGGGCCCCCTAAATGGTAAGTGAAACAGCTGGTCTGTTGCAGAGACAAATGCAAGCAGCAGGGCAGAAAAACTGGGGGTTCAGAGTCTTGTAAAGCAAAGGGGAGTATTGGCCCAGATGAGGTTATTCTGGTCATTTGTCGGTTTGGTTTTAAGTTAAAAACAATACAGAAGTAAATGTACTTCTAAGTAGATACGACAACCTTCTGCTAAGTCCTGTGATCTTTCCTTTGTTAAATGCTAATTTAAATACAGTTTGTTGGACTCAACCAGGTGGCAGCAGTATGGCTTTAACAGCGAAATCAAAGGAATTTTTAAAACCTCACTGTTTTTCTTTCTAAATCAGGGGCCTTCATCCTGGCGCTTCTCAGAAACAGCTCATTGTACCACGAGTGCCGGTTGGGCCCATGACTGTGCAGGTGTACAGCAGATCAGCACTACGCATGTCTCCAGGGTCACAGGTCAGAAATAACACAGTGCTTATTCTGTCAGAGACCGCATTCCGTGAGTAGACTGGTGTCTTGTAGGTTACCATAATGTTATGTTCTGATTCCTCGTGGATTCAGTTTCTGATAATATACCATCTATGACTGAAGTGTTAAAAGATTCTCAGTAAGACTGAGCAGGCTGAGAGATAGGAGCCTTCTCCCAGCCTTGCAGTTGGGATAAAATCTAAGTTAGGAAGGACTTTGGTATCATCCTGTGTGCATCCACAAGCCCTCTGTTCTTTATTCCCCCTCCTCCCCCCCACCCCAAGTATATTCTTAAGAGTATGAAACCAAATGTTTGTTCTGCTTTAAGGTCCCAGTCCTGCAAATACCATATGCTTAACTGGGCTTTTGTAAGTAATGTGTTTAAATAAAATGGAACTGTATGTTGGAATAGCATGAGCACAGGTATCAGTGTTTGTGGTGTCTGAGACTAAAAGTGGTTCTCTGTCTTGTTTTTGCATAAAAGATATGGTAAATTGTGGGAAAGACTTCTGTTAATGTGTAAGGTAGTCACTTTTATAAGACATAAATAGTTTTCCGTTTGCAGACAGTATTTCCAGGTAAATAGGCTTGAAGATATCAATGTTTCAACTCATAGGGGTTCTGAGGGAATTAATAATTCACATAGTAATATTGTAATATTGTCCATAGTATGCTGTGCAAGAGTAGAAATGGAGCGCAAGTTGTGCTTATAGTAGTTAGGATAAAAAAAAGGATGGAGTCAAGTAAGCACAGATGCTATTTTCACATATCCATTGCTAGAAGACTTGTCATATGGGAAATAGCTTACCCACAGGTGTCAGAATAGGCTTAAAATTATTTACTCGCACACAGAGTATTTGTGAATCATAGCAGCAGCCACATAAGACTCTGCAAATCCAGCTCACGGGGGGAACTGTGAAGCACTTTCCCCTTCCCCCTTTACTCTATTTTGTAATTGGATTTCTTCTAATAAAGCCTGAGAACCATATAGATGCTTCTTCCTTGTGCAGTAATTGTAAAGCCTCTGAAAACACACTGTTGCCTGTTGCCTTCGGTGGCGTGGCGACCTGGTTCAGGAACGGCACGGCGACCAACCCCAGGCCGCTCGGGCCATCGGCTGGCAGACACCAATGTGGTGGATAGCAAATGGCGCTTATTGACGAGTGACACAGCATTATATACCCTGAGTTTACAACGTCGCTTCCGTCTGCTTACGTCACAAACCAAGCGTTACTGGCTATAGGGAGAGGGGCCTTATCTTCTTATCTTTCCGTACAGTGCGACATCTTCCAACCGCCGGACCCTAACTACCTACATTTCCCCCCTCCCTATGCGTAATTAAATTGGCTAAAATCCAACAAGTTCTAAAAGAGGTATATCATAATTTTAGATATTAAACACATCTCGTTCCTATTCTATGCTCTATAACTATCTTATCTTACTATATCTTATCTTGTCTATACCTGTATTTACAACAATCTTGAGGTATATATCACAAACAAACTTGAGTATAAAACATAAGGCACGTAGAGCAAGAGGTAACCGGGGGGTAACTGGGATCGACGGAGTATAACTGGAGATGGCGAAAGGAAACTTCGAACAAGAACATTCTTAAAGCAGTTGTTGACGTTCTATCAACATAATATTGACTTTTTCTAGCCAGCTCTTAACAAACGACACAAGCTTGTTCAGAACACAGGGCCCGAAGATCAGTGCCATCACGATCATTGCAATTGGTCCCACCAGAGTAGATATCATGGTGGTTAGCCATGGTGAATGGTTGAACCACGATTCATACCATCCTTGTTGAGCTTCTCTTTCCCTTTTCCTTTTTTCTAAACCTTCTCTAAGTTTGGCCATAGTGTCCCTCACTACTCCAGTGTGATCTGCGTATACACAGCATTCTTCTCTAAGGGCTGCACACACCCCTCCTTGCTGTAAAAACATTAAATCTAGTCCTCTCCGGTTTTGCAACACTACTTCGGACAGTGATCTGATAGATTTTTCTAAAGCAGTTATTGACTGTTCCATTCTTACCAGGTCCTCGTCTACGGCCGTCCTTAGTGCTTTAAATTCTTTGCTCTGTTGTACCAATGAGGTTACTCCTGTACCTACTCCCACACCTCCCAGGATCATTAACGTGGCTAAATGCTGTGAAGGGTTCTCGTTTGAACAAGTGATGTTTCGGGGTGATCTGTGAGTCATAAACAAACTTTTCGGTATGGTAAAAGATTTTGGGGATTATAGTTACTTGGACACAATATTCTGCGGATGAATTAAATTTTTCCAGCGACAGACAAGGTGTAACTCCCATAATAGAACAAACCCACTTAGTATTGTTGGCCGGTATTAACCATTTTGCAGAGGTACTATTTTGGATCTTATTAACACACAGTTGTTTTTGTTCTTTGGGACTTTACCTACACACACGCCACGTCCCACTATTTGCTCTATTGTGATTCCTTGCTTTTCTGTGTCCCATATACACTGGACCGGATTTGGAACGTTTATCCGTGTGGGTTTGTCACCTACTCCTATAGCCTCGTAATAGGGTGGGTTTATCCCGTAGCACAGCCAACAATGCTCGGTAAGATTTGGGTGAGTTTTGTTCAGTATTTGGTAGCTAACTTGCATCATTTTCCAAAGAGGATTTCTATCATAAATGTTGAGGATGTGTGTCGCTGTAGTTGTGGCGAGTTTGGTATTATTTATGGCAATATCTGGGAAAGGTGTGGGTGTTTGTGGGTTGAGAACTGGATCAGTTGGGGGTTGTGGATTAAGAACTGGGTTGGGCCCAACTGCTTGGGGTGCTTGCGGCAAGAGTCTAATGATTTGTATTACTACTCCTGGATCAGTGAAAGCTTTGTGAATGAATACTGACCACATTTTCCCCACAGCCCAACCCGCATTGGTCGGGTGTAGGGTTTCTAACTTTAAATGGGTGCAAGTACCTCTATGATATATCATCCCATCACTCGCAAATTTTGGATGGTCACAGTTATCTGGTCCCCATGTTACTTGCAAGAATTCATCGTTTTTTCCTGGCTTCCATCTATCACTTGTTACAATGGTCTCACATCCCCAATACCCACAGAAATAATATCCTGGATAGTTACAGTATCTCATTCCTGGGTTTGAATTGGGGCACCAATATGTTCCCCACAATGATTTAGATCTGGATCCTCCCACTGTGGAGAATAAATCGCCAATTGTTACCGTAAAAGTCGGGGCACCTACTGTCGTGTTTTCTTTTATCACTGGTTCACTGTGTGCGACTTTTAGGACCCACCTGAATGGTCGATGAGGATGGTAAGCTGAACTTGCCTGACTCACGGTGACAAACCCTAAAATCAAAATTACACAGAAGCATCGCAGCCCCACCCCGCAGGGGTTAGGTCGCTGTTGGTTTGATTCAGCCAGTGTAGAGCTCCCAGGTGCGGACTGGATGCTTGTCAACTCGTTCTCTCTGTCGGTTACCGGGATGTATGGGTTACGGGGACGTCCGATGAGAGGAATTTGACTCTATTAGAAGTCAGGCACCATGTTCATCTGCAAAACAGAATTACATAGTGAATCAGATTTATTGGCTTACTAATGGTAAAAATGCCCTCCACTCTGAAACAGCTTTTGTGCTGAAGCAGAATAAGGTTTGAACCATTTCATTGTACCAAAGATGTCAACCTGTTCTGTATACTCAAATATATTTTCTGCATCAAGATGGTTCAAGACATCTTAAATTTAAGACTTTGGATAATATGAATGGAAGAAACCCATGATACCATCCACTCCAAATCCTGCAAATGCAGAGTTGTCACTTGCCACACATTTCAGCTGACAAAGTAACTTTTATCAGGTGGTTTTTTATTAAGCATTCCAACTGTTGTTATCCTGTGTGGAATCTGCCACTGCAGCATTGATCACTGCACTGTCAGTCTGGGTGGGGAATCTGTGTTGAGACTCATCTCCTGTTTTAATTGAGAAGATATTCAATTTCCCCCCAGTTCTTTCATAATAGCAGAAGCAGTTTCCTTTCTGTACAGTGGTGTGTTATAGTAATAAAATAAATACCACAAAATCACTGATGAGGTGAAAATTGAACTTTCTGTCTCTGTGCAGCCATGTGGGTAAGAGAGTAATTGGCTTGGATAATAACTTCTGTTCTTACAAACCCAAACCTAAATGAGCATCTCATTGATACATCTGCTTCTAATTACTATCAAAAGAAGAGACTATATTGTACAGATAAACGAATTAAACCATTTTTAGTGCTTCCCAATGGTTTAATAGTTCAAATACACATCTCATGATTCTTGAACATTTTTGGCTTATTTTTTTTTTGTCAAAAAATAGAATTCTCATAATTTTTTTTTTTTACATTCACACAACAGAAGTATCAGAGTTATTGTGTAGAAATATGTTGTGGTGGATCTTGCTATGTAAGAGAGCTTTTTGTATTCCTGTATTCATGTAATGGGAATTAAGCATATTTGCCATAAGGATTCCTCCTTATTTAGCACTGGTTGGTAAATAGACCCTGTTGGGTACAGTCTTGTTAACAGTGTTACTGCAATAAAAGTATTGGGAGATGCTGATAGCCCAGATAGAAATCCAGGTGTAAACTAAAGCACATGTCTTGAGATAAACCAAAATGTTTTCAACTTAAGAAACTTCTACTCTAGTACAAATACATGGCATCACTTCTGGCTTTTCTAGAACAAGTGTGTGCTTTAGATACTTCTCATAACAGGAAAGTTTAAAAGTATTTTTTTGACCACTGGGCTTTAAATCAGTAATTTTTATTAGCAAAAGAGTTGAATCCATTCCATGCAGATAACACAGTACATTAGGAAACTACTATGTGTTCATTCTTATTACTATAAGGATTTTTTTATTTCCTCATTTAGTTACAAGCAAGTGCTCTATCTACATGGAGCCAATGGGCCATAACCAATCCAAAGAAGCTGTTCTGGTCCATCAGGTCAATGACTCCTGAATTCAAGTCTCTTGCAAACATGGCCAAGGTGGATTGGATTCTTACTGTAATCTGTGGGAAGAATGCAATATAACATTATCCCAATAGATAGGGGTGTATAAAACATTTGTTATAACCCAGGGAGATGGAATTCACAAATGACCTATGTTAAGCAAGTCAGTCCGACCTGATTGTCCTTTCCACTCAGAATTTAACTCGAAGAGTTGCAAATGTGAAAATTTCAGAGCTTTTAACGGAATTACTTGAACCAATTTTGGCAAAACATATATGTGAATAGTAGTTGTATGCCTTGCTGTTCAAAAGGCACTTCTTCCTTGTCTGACCAGTTCAGTGTGGATAGTAAATCATGAATTTTTGTCATAATTTTGCAAATTCGTGAACATGTTGGCCAATTCTTGCTTATAGATACTTCTGTCCTAGTGCAGTGCTTTTAAGACACTGCCTATCATGTATTTCAGCAGCAGGTGGAAATGGATATGAAGATTATGCTTCACCCAGAGAACAATGATAATAAAGCTGGTTTAAAACAACAGAACAATGAGATCAAGCTGCCACTTATAACTATGAAAAAATCTGCTCCTGTAAGTAACTCATTTTATCTTAAGGGCTTATTATATGTCTTAGTTTTCACTATTATTATTATTATCAGTTCTAAATAATTTTATTTTAAGTGAAAATACCTCAGAACTTTCTACTTTTGGACATTGATATTTAGCACAGCACTGTGGTCCACGTGAAAGAATATGCCCAGTGGTCTCGCCTGAGGATCCTCTTCTACAGTTTAATCTATGTAATAGATGCATTACGAAGCAAGCCCAGTGCTGTAAGAGACATTCTGGGGTGTTCGGTTTTAAAGAACATGAGCAGAACCTGTGAATGGCACAGTTGTAAGCTGCCATTTGTAAAAAATGCTTTTTGAAAGCTGTTGCCCAGACGAAGAGGTGATTTGTCTAACCCTGTGATACAGAGTTAATTAGAAAAAGGCATCATGGCTAATAGCTGTTTAGAACCACTCTAAAACACTCGCAGGGAGGAATATTATACTACTGCAGAGAGCCATGTGTTTCACTGCTCGCACTGAAACATGCACGGATCAGAGAGAACTTCTTAATGCTGACTTGAATTACAGACCTTTAGTGTGAATTAGTCAAGCTCTCTGATACATATTTACAGCTGCTAAGGAACTGTTCATGACAGGGAAAACCAAGTACATATTTCCTATCTAGTTTATCCTACAGGGTTTACTGAAGTAAATGCTTTTTAGGAGTTTCCAAATCCCATGACACAGTCTGTGTTTTGAAATGTTCTGGCTTCACTGGGAATAAAATTTTGCAAATAAGATTTGCAAAATCCACTCCTGAGGTAGTGAATTAAGGCACTTGCGTTACGTGTAAGCTACACTTGAGCTTAAAGGAATTATAGATCACCAATAGTAACTGAAGTAAATTGATGTGTAGTTGCAGGTGTAAAATAATATGGGTTTTAGTTTGAAAAAAAACATCAATTAAAGTACCTACAAGAATTAACTGGGCGCTTCCTCCCCTGGTTTTACTCATCAGCCATTAGAGGGCAATATTTGTACACACACACGTGGGTGCACGCACACGTACCCCGTGTACATGCCCTACGTATGTACATTCGTTCAAAGATTCTCTCCAAAAGAAATCAGTGGCAGAAGGACTCTCACTGAAGTAAATTAAAATCTAATTGCCTGGTTACCTGCATTCAGGGTGCTTCCAGGAGTTGTCAGCATCTGGGTTTTTGAGGAGACCTGAGCATTTAGAAATGTGATGAGATTAAAAGCACACTGGTTCTGAGGTGACCAGATAGGTCAGCACAAATCTACACGGACTTCTTATTATCCTGCTGTTTGAGTAGCTGGAAAAATTATTAGTAAGGATCTTATTGTTTCATGAAAAATGTCTTTTCTTGCTCTTTTGGTATTATAAAGTTGCTGATGCTGGATTTTATGATAGAAACTAAGAACAATTATCTGTTGCCCTTGTACCTTTTTGGGTCTGATAAGCACTAACGCTTTATTCTCTGGAAAGTTCTGTAGTTATCTTAAAGTGAGGATCCTTATTCTGTTTGAAACACTGTGTGCAGACTGGGCATCACTTTATTTTATATCTCATATCTGGGTAACATATGAAAAATTATGAATAGGTAATGATTAAATACGTGTACTTCTCGTGGAGTACACAATGGGAAAACAGATACTAATCTGAATTGCAGCAAAAATAGTCCTGATGTACTCCTGCAATGTAGAAAAGATTCCCAACTACACCTTTCATTTTCCTAGGACTGCTGTTCTCTTACAGAATTACACTGGCACTTTTTTGGTCCTTGTTTTCTTACAGATGCATATTATACTGTACACTTAGGAACCTTTTAATTTATTGATGAGGTAAAATTTAATATGGTGATGATTTCTAGTCTTCATGAGTTGCATCTTACATAGTGTGGCTCTAATGGTGATGGCAGTGATTCTGTGTTGGGGAGAGTTTAAGCTAACTTATTTGAGCACCACCATCCTGATCATATCCTCCATTATTCATTCTTTATTTAGTATTTGCATAGAGCTAATAACTAATGCTTATCACCGAATGTCTATTAATTTCCAAAATGATAAAGTAAGGCAAAGCATCTAGTCATTTCAAGTGACTAGAAGAAGCTGTAGAAAAAAAAAACACAGATCTTTTGGTCCTGCAAACCTGATTGTGTTTTAAACCTATGCATGTGGCTATAATTACAGTCCCAGCATAATTTGGCAGTGGTAGCAGAATGAGACTTGAATCGATGTTACACTGCAGTAAATCAAAAGAAGCTTGTTGCATGTGTATTATGGTATGTAATCATAATGAAAAGCACAGAGAATTAATAAAATCTTCTTGTCACTAAAAAGTAAAAAGGAAATAATTGGTGAGAGAGATTTAACTTAACAGATGACTCCAGTCAGCATCCTTTCAACCTAGAAATGGGAATGTGAAGGTCACCCCCATCTCAGATGACAAACGTAGAACATTTTGTTGGTAAACAAATTAATCTTTGGAAAGGTCACCATTTGTTTTAAGTTTTTATCCAGTTCTTGTCATCTGGAATTGGAGATTGACTGTCACTGTGCTAGGTAGGGGTGCAGCTGAAGCTGGTTCTGTACATATCAGCATTCCTTGACAAAACTCGGTGCCTGATTGGGATGCTATGGGCTGCTGGTTTACAGCTGTCTCCGGACAAGAATGGAAGCCCACCCCTGAATTCCAATAAGTTGGTCCTGCATATTCTGCCTCGTGTAAGCTGGCCCTTTGCCCACAAGTAAAATGTACTGTGGTTCAAGCCAGCAATTATCTTTCTTACTTCCTTCTGTGCTGCTTCTGTCGCCTGTTTCAAAAAGCAGATGTGGGATTCACCCAAGTTCTCCATCTATTCTCTCTGCACCTGTTATGGCATAACTTGGATAGAGGTAAATGTCTGGGAGAGCTAGAAGTAGGCCATAAGAGGATCAAAGCTTGATTTTTCCATGTACATAGAAAATGATTAGTTCAGAGCCATCTCTGGTTACTTTGAGTTTAAAGTAGGTAAGAATAACATACAAGATCTGCTGTTAAAGATGCCTAATTGCTCCATATTGAAGGTTTGACGTTGGGCTTTCCACTTAAATTGGACTTTTTCCTGTAGATAAACAAAATCTGAGGGGAAATAATATATATTAATATCTTAGGATTACATCTAAGGGAAATAGCATTAATCATCTTGAATAAAAAAACAGCCAGTCATAAAAATGGTTCCTATTTTAATTCTCATACAGAGACTTAGAAATTTTACTCTAGAGTAGTTCCACTGACACCGGTGAGAATTTGTCCTTTACTTAGTTTTCAGTGTTTCTGCACTTAATTCCACGTGCTGGTTCTTGGACTTGGAGGACCCAAATCTGTTATCTGAAACCAGAGTTAAACAGTTTCTTTATTTATTGTTTATTGCTATTGCCTTGATTATCAGAACAAGATTCTTCTCCCCTTTTTCCCAAGAGAAGCTGATAGATGATGGAAGTGAGTGAAACTATTCTTTGATACTGCTTCCTTGCTTGGCTGCTCAGGGTGTAAATCAACACAGAAAAAGTACATCCATTTACACTGTAAGGCTGTGAAACTGTAAAATGCAAAGAAATCCTACAGCAGTTCATATCCAGACAAAACCAAAGCTGACCTGGTCTACTGTGGGTAGCAGACTCAAGGTTCAACTTGATGTTCTACTGTGATTGAGAGCAAAGAGCGATCACTTGGCACCTCTGCCTTTACTCCACTGGAGTTTTTTACAATCTGAACTGATTTTCTCCCATTGCTTGAAGCTCTTTTTTATTTACTTACCAAATCTCATCTATTTAATATTCCTGGTTGATAAACTGTATTTTTGGTACAAGATAGTACTCATCTTTTCTCTGTATTTAATACTACTTTCTTATTCTTTTACTGGGGGAAAGAGCATATGATAAACATATCTAAAAAAGGAAGTTGTTCTAGTTAAATATTGCTGGGTAAAAGGAAAACAAATAGAGAACTAATCAGAAAACCCCTGTGGTCTTACAACAAGTGCCCTGTTTAAAATGAAGCAAAAAGAAAAAAATCAAGTGGGAGAGGTTTATCCACAGGAGAAAACCCCTTTAGAAGGGTAATAGAATTGTTTTTCTCCTGTCCCAGGTTAATTGCACTCAGAAGTGCTTGAAATGGAAAAAAGAGTTTTTCCACACACCCCAAGCATGTTCAAGGCAAAGAAGCCTCAGTCTGTGCTGCAATGAAGGGCTCCCTCCCAGCTCTATAAAAATGTACTATGAAAGTGCCTGGGATGAAGCAGTACCCTGTGTGCTGACTTCAGGAAAGCATTCTTGCTGAACCATAATCTTCGTGACAAACTTCCCTAGAAGATATTATTCATGCAGGAAAATGCCTGAAATTCCCATTCCCATCAGCAGTAATGGTTACTCGGGGTCTGCTGGAGGGGAAGTGGGTGAGGTGCCTGCAGGTTAGTGCTGGATGGGGTGTAATCCTTTGCTTCTATGGTGGTTTGGGTCTCACTACAAGCATTAAAATGCTAACTAAGATCTGCTACTTCTGGAATATCTAGTATTAAATTCGCTACATTTTGTGTTTATGCATAAAAGCTGTAGGTGTGAGTAAAGGTTTTGAATGGCACTGACATAAGCAGATGGAAGTCTATTCAAAACCTTTTAACTTAAAAAGATTGCGTCTTTTTAAATCACTGAATAATAGTAATAACAATGTACAATGATGCTAAAAGTAAACCTTTTTTCTTGTAGTTCTCAGTATTATTAGTAGTAATCGAATTGGCTTAATTTTAGTGAAAGTACCTAAAAGATGAAAGCAATTTGTCAATTTTTGCTTTGCTCTCTCACTGAAGGCTTTAAGAGATCACCTAATGCAGCAAATAGGATGTGGAAAGACCACGGAAGGCGGCGTACAGGTTGGGTGGGATTTTCTTAGGTAACAGTGAAACTACAAGAGCTGCCCCAGAACAGTGTTGTCTGTCCTATGCAGTGAATCACAGTGGCACAGTCCTTGCCATGGACTTGATAGAAATTAAAGGATACAGCAAAGAAGAATTAAATACCCATCACCAGTTAAAGCCAGAAGCCTCTAGGCTGCTGTTGAACTCATACACTCCACCTGAATTGCCTTTCTTGGTAGCTTAGTACACCTCAATGAGCACAAATCAAATACATATGTTTCACAGCACTGTTTGTCATAACGAAACTCCTGGGATTTAAACTAGGATAAAACTGACCAGTAGTAAAATCAGTGCTGCTTTACTCTTAGCAACAACCTGGAAAAGGAGTCACTGTTAAATTAAATTTATCTCATTTTATGTATTTTTGTTGTGTCCACAACAAACTGCTGGGGCTGGGAGTGAGTGCAAAAGTGTGCTTTTATTATTCTCTTTCCTTGGTATCAAGTCACTTACACGCCAGCTGGTGTAAAGTTAATCTTTGTTCTATGCTTATTGCTGTTTTCTTGGAACACAAGGACATGAAGATTCATACGTCTGGATCCCTTAAAGCATAATGTTTTGTAATGGCCATAACTAAAATGAGTGCCTATGATTTCTCTGAAAGATTCTCTATTATGATAAAGCAAACCTATTTTCTATCTCCATAATGTTTCTTGTGGACAGTGTTATTATACAAATTGGAAGGAAAAATTAGAATAGCTTATTTTGATCTATCTCATTTCCCTATTAGGATTATAAGCAGTTCTTTAGAATTGTCTCCCCCTTTCTCTGAAGCTGGTGGTTGATGTTATTCACTAATTATAACACAGTGCTCAAAGTTCTGGCCTGGATCCTGTTGTACTAAAAGCTGTACACAGCATGATGATCAGTCATTAAAACCTAGTGTTTTAAACTGTGAAGTCCCAATGTGCTCTGTGAAAGAGGTAAATACCATTATTCCCATTTTGCAGCTCTGACAATATTTCCTAGCTCTCTGCTTTTGTGTATTTAATACTATTTTAATGTATTTTATCATTCATAATGAAATAGTATTTTAAAAATCAACTAAAAAAACTTCCCAGCACAGGGCATTGTGTTTTCTTCCCTATAGCCTATCAGTAGGGTTCAAACATTTCTATCCAATGTGAGAATTTCTAACTATTAGGATAATGGAGTTAACTGGTAACAGGTTGTCACCCACAAAAGCATGGGATGTGGTACTTAGGATACTGAAAAGAGGGGCAAAAATGTGAGATGATAACACTGTTTGTATTCCTAGTACTGAAGGATAAGGAGGCAATATATTCTTTTCCCTGTGTAATGCTCTATGTGTGTAACAGTGAGACACATGGTATCGCTGTCCCAGAGTGATGTGTGTCACCACTTGAATTCCTGGCACTTAGAACCAGCAGGTTCTGTTTTTTCAGGCAAGCACAGGTTAATGGGGGAAGTGAAGGAGCCTCAATCCCACATTAGCACAGCCAGCATGGCACATGTTTCCACATCACATTATCAGGCTGTGTCATTCCCTGCTGTCCTTGAGGAACCTTGGAACTTCAGAAGTCTGTGCTACTGTTACCTGATTTGTGAGTAGTTCCACATATTGTAATTCCACTGGTATTCCTTCCAGAGAAAAGTTATTTACATATTTGAAAGTACTTCCTTTTTTTGGTACCTTGTCTGTGTGTGCATTATAGATGTATACATACAATTTATTATTGCAGGAGAAGAAAAGCCTGTCTTTGCAAATCCTGGGTTTCTCTGTTAAAAGATTTTGTCTCTTCCTAGATGTGCAGTCAGAAGATTGTGAAGGGTCATGCAGGTAGCAGCCTATGGGGTTTGCCTGCCTTTCATTACATGGATTCTCCCCTACCCCTGTCAGAAGAAGATCTACAAAAAGGTGAGTCACAGTAGCCCACCTGGGTACCATTACCACCAGAGTTATGCTGTGTAGGCCATGTTGTTTGCTGTTTGCAGAAGGTATCTGCTAATCAAATTTTTCTGGCACCTCAAAACTTGTAAGAATTGTGATCTCAAACACTGCAAAGGGAGAGATCAACTTCACACTACTTACTCCATTTGGTAGCTAACTTAGGACACAGCATATGTTATGTTGAGCATCAGTCACCCTCCTTGAGTCAGTTAGCTTATAATTCACAGAGTTCAGTTGCTACTGGAAAGAAGAATTGTGTGTGATGGAGGGTTCTTGTATGACTAAACATGGTCAGGATAAACAGTTATCATGAATGTCTGGTTATGAATCATTCAGTCTCAACCAGCCCTGCACTTGGACTGTTTTAGCAACCAGTCCACCTTTACTGTGGTTTACAAAAGTTAATTCTCACCCATTCTGCTTATTAAATTGCCATTGTACAAAGCATGTAATTTCTTCTTAGTATCAGCACCATTACAGTATCTTTCATGTATTCTATAGGCAAAGCTCACAGTCCTTGAAGGTAAAATACTGAATATTGAAAGATGAATTTTTCAGTAACAGAAAACTGCTGCTTTTCTAGTTCTGATTTGGAACTGCAATAACTTTGGTCTGCCTTTGTTGAATTCTTTCTTTATTGCTACTAATTCTTTCACAGCTGGAATATATATGAATTGTTCAATAATGTCATCTTCTTGTAGGTGTTCCAAGCCTAACTGAACAAAGGCTTATCCATCCAGCAGCAAAGATAATTCACCAGATACCTCCCATTGTATCCAAAACAGCATTTTTCCATGAATTTCACAGGCAGCACAAGAAATCAGCTGTAGGTGGGTACAAAGGATTGATAACAACCATCAATTGCACCAGGAGCTTCACCTTGAGGCCCCTCTTATCTCACAAGGAAACAGCTGTCTAATGAGTCAGATTCTTAGGAGTACAAAGTACATGAGCATCCTGTGTCTTGCAACTGAATGGGAATCAGATTTCTTTGTTCATTTCTGAAATCCTTGTAGGTTCCTACCTGCATGTTCCAAATTCTAAGCACCTGAATCTGATCTGACTGGTGGTGTTACTGTAAAACCAGTGTGAGTCATGACTTACAACAGCTATCAGGTGTCTGTTTTGGCAGTGTGATTAAATGAATGACTTCTAGTAAGTGAATATACTCTGGGCAATATGATTCTGACCTATCACAAAGTGTACTCTAAATGTATTGCTACAGCTGCTTGTGGCATGTACGGCAAAGAATGCAAGCAGAACAAGCTGTGCGGGTTTAGTAGCCATCACGTAAATTCAAAAGGTCCTCCTAATGAAAACTAAAATTATATATGGAATAACCTGGAGTGGGAGTGCTGACATTTTGCCATTGCTAACCTGGCTGCACTGTTGGCTGGCATATTTCAAACTTTAGATTATTACAGAATGAAACTGAAAATTGCAACCCACTGGGACATGAGAGCAAACTGGAGTGAGCCAGTACCTAATGGTAGGTGGAGGAGTATCAACTTGGTGGTGTTGTTGACCTTCTAACAATGAAACCTGCAATCATGTTTTTTTTTCCTTTGGTGCAGGTGAGATTAGTAGTAGGGTGGCTGCTGAGAATACAGACACCATCACCTTCCCAAACTCAAAGCAAGCAATTTATGGCACAGACTCCTCTAGTAAAGGTAACATTGCACGACGTCCATCCAGCAGCTCCAGGGTTTCAGCAAGGAAATTAAAGCGAGTGTGGATGTATACAGCTCAGCAGTTGGAACCCGAGCTGCAGATTCCCCCTCAGACACAGGTATCTGGACAGTGAGGATGATGAGGCTTTTGTTCGTGTTTTTAATACTGACTTCACCAGGGATGGTTTAGAAAGTGATTGAAAATCACTGAATTGGTACAGGAGTGTTTCAACCAAATCCAGTGAATATTGACGTAAAATAGGAAATACTTCTTATATTGCCACTTTCTCAGGTCTTCTACCACCATTTGTCTGTTTTTTCACAGACTCTTAGAAAATAAGTCTCAAAAGGATGTTAGGAGGTTATCCAGACCTCCAGGCAGAATTACCTGTATCTGTAATACAGCAGACAGATGTTTTTCTAACCTGTTCTGAAAACTTTTGGTGATAGCAACTCCACAGTCTCCCTAGGCCATCTGTTCCAGTGCTTAACTAACTGTCTTTACTGTTATAAAAGAGTTTTTTAATGTCTCATCTAAATCTCCCCCACTGCAGTTAAGCAAATGTAGTGTTTCCCTTTATATTTACAGAAGACTATAGGGGAGTTTGACCTTGACTGCTTAATGCCTGCTGATAGTTCTTGATCCCCATGCAAAAGGGACATTTCTTTCTTTTTATGGCTAATTATTGTGTGCCATAGCAAACTGTCTGGAGTTTTGCTTGATCTTTCTAGACTTTCACTTCTGTACCATTAAGGAGAGCTGAAAATCAAAGAGAAAGCAAACTTGAGAAATGGAGACGCATGAGTTATTAATGTAAATAAAAATAATTACCTGAAAATAGTGCACTTAGATGGAAAATCAGAGCTAATGTGCTGCTGGCTGATGTTGTCAGTAAATACAAAGTTGTGTTAAGAGGCAGAAACATTTCTATTCCAATTTTGACCCTGCTGGCATTTATATTGGCGGGATGTCACCCATTCTTCTAGGACAGGCAGAGGCAGTCTCAGTGGACTAAT
This sequence comes from Lathamus discolor, assembly GCF_037157495.1. Classification (NCBI taxonomy): domain Eukaryota; kingdom Metazoa; phylum Chordata; class Aves; order Psittaciformes; family Psittacidae; genus Lathamus; species Lathamus discolor. The sequence goes on along the minus strand of NC_088891.1, from coordinate 2,159,449 downwards.
GCTATTGCAGTTACTTTCTGATTGTAGTCAGTGAATCACTGTAGAGCTTGATTTTTATACTGGGTAAATCAGGCACAGTTCTTACGTGCAATTATTGTATTTCTGTAAAAATGCTCTTCCTCTTATATGATCTCTGAGGTCTGTGTGTGGCAGTGGGTTTTATGATAAAGCTGGGCTACACTTTGTGGTTATGATGCATAAATTAACATGAGTGTGTTTCAGATCCTTAAATTCCCACAGTTAAGTCATAAATAGTAATCCAGTCGTGTGTTTTGACCACTTATTTACAATCAATGGCAATTCCTCTTCATCTGTGGCTGTTCTCTTCCCACAGCTCCCACAAACATCTCCACGTCAGCCCTTACAGGATCCGTGCTTTGACTGCAACATAGCTGTTTACCATGGCACAATAGACCAGACAGCTCCAGGCTTTCTGGCATTCAGGCAACATTATTGTCTATCTTGGGGGAGCATTGCCTCTTTTTTGGAGCACACAGAAAAGCTTCTCCAGGACTATGCTGTACCACTGGCTACAATAAACTGTAAAAAGTTGGCTGAAGTTGCATCAGACTTTGAGCGTGATGAGAAACCTAGCAAAAATGACATTCTGTCAGTGATAAAGAATCAGTCAACTGTGGAAAAGATCTTAAATCGACCTGGCCAAAGATACGAAGGCCACGGGGGTACTGAAATGGCCGCTACCAAGATCCAAGCAACATGGCGATGCTACCAGGCCAGAAAGGCCTACATCCATCTCCGGCAGCAGCAGTGGGCATCAGGTGTGATCGGCTCTTCCTGGCGCTCGTGTAATCACATGGCACATGTGAAAAAGAGCCTGAAGGAATCACGTCAGAGACACCTGGAGAGCTTTCACATCAGGGCCAAGGTGTGCAGTGCTACCAGCTGTTACGGCAGCGCTGCTTCTCTAAACATCTCTTGCTTCAGTGATTGCAATAAGCGGTTCCCATTTTTTTCCCCCTTTAACCATACACTCGTCCGAGTATCATATTTCATCCTTCATCAGCAATTCAGCCTTTGTGGCTGCAAAAATCTGTTGCAGTGTTTCTCCTAAAACGTCCCTTTGCTTTTGACTTCAGTAGTTCTGTCAGAAAATCAATGTTTTAACTGCGTTACCTCGGTTCCTTATATATATACCTTGTGGCACTTAATTTGCTGGGAAAAAAAGCCCTCTCTCGTCTCCATTCCTGTCACCACTTTGTCAGAAAGTATTTAAGTTTGCAGCCAGGCTCTTAATTAGTGCTCACAATTTCATTTATGTTTGCTTGCTTTTTTTTCATTCATATTCTGTTAATTAAGTGAGCAGCCTCTAATCTTCCCCTGCCAGTAGCTTCATGTAGCCACC